>NC_073354.2:29935000-30535625 GCF_027580225.2 Misgurnus anguillicaudatus | reverse complement strand
AACACTGTCACTGCTGCTGTCATCCTTGGGACGTCGTCACTGAACTTTTTTGACAGCAATCAGCTGTTAAATGTTTTTGTCCTGCTCAATTTTTGTTGACTTTGAGTAAAATAATGGAAAGTTTTTCATAAGATCTGCTGGGGTCAATGTGTTAGCATGACAAAAGCTTGATGCTGTCATGTGAGAACAAGCAACAGCCGGCATTTTTCCGTCGCCCGAGTGCCTCCCACGTAAATTATTAGATGTTGATGGCTAACGTTTCTTTCCCGTCACAGAAAACTGTGTATTCCGTGTGTATTCAAAGCGCTGCCATTATTGTTTACAATGCGTGGAATGGTGCGCTGTGATTGGTTAAGTGGATTTATTGCATTCTGCAGAAATGGAGGATTGGCGTTTGTCATGGTTTGGAAAAAAGGGAGAAAATGTGACAGAATAACATGGCGGATATCGGATTATGCGTAAAATGAAGAATTGACTTTTTAATACTTACCAAATACAATACTGATTTTGGCATGAACTTTTTTTAAAATGCTGTTTATCGCGTTTTGGAACCAAACTCTTATGCTGCGTTCACACTAGGCGCGGTAGAGGAATGAACTAAAATTTCACACGTGGTTTTTCACGCGCGAATGAAGTGAGTAAACTCAAAATGAAGAATTGACTTTTTAATACTTACCAAATACAATACTGATTTTGGCATGAACTTTTTTTTAAATGCTGTTTATCGCGTTTTGGAACCAAACTCTTATGCTGCGTTCACACTAGGCGCGGTAGAGGAATGAACTAAAATTTCACACGTGGTTTTTCACGCGCGAATGAAGCGAGTAAACTCAAAATGAAGAATTGACTTTTTAATACTTACCAAATACAATACTGATTTTGGCATGAACTTTTTTTTAAATGCTGTTTATCGCGTTTTGGAACCAAACTCTTATGCTGCGTTCACACTAGGCGCGGTAGAGGAATGAACTAAAATTTCACACGTGGTTTTTCACGCGCGAATGAAGCGAGTAAACTCAAAATGAAGAATTGACTTTTTAATACTTACCAAATACAATACTGATTTTGGCATGAACTTTTTTTTAAATGCTGTTTATCGCGTTTTGGAACCAAACTCTTATGCTGCGTTCACACTAGGCGCGGTAGAGGAATGAACTAAAATTTCACACGTGGTTTTTCACGCGCGAATGAAGCGAGTAAACTCAAAATGAAGAATTGACTTTTTAATACTTACCAAATACAATACTGATTTTGGCATGAACTTTTTTTTAAATGCTGTTTATCGCGTTCTGGAACCAAACTCTTATGCTGCGTTCACACTAGGCGCGGTAGAGGAATGAACTAAAGTTTCACACGTGGCTTTCATGCGCGAATGAAGCGAGTAAACACAAAATGTTCAAGCGGCAAACTAGACGCGGTAGACGCGAATTTGACGCCTCAAACACGGCTTGTGTGAACACACTGTAAATTTGTAAATTAGGCGGGTAAGAGGAACACCATTGATTTCCATAGTAGGAAAGAAAAATACTTTGGAAGTCAATGGTGCTCAAAAGTGGTTTGGTTACAAATAATGCTCAAAATATCGTCTTTTATGTTAAACAGAACAAAGAAATGTATACAGGTTTTTAACAACTATATAAATTATTTTTGATGATACTATCATTGTAACAAAAAATATATAATACTTGAAGTGAAACTGTAACATATTAGCATAAGATATTTGAAAAAATATATCTTAATTTAATTGCAATTTTCTTATCCCATTGGCAAATCGCTTTTTCTTGGTTCGAATATAAACCTAACAAATTCAGATTTTCATTTTTTTTCAGTGAACTGTTCCTTTTTTCGCATAATAGCTTTCTCTAAGTGCCTTATCAGCTAAACTTTACAATTAAGTCGTGCAAAAAACAAGATCTTCCTGTGGCTCATCTGGTAAGGCATTGTATTAGCAATGCAAAAGGTCATAGGTTTGATCCTAGGGAACACACATATTTATTAAAATGTATACATTAAATGCACTAGATAAAAACGCCTGACAAATGCATATTGTTTTTTTCAAAATCCAGTTTACTGGAGTGAGATTAGTCAAATAAACGTAACCACACAGTCTGACTAAACTCAAACATAATTCAGCTTCACCCCTGATGTTGAATGAGCCGTCTGATTGTCTCAATCAGCGATCAGGAGACGTTCTGGAACATTTGTGTAATTGAAAAGTATCTCTTCCCAATCAGTCCGTAGGTCGCCTGAATGTAAGCAACTGTGGCTCATGTAGATACCAGGCGTTGTTTCTTTATACAGCGTGAGCTGCGTGCTCAAAGTCAGACACTTTTTCTTTATAAAACACAAGCTGCTTGTTTAACAGGCGCTTGTTCTCACTGCGCAACCAGCTTTAAAAGCAAGGCAGCGTAATGATTTACTCGCAACACCTGAGAATCCCCGTGGTGAGGAGCAGAGAGTTCACGCAAGTGTTACGCTAATCACTACGCCCAAGTAGCAGTGCTTCGCCTTCTGAGAATATAGTTTCCAGTATGTATATGGTTTAAAGATGGCTGTGTGTCATATCTCTGACCTTGTTATTTGTACACGCTGTGACTAAACAAATCACAACATAAAAATAGGAAAATGTTGGTGTTATTTTGTCACTTATAAAGAGCAGTATGCTAGCTGGAGCAATTTACTTCCATTCTTTATGCTAAGCTAGGCTAGCGGTGGGTGCGTCAGATGCAGTAACGGGACGCACAGAGATGAAAAGGGTATGTATGGACTTATCTAACTCTTGGGGATACGGTGTATAAGCTAAAGTCCCAAAAAGTCGGCGCAAAAAGTTACACAGTGCACCTTTAAACCAAGGTCAGAATTCAACTCGTTTTGAAAAGTGTGTGGCTATGATGTCATAGTGACAAAGAGAACAGTACAAAATAACAAATATGCTATTTTAAGGACGCAGTGCCGAAAGTAACCAAGGGGACTATTTTCTGGCAGTGCGTAATATCACGCCTGCTGCAGCCATGTTACATCAGCAAAGTCCATGATTATTACGCCAGAATGGGAGTATAGTCCTAACCATATCTGCCTAGAAAATCGCAACTTTTACTTTTCTGTCGGTCTTAGTACACGATGTAACTACAGAAGAGTCAAGTTTTAAATAGGAAAAATATTGAAACTCTTTGGTTTTTTTTAGCACGATGCTAAGGGTCTAATCAGATTCAATGGATTATGCTAAGCTATGCTAAAAGTGCTAGCGCCAGACCCGGAGATCAGCTGAATGGATTCCAAAACTGTGACCCCGGATTTCCACCAACTGCGGAGCGGCTGCAGATCGGCTCCGCTGCGTTACGGGTCCGCATTCCGCGGTCCGCCAATACCCACCAGTTCCGTATTTGTTGCAGAGCGGCTGCGTGCCGAAGTGCCGATGACCCATGAGGTCTCGTAAATTCACGTGATGATCGCGCAATATCTAGTTCTGTCTCCGCCAATTATGACGTTAAATTATGACGTTTTGCTGGACCAGCCCAGATCACACAACCCATCCTCACCCCATGTCGTCAATATTTGACGACACTTGACCATTCGTCAATATGTGACGGGGAGGGTATACCTTTCGCGTCATTTTTTGACGAACTGGGGACTTCAATACTATTACGTCCGTTGCATTCTCTTTCCTATTTTCTTACCATTTTCGCGTCGGTTTAGGGTTAGATTTACATAATGACATCCCTACCCAAACCTAACTCTAACCCCAACGCCAGGTGACAACTGTCGTACCTAACTCTAACCCCAACGCCAGGTGACAACTGTTTAATTTTGCGTACACTGTTTAATTTTGCGTAATCTAACCCTAAACCGACGCGAAAATGGCAAGAAAACAGGAAAGAGAATGCAAGGGACGTAATAGTATTGAAGTCCCCAGTTCGTCAAAAAATGACGCGAAAGGTATACCCTCCCCGTCACATATTGACGAATGGTCAAGTGTCGTCAAATATTGACGACATGGGGTGAGGATGTGTTGGATCACAACACGAGATCTCGTGAATTCAGGTATGATCACGCGATATAGTCATGTCTCCGCCCTGCGGAGCTGTCTGGCATCCGTCAAAAATAGAAGCTCTGCGTATTTGTTCCGGAGGGCTGCGGATGGCCGGAACGCAGTCAGTGGAAATACACACATTGACTTGAATGGAAACCGATTGACTCCGCCGCCTTTCCGCAGCGGATCCGCAGTCGGTGGGAATCCGGGGTAAGATTCAAATGTTTAACTCTAGGTGAGCTGGAAAATTAGCATATTTTCAAAAAAGTGGAGTGTCCCTTTAAAGGTGATGTAACGGTGATGTTTCAGACACGAGATTAAAAACTACAAAAGATGAGTAATATCGTGCAAGCTCTGAATCCTCCAAAGCCAGCCTATGATATTGCCGGTTTGTTTTCCGAGATGTATAGAAACACTAATCGGGTCGCTATATTGGCCATTACAGCTTTAATTATTACAGTACATGAGGAACCTCTGCAAAGGTAATGAAGGACTCAAACTAATCAACACGTTCCTTTCTTAATTACAGCTTTTATCAAGGGTACTGTCCCAGGTTCCATTTAAAGAAAGGACCGTATTTAAAATGATTTTACCTCTGAGAGCAGACAGAAGCATGAGAGAGTGTCTATTACTGTGTGTAAAGTGCGGGAAAACACTTTGTGCATCCATAACAAGGAAATTAGGCAAAGGCTTTCCTTTGGGGATACGCAGTCAGGTTTTGCGGTTGCAGGGGTGGTAGCTCACATCGATGGGATTTGTGTGCCTCGTGCGGTTTACAAATGCTTTCGGAAGGGTGAAGCCGAGGCATTTCGTTGGAAAACACGTCCATCTTGGCTTAATTCCCTCCGGTGGAAGGGCCATCTGAATGGCTTGTTTCTGGGATGTGTCGCTTAAAACGGAATAAATAGCTGTGCGAGTTGTTTCATTGAGGTCGTTGGATGGTTGTTTTATGTGGGTGAATGTTAATGCTGTAGCTGGAGGCGGCTGGCAGGCCCTCGATCTGTCCTCTTGTCCACAGTCATCCATACTTGTAGTTTTTTTACTTCATTATTGAATCAGGGATCCCAGCGTTTCCATTAAGTTGGCAGTACTAGCCGAGAGGCTGTAAAACAACTTGAGCTATTTGTTCCATTGAAAGGGGAAATGTTTTAAGAGCATTTTAAGAGCACTCTAATGCAGACACTCGTCTTGAGGCGATCCGTCTTAACAATTATCCCCTAAAGACATATTTATATAGAGGACATTAACATGAGAATGATCTGAAGTGTGGCTTAACTTCATTTCCTTACTGAAATGATTACTGTTTGCCGTTGGATTTTGTGTGCGTGTATAAAGATTGTGTGTGCGCGTGCGTGCGTGCGTGTGTGTGTGTGTGTACTCCCCAATGAAAATGAACCATTACTTTATTATACTAAAAGGGTAGTATGTTTTAAGGCAGATTAATTACCATGGTTTAACTACAAATACTGTGGTTAAACTATATGGTTGCTACAGCGAGACAGCGATAAATTTGTGGTTAATATGGTTTAACTACAAGATTAAACTATTGTTACTATAGTGCAACCATGGTATATTTGTGGTTATTATAGTTTTACTAGAAATACCATGCTTAAACTATGAATACTATGGTGAGATAATATTAAATTTGTGATTACTATAGTTTTACTAGAAGTACCATGGTAAAACAATGGTTACTGTTATTACTATAGTTTTTCTGGAAATACCATGGTTAAACTATGGTTACTATATTGAGATAATAGTAAATTTGCGGTTACTATAGTTTTACTAGAAATACCCTGGTTAAACTATGAATACTATGGTGAGATAATATTAAATTTGCGGTTACTGTGGTGAGATAATAGTAAATTTGTGGTTACTATAGTTATAGAAATACCATAGTTAAACTATGAATACTATGGCGAGATAATAGTAAATTTGCGGTTACTATGGTGAGATAATAGTACACTTGTGGTTACTATAGTTTTACTGGAAGTACCATGGTAAAACAATGCTTACTGTGGTTACTATAGTTTTACTGGAAATACCATGATTAAACTGTGGTTAATATATTGAGATAATAGTAAATTCTCGGTTACTATAGTTTTACTAGAAATATCATGGTTAAACTATGAATACTATGGTGAGATAATAGTATATTTGCGGTTACTATATTTTTACTAGAAATACCATGATTAAACTATGAATACTATGGTGACATAATAGTATATTTGCGGATACTATGGTGAGATAATAGTTAATTGTGGTAACTATAGTTTTACTAGAGATACCATGGTTAAACTATGAATACTATGGTAAGATAATAGTAAATTTTGGTTACTATAGTTTTACTAGAAATACGATGGTTAAAGGCACACCGCGGAACTTTTTGGCCACTAGGGGGCGCTTGACATGTATTTTTCACGCCTAGCGCCCCTAGAGGCCACAAGCGCCGCAGCACTGTCGCAAAGGAAAAGAACTGGCCAACCTTAAAACTAAACTAAAAACTAAACCTTTAAAACGCTAAACGATCAACATTTTGAGGCATCAGTGAGAAACGCAGTCATGTTACAACTTTTGGTGAGGAACTCGTCGTGGCAGAAGCCATTTCTCAATCTGAAGGTTGCAGCCTCCGGATGTCGTATTTCTAAGCTGCATACGTCATCAAGACTGTCTTATTTCAGAATATTAACAATTATAAAGTTGACTATTATACTTAGTTGATCGTAAATTGTTGCAGTATGCTTATGACTTGCGTATGTAATGCTCAGTTTACCTTAATAAACCAGGCTTGATGACGTATGCAGCCTGCATATTTGACCTCCGGAGGCTGCAGCCTTCCAATTGAGAAAGGACCAGAAGTATTTCCTTGCCTTTTTCCAAACAAATATTGTTGCATCGTCTCTCTCTCCCTCGCCACCAGGATTTTCCGCAATGGCGCTCGTATTTCCTCTCTTTTATGTGAAAATTGTCACTCCAAATCCAAGTGAACCGATGTGTTTAGGTCTGCCGCTTTGTAATATGTCACGTGAGTGACAGCGGAACGCAGCAATTGAGGAAGAGAGAAGAGAGAAACGCTCAGATCTGATTGGTGAATGAATAGGGTTTGGTTTTACACTGTTTGAGTTTGAGCAAGTTTGACTGCTATAGCATCCTGGATTGTAATGTAAATACATAGACAGTAAAAGAAAGGTAAATATGTGAACACGTGAATGCAGCATCTGAATACAGGGAACTATATGCAAGATAATCGCCGTCATTTATAAAGAAGATCGCATTTATGTATGAATCAAGATCGTGAGTTTATATAAAAAATTGCCTTAAAGGGGAATCGAACCCGGGTCGCCCGTGTCATAGGTCCGTGACACTAACGGCGCATTCACACGGGGCGTAAGCGTTAACGCTTAACGGAAGGCTTGTCTGAAGCGTGGCCAACAGCCAATCACAGTGGCCGCTACACATGCTCCGTTCTTCCATAAATGTAATTGGCTGGCTCAGTCTAGGTAATTTGCATAAGGCAATCTGATTGGCTGACGCACGCGTTGCCGCATGAAAAGTTGAGAAATGTTCAACTTCTGCCGCGAGCAACGGCACTGACGCGGCGCCGACGGATCCACAATTCAGTTCGGCAACGCATGACGTCACCCATTAAAAGTGAATGAGAAGCGTTAACGCTGACGCCCCGTGTGAATGCGCCGTAACACGGTGCCACAGAGTCACAAAATAGAAGTTGCTCTCTACACTCCTTAAGTAGCCTCCAGCAAAATTCACGTTAAAAAAAATTGTGTGGAGGAAGTGACGTATGCCGTAAAGCAGTCGAATTTGTAGGGTTTTTTTGTGCCCTGGTTACTACCAGAAAAAAAGTTTTAAAGTACGAGTAAAAACGATACAGACCCCGACAGGCTATGGTAGACATGTCATTCAACCTATTTAAAGTCGATGTACTATCATAAGGGTCTTGAAAATGTATTATGAAGGTTGAAAAATTACATGGTTAACTATGGTTATGATGATACAATGGTAAATCTCTGGTTACCATAGTTTTACTGGAAGTATCATGGTTAAACTATGGTTACTATGGTGAGATAAGGGTAAATTTCTGGTTACTATAATTTTACTAGAAATACCATGGTTAAACTATGGTAAGTATGGTGAGATAATAGTACATTTGTGGCTAGTATAGTTTTACTAGAAATACCATGGTTAAACTATGAATGCTATAGTGAGATAAAAAGTACACTTGTGGTTACTATAGTTTTACTGGAAGTACCATGGTAAAACAATGGTTACTGTGGTACTGTAGTTTTACTAGAAATACCATGATTAAACTATGGTTTATATGGTGAAATAAGGGTAAATTTCTGGTTACTATAGCTTTACTAGAAATACCATGGTTAAACTATGGTTACTATGGTGAGGCTAATAGTAAATTAGTGGCTACTATGATTTTACAATGGTAAAAACTATGGTTAGACAATGGTAAAATCCTGTATGTGGTTACTGTGATTTTACTACTAATACCATGTTTAAACTAAGGTTACTATGGTTACTACTAATGTAACTACTACATCGCTAAAATGTATAGGTGAAATGTGTACATTTATACAATCAGATATATAGCTTGAGTGACCGGATGGAATTCAAGCGTAGTTCAGGCAGAGCACTGATCGCTAACTACTCCAGCTGACGCTCAGCTGCTTAATCACTCTCACCTGCTTTAATCAACAGTATTTAAGCAGTTAATCAGACGCTCTGTAGCTACTCTGTCGCACAGACAATTTTACCGAGTCTGTCGCACAGACATTTTTACCGAGTCTGTCGCACAGACATTTGCATAGCAGATTGTAGACTGAGCCAGTACTAATGCGATCGATAGAATTTTATTCCTTACCCTTTTCGGCGTTACCATGGCTTGCTCGGAATCGGAAGATGTTGCAATACTCTCTGTGGAAGTGCCGGAAGACATCCATTCCTTACAGGTATTAAGATAATTTGTGCGTATATCTCCTGTCAAGCCCAAAGAACTTATGTTTCCGTGATCTTTGAACGCGCTTTTCAGTGCGTGAGCTTTGAGTTTGTGCACGTATGCGCACTGGAAAAGTTCACTTTAGTATCTTTGTCGCTCAAATAGTCTAAAATCGCTATGTCACTGTAAACAATAACTTTCTTATCAACAGTATAGCAGGATGTTCTATTAACAGCATTTCATGCAATATTTAGGACCAATGTGACTACAAGCAAGGAGTATGTCCGTCATTCGTTCCAATTCATTTCGATATAAATCGTTCAGGTCACCTTGTAGTGTCAGTGTTTATGTTGTTTTAATTGATTGCCTCAAAAATTCGACAGTTATAGTTTTACAGCATTTCGTGTCTTACACTTGATTTAACGTCCCGAAGGCAGTCGCTCTACGCATCTTCAACAAGCATGTAAGCATAAGAAACCAGTGTTGCCAACTATTTTCAATGGAAAGTAGCTAAGCTTGCTTGGAAAGTCGCTAAATGTAGCTAGATTACGTCATTGCGTCATTTGCTTAACAGTGACGTCATCACGTCACATTTGCATTCTTACTACACTGGCTTAATACATTATTTCACGTTTCTCTTTCTCTCTGAACTGTCAAAAATGTTATTTTAAGACACATGAATGCTTGAAAATGTTTTCTCGTTTGTTTATCTGCTTATGTTCTCATAAAACGAATGTGTGTATGTTCATGTTTATATGGCCAAACAGTCCAGTTCAAAACATACACTGATAAATGATGGGAAACGTTGTTTTGTAGGTAAATAGCCCATTAACGCGTCAGCTCCGTACAGTTTGTCTGTTCTAAATGTGCTGCTGCTCAGCTCCTTCAAGTACATTTATTTTATGTACAGTGATTCATTTTATTCAAAGACCATTTTATATTTATATCTCGCCATATATGTAAGCCATCGCGGGATCCGCCTGCTCCGGCTTCCCGCATGCACGTTTATGCCGTCTGGACGCGGATAGATAACCACTTCTCCTGCCCCGATTGCAACTGGGGCTATGTTTACATTAATGCGTTTATGCTTTAAAACGCGTTACTTTTGCTACGTTTACGCCTTTCATCTACACTACATCACCGTTTTCGACCCTCATAAACGGATTCGTTCGCAAACGCTGAAGACCCTGTTTTAGTTTGAGAACTCAGACGTTGCTCTAAGTGTAAATGAACGTAGACGGAGTCTTATGTAAACGAACAGCTGATATTAACGTGACAGCGCATCATTTTCAAAGTAAAAATTATTTTATTGATGTAAATGTTGGTTTGCAACGGAGGTTTTGCCAAAAATAGTAAACATCTACCAACCAGCTATTATAAACGCTATATCGGATTGTTTTAACATGTATCCTTATAGATAATGCCTGTTTTATATTAATGTGTGAGTATTGTTGGGTTTAATGTGTTTATGTTTTGTTTAAATTTAAAGATAGACTGTAATTTTATACGCCATATAGGCGTTGCAAAGGCCAATATGAAGGGAGAATTGTAATGGGTCAGACATTATTTTCCAGTTTAATGTAAGTTTTGTTTGCTACTTTAAAATGAATTTCGTTTCAGATAATTTGTCTCTTAATTTTAATCGATGTTTTGTTGATTAGTTTTGTGAATATAAATTAATAAAAACAATAAACTCAACGTCATTAATATAATGCTGGTTTAGGCGCTTGCGTTTTTAGCTATTTGTGTGTTGCTAGCGGAGGACGTGCACGGACCTCGCACACTTTTAAAAATTAATGCAATAAGCATTTCTGGTAGGCTAAAGCAATACTTCACCTCTTACTATGTTTGATTAAAGTTTGCATTTGCTGAAATTTATTTTTGCTTCAACTTCGCTAATGTTTAGTACTGTTCACTTGAATGCTTTTTTTTAAATCATAAAGACCTTTCTGTTTAGTTATAAAATCAAAATTAACCTATTAATCATATGAATATGTTGTAGGGGGGAAATAGAACAGTATAAGACTTTCCCAAACACATTTTTATAGGTTCAAAAATAGTGTCTGTTATAGTTGCCAGCAAAGGACCCATGTATGACTTTTTGTCAATATCGCACACCCCTAGGCTGCATAAACGTGCAAAGGTAAGCTATTATTAGAGTAATAAGTTATTTTACACTTATATGCGCATGCCCAGTTACGTGATTGGTCAAGTTTCATGCGTTTATGGTGGTGTAAAGTGTGGATGAAGATTCTTTTAAAAATGCCAGTATAAACGAGGATCGTTTTCATTTTAAAATGCCGTTTTAAAACGCAAATGCTCTAATGTAAACATGGCCTAAGAGAGACTCTGCTCTGCTGCGCAAGGACTAGACAGCCTGTGAAGGCTTTGGGTCGGGGGTGGAGCCCACAGAAGCAGCGGTAGCTGCTTATTGAGAAGAGTGAATGTCACGTAAAAAGTCTCCAACAATGCCAAGATGTAAGAAACATTTTGCACGCGTTATCTTGTGTTGGTGGTCTGTTAATTAATGATTAACTAATGTCAACCTAAGCTGTCCATCATTTTATTTCTCTCCTCTGAACCTGCCTGTTCCAATCTGATGAATATCAGGGAACCGCGTTCCCTTTTGAGGTATGCTACCCAACATGCCAGGAGCCGCGTACTCCGAGACAAGCAGTCTCTAGAAGTTATGCACTCAACTACGTTGTTGTGTTTGGGGGATACATGCAAAGGATGCATCTTAAAGGTGCAGTATGACAACCGAGCCCCTTGATTCCTCAGCCTTTGGCCAAATTCAGATATTGTTATAATATATAAATATATTATATAATTTTGGTATTCTTAAGTGATCCTGACTGAAATATAGCTTGAGTGACCGGATGGAATTCAAGCGTAGTTCAGGCAGAGCACTGATCGCTAACTACTCCAGCTGACGCTCAGCTGCTTAATCACTCTCACCTGCTTTAATCAACAGTATTTAAGCAGTTAATCAGACGCTCTGTAGCTACTCTGTCGCACAGACAATTTTACCCACCACCTCCCCTTCACCTCCAATATCTCAGTTTCACAACCATTGCACCCCTTTTAATTATTTTCACGTGTAGCATACTAAAATGTTGGTTATGATTGGCTGGGGGATACATGCAAAGGATGCATCTTAAAGGTGCAGTATGACAACCGAGCCCCTTGATTCCTCAGCCTTTGGCCAAATTCAGATATTGTTATAATATATAAATATATTATATAATTTTGGTATTCTTAAGTGATCCTGACTGAAATATGGTGAGCAACTGCAGCTGCATAAAAACAACGTACTGTTAAATGTAAGTATCTAATTTAATCTGCTTTGGGAGTGACCTCTGTGGGTCCTGATAACACTAATCAGGACAAAGGTCTGATTTTACAATAAGACCCACGTGGATTATGGGATTTGTAGGTATATGCCCCCTTAAATCTGTCATGAGAATGATAATCAGCATATCTTAACTTCCCCCTCGGTTTGGGATGCACGGGAGATCTTGGCTAATTCGCCTGCTTATCTCAAATGTTCATTGGTGTGGGAAACGGCCTCTGATGGCCAAACCCAGGGTCTTTATCTCACGCTTTAGTACATTAGCATCTTTGTGGAGAGACTAGATATTCGGCCCTTTCCTGGGCTTGAAACAGCTGGCCGGCCTTCACAGGGGTCCGAATCTAATCCGAATCTGTCAGCATGCATTCACTCTTCATGAATTTCCATAACCACTGAATATACGATCAAATGAAGATCTGCTGATGTATGATAACATTCAAAAACATTAAATAAAATAATCTCTCTTTTTCTGTAGTTGACTTTATAGGAGGGTTCGATTCATACGGCTACCAAGGACCACAGAAGACATCACATTTGCAACTACAACCAATGTACATGTAAGTACCACAAACACGCTGGATTTAAATGTAAGCAAACATTATTTATTATATAATATAGTTATTGTTAATATAATAATAATATATATTTTCATGATATATTCTTTTAATTTTTTCATCTTTGTTAACTCCTTAGATTTAAATAAAGTAAGTCTGACACTATAGTAAGGACACGTATGAATGCTGTAGAGTAGCTGTCTGAAAGATCAAAGGAACATTTCTTTGTCACTGTGGCTGCGACAATAGCTATATGTCAATATTAGAGAAGGTATTCGGCTTTCTTAGTCTCTGCTGACGGCTTAAATGTTTATGAAGAAGTAGTTGAATGCTCAGAGGTGGGACTGTGCGATCGCTGGGAGATTTAAAAGGATTTGGCTTATTGACACTGATCTATTGGTGATTGTGTACTATGAAGTCCACAGTGTGCTCCATTATGCCAGAAGGTGAGACAGCAATGCTATGCAAGCTTAGACCTTTATGATCTCAATAGAGAAGTGTTTGATGGAAGAAGCCACAGAGGAAGGGTTAAGGCAATACTCCAGCCAAATATCAAAATGACCCTGGATCAGGGAACAACTTCTGTCTTTGAAGCCCAAAAAAGTGAATCCATCCTTCACGCTACAAGTAATCCACATGGCTCCAATGGGTTAATAAAGGTTATTTTTGTTATGACGAATTATCTCGTCAATTATAGGATTAGTCAATTTTCTTAAAAAAAATTTAGATAGTTTACTCACCACCATGTCATCCAAAATGTTGATTTCTTTCTTTGTTCAGTCGAGAAGAAATTGTGTTTTTTGAGGAAAACATTCCAGGATTTTTCTCATTTTAATAGACTTTAATGGACCCCAGCACTTAACAGTTTTAATGCAGTTTAAAATTGCAGTTTTAAAGGACTCTAAATTGTCTTAAGCGAGGCATAAGGGTCTTGCCATTTTTGGCAATAAAAATAAAAATATGCACCCTTAAACCACAACTTCTCGTCTTCCTCCGGCTGGGTGACGAGCCAGCGCGACCTCATGTAATTGTGTAACGTCGTGGAAAGGTCTCGTGTTACATATATGAAACGCACATTTGCGGACCATTTTAAACAATGAACTGACACAAAGACAGTAATTAGTATCATTCGACATACAACAACGTCAGAACGGTCCTCTTTCTCCACACTTGTAAACACTGGGGCGTAGTTTCGCATATGTCATCTGTGACCTCTTGACATGATGACATATTGCGTGAGATCGCGCTGGCGGATCACAGGACCGGAGATAGACGAGAAGTTGTGGTTTGGAAGTGCATGTTTTTTATTTTTCTTGTCAAAAATTACAATCGTTTCGCTAGATAAGACCCTTATGCCTCGTTTGGGATCGTTTAGAGTCCTTTAAAACTGCAATTTTAAACTGCAATAAAACTGTTACGGGTTGGGGTCCATTGAAGTCCATTAAAATGAGAAAAATCCTGGAATTTTTTTTTAAAAAAACATAATTTCTTCTTGACTGAACAAAAAAAGACATTAACTCTTTCCCCGCCATTGACGAGATATTGACGAGATATCTCGTCAATTAAGAGAAAACGCTTCCCCGCCAATGACGAGATTTTCCGTCTTTTCGCAATACCGCTTTTATCCACCAGGTGGCGCACTTCCGCAACTTATACAACCCGGAAGTGTTGCCCTCTGACAAGCTGCTGCATGTCCGTGTCTGTTTTAAAGATCGCTCTGAATGGGATCTCTATGAAAAGTCCGTCACAAAAATTGAATTATCTCTGCTTTTTGCTCAAAATGTGGTGTTTTTGCAGAAACCTACCCATATTCAAAAGCTGATTACAAAAGAACTACTCAAGGTAGGATGAAACGGGTTTTTTTTGTTTGAAAGCAGAGGGTCTGTTCTTTCATTTGGTATATTATATGTTTATATATCTGAAGAAGAACATTTTCTGGAAGGCATTAAACTTTGGTGAAAATCATGAAAAACGCTGGCGCTGGCTGGCAACTTTTTTAAAAAATGCTGGCGGTGAAAGAGTTAACATTTTGGATGACATGGTGGTGAGTAAATTATCTGGATTTTTTTTTTTTTTTAAGAAAATTGACTAATCCTTTAAGAGAAAACATTTGCATAAAAAAGTGTTTCTGAGGAATTTTTATGTTAATCTGCAATACTGTGATTATCCACTAGATTATCCATGCACTTACCCAATTTATGAAAAACCTGAATCCAAAACGTTATTTACTAACTTTAAACTCTGTGTATGTTTTGATAATCGTTCTAAACAATTATTAAAATTTTAAAATTCCTACACAAAAAATGCAATTATTTCAGCTTTTTACTAAAAAAAAATATTTTTAAAGAAAAATACCTTTATTTAAGATATATAGATAGGATGAAACGCTTTTATCCCATTTTGTTTGTTTGTTTATTGTTTGTTTGAAAGCAGGAGGTCTGTTCTTTTATTTGAAATATTTTATGTTTATACATTTTTAGAAAAAAATTTTCCTGGAAGGCATTTTGTGAAACTTGTGAAAATCACAAAAAATGCTGGCGGACAACTTTTTTACTTTATAGTTATTACAGTTTATAAAGTTTAAATCTAGATATTTTTCTTACAAAACTGCATCAATTTTCCGACCTTTATTAAACAATTGGAGCCTTGTGGATTATCTCTTTGAAGGATTAATGCACTTTTTGGGGGTATAAAGTCAGAAGTTGTTCCCTGATCCCTGTTTCCTATCATTATAAAGCTTGGAAGAGCAAGGACATTTACTCGAAAATCTCCAAATGTGCTTGTCTGAAAGATGATGGACATATGTATCGCATATTGCTTAGAATGAGTACATTATGGGGTTATTTGATATTTGACTGGAGTATCACTTTAATGCAGTTCTGTTAAGTCGCTATAAAACGGTAGCATACACAGCGGTAACAGTTACAATAAAATATGCATCAATAAAATGCATCGTATCTGTTTGATATTGTAGCTGGTGGAGCATCCGTAAATCCCAATACACTTACAAACTAATAAAATATATACCTTGAGTTTACTATAAATTCCTGTGTGTTAGACGTGTCTGCCAAATGTAAACTGGTCATCCGAATCTAAAAGTACACTATAGGTGTATGAGCTATTAAATAACATGAACTGTATTTTCACCATGGCATCATTCAAAGTCATCTTTGGCCTGTGGGTGAGATATCAGCCCAGCTGATGTGAAAACATATGGCGGGGGTCCAAATGTGCCTGTCGCTGGTCTTGGCACGCAAGTCACATCAAAATACCAGCCGGGACGTTCAGCGGCCATCCTCCAGGGAAAAAAAGGCACAGCTGAGCTGCCCAGCATCTGAATTCAGAGACAAGAAAAGAGCCAACTGGAATCCAGTCAGCAATGTGAGATCAGAAAGGATATCCTTTATGGATTTAGATAGTGAGAGAGCAAGATTCTCCCATAATATTGAACCACAGTTTGTCTCTGGAGATTTTAGTCATCGGTCTGTAATTTTTTACCTTGTGGGAGTTTACACATGAGCAATTCCTGAAAAGTCAGGGTAACAACTGTATTGTAGTATTATGTGTTATTCTGGCCAATGTGTTAAGGAATTTTCCACTTTCATAAAAAAAATGCACATAATTTACTCACTCCCATGTCATCCCAGATGTCTTTCTTTGTTCAGTCGAGAAAAAATTAAGTTTTGTGAGGAAAACATTACAGAGCCCTTTTCACAAGAACAATACGGAAAATACACGGAAAATGCATACGGGATTATGTAAATGACACAGACAAATTATACAGAGATAGTGGGTTAATGTTTTGTGAGTGTTGCCTGCTCGTGACTCGGTCCACCCGTTGTTAGCTCTTTGTTTTTTTTTTTTGTTTTTTTTTTCTGAAAGTAGCGGAACAGCTGATCTGTCTTTTATAAATCTGACAAAACTTTAAGACTCTTCGGAGATATGAAGGATGCAATAATACACTCTAAAAAATTTGCTGTAATTTTGCAGCTGGTTGCCAGTAACTTACTGTAGAAGATAAAGTCAAAAAATGTTTCATGTTCATTTAACTTTGAACAAAATGTTGCCAGTAAATAACATAAATGTAAAATCTACAGTAAGTTACTGGCAGCTAGTTTAAGGTGCAGTTAAAGGTGCAGTGTGTAAATTTTAGCGACATCTAGTGGTGAGGTGCTGGTGAATTGCAACCAATGGCTCAGTCCACTGCTTACCCCTCGTTTTTTAATCACATAGAGAAGCTAACGGACAAACATGTCATCGGAGACAACCTAGTAAAAAAAAGTTTGTCCATTAAGGATTTCATGGCGGCACAAAATGGCGACTTCCATGTAAGGGGACCCTCGGTATATGTAGATAAAAACGTCTCATTCTAAGGCAATAAACGTCTTTATATTATCAGTGGTGTATAGTTTTGTATATTATTTTGCATTTCTGTCAAAATATCCTTCTAAAAATTACACCCTGCACCTTTAAGTAAATAACACCTTCATGGTGTAATGCATTTTTGACTGTGCTATTTTCTGCCACAGGTGCGTTTACATGGGCTTTTAAATCAATGACAAGTTACAATGCTTTGTGCAACTTTTAAGATCCATCCATCCTTGTCTTCTGGGAGCAGATGGAGGAGAATTACTGTACACAGAATCCACAGAAAGAAAAGAGAGGAAATTAATTGCTCTTATAAAAGAGCAACACTCCCTTGTTACCCATAAGCGCTTTTCTGTTTTTACTTGGTAAAAGTATCTTGCGCTGAGTATTTACTGTCAGCCGGTGTTTTGTATTTATTACATGGCCGGCTGACTAAACCACTCTGTCACGAGTCTTTTGCTTTTGTAAATGTCAGAGGGTCTCTTTTCCATAATGCATTGGAGTGCTTTGAATGGCAGATCTATCCATAGACAGATTGCATATTTTGATATGGCGGTGGGAGATTTTTGTATGCATGCTTTGGTAAAAAAAAGGGGTGCATCTGCTTTCTGTGCTTCTTAGATGCAGCATGGAGAAAAATAGAAAAGCGTAATGAAAAGTGGAAAAGGTCACGGCTAATAATTTGTTGAAAGGGCAGAAGACATTACTATGCAACTCAAAGATGATGCAAAACCCCACATAGACACAAAAAGATGCTTTGTTTTAGCCAGCTACAAAAACTGCTCATTGATAGAGTTTATCCTAAGCTTGTTGACGAATATTAAAGTGCTTACATTAGAGCTTCTCAAATGGTTGGTTGTAAACCAAATATGGATTGCTGATAGTATCATGGACGGCAGGAAAAATAATACTAAATTCAAATAATAAACAGTTCGACGGCACACGTTTGAAAAAACGAAAACTAGAAAACAACAACAGAGTTATTTTAAAAGCCTCTTTGTTTGAGAACTACTTCTTCCGCCACGGATTTCAGGGCTGCCAGAATGACAGGTAAAACTTTCGGCTGCTTTGAATCTCATATTAACTCAATGGACGGATATGCGTTTTTTTATTTTAACGTTTCTTGGTCACAAAGTGTAGTTTTAAGATTAGTTCAGTCGAGAATATATATTTATTATATTTAAATCTGCAGTCGATTAGTAAAGATAGCGCCTGTTTGAACGTTTGCTTAGTGAGATTCGGTACGAATGAGAACCAAAGCATGAGCGGACGTCAGTGTTCACTCGCCCCGCTGACCACCGCCCTCTCTGGGCTACATCTCTGACAGGGATTCCATGGCTCTGATATTCGCCTTCTTTGTTTTTGATAGTCAAAATGAGATCAAATCAGCAGTATTTGGTGTCATGATGAAACTATTACTTGTTTTCTTATTCATATTTAGTGTCTTTTGTGTTGTTATTGTTTTGGCGCGAGGTAAAAGTTAATAAAACTATGCTTATATAATGATACTATTGGTTTCCCATTTACTCTTAACGCGATACGAGCACTCGGTTATTATTAAACTTTGTTCTTGTCAGTACTATATAAAACAGTTTTTATAAGTGTCAGAGAGATGTTTTTGCATGCTGTTTATAAATATATCAGTGGCGATATTCTCATAACATGTTTTAATAGTCACGTCGCGATTAAATAAATGATCAATGTCCACATTTAAAAGCTGCGGTGCTTACCTGCAGTTCCACAGTGTTTTCACGTTCTGTTAAGAGATATAGCTCCAGAAGAAAAACCGAGTGTTTACATTCCTCTTTCCAAGTGTCCAGACGATGTGACAAGACATTAATCCCATTAAGTTTAACGTAACATCCAAGAGCGCTGATCTTTAACGGAATAATAACTTCCGATTGGGATTCACCGACTGATTTACGAGCTAGTGAACTAATAAGACACACGGAGAGTGTTTAAAAACAGCGCGTCTGTGTTTTTCCATTCAGAGATTAGCCTGTTTAGGACCTCCATTCACTAGGTGGCGGAATGATACGAAAGGTGAAGAGGTTACTGTGCCGTTATCAGTACAATATCGCATAGCTCTTAGCCAATCAGATTCGAGAACCAGAAAGACCTGTTGTATAAAATAAATTATCTATATGGTATTGTAAGCCAAAACTTCAAATATGTGCTCTGGGGACACCAAATATTTTTTTGACATCTTTAAAAAGTCTTGTAAAATGTCCCCTTTAACACTTTCCCATTTTCTTTGTTTTCTTCCTCCATAGGTCAAAGTGAGAGGATATCTGCCTTATCAACCAATCAAAATGAAGAACTGATGTTCGTCTTTCTACGTAAATGTCTTAACATGATAGTGTCTTACGAACTGTCGGAGGAACACAGAACCGACGTTTAACCTCACAAACTAATGCAACCTAGCAGATTTTCTTTGTCTATGCCCAGCCCTTCCTCTCTCTCTCTCTCTCGCTCAGCACCAGAGCATCGCTGCAGAGATCCGGGAGGTACGAGAGAGCCACCCTGTGGCCAAGCTCCCTCAGCAGACTCTCGCTTCATTGCAACCATGAACAATACAAAGCGGTGCTGAGCAAATGAGCAGATTGTGTTGATCTCTGCGGATGCCAGAAGACAGAAATTACAAAGACTTGGACTCGTGCAATGGACCCGGTGGATCCAAGCAGGACAGAAACCATCCGCACTTAAAGAATGTTCATTAACCAGTCAGTATGATATTAGTTAACTGATGTAGTTTTACAATCTTCAAATGTTGACTGGGGTAAATTGTCGTGGTCGTGTTTACAAAGGGTTATTCTAGCAGTCACGGTTTTCTTACCCGATTAGTTTTTCTTCTCCTGGATGTACGTGTGCGTTGAAAGTGCCAAGACGAGTTACAAAAAACGAATAAAGATAACAGTAGCTGCTAAGAGATTCATATTTTTTGGAGTTAAAGGATGATTTTATCAGATCGACGTCAACACAGGATCAACCGTACTTGTTTGCATGGGGTGTCAAAAATCTGTTGCGTATTTAATATCTTTCAGCTAGAAATAGGCCGACCTTGGAAGAGGTAGCAGTTGGCCGTCGAGCGACTGTCCTTGCTCCAAAAGGTTGTTTGTGAATATCGTGTTTTTTAAGATGGTGTTGAGTCCTGTTATCGAGATACCGAATAGAATACAGTCGTAACTTCTTTCTATTTTAAGCCTTTTTTTAACGTGTGCCACTGTTCGCTATTTTCTAGTAGACTAATAATTTATTATGCCGTGTAGGTGGGCATTTTTCGAGATAAATGTAAAATATTTGGAGGGGGTAGGAATAGCATTATTATGTGCGAGAAAGTCAAAAAGGGTTGAAACTTTTTGTTTTGTGTCATACCAAGAAGGTGAAAAACAATATTAGAAAGTTTCAAATTGGTGCCCGAATTTCATGCGAGAGCTCTGTTCATGTTATCTGTTCAAAAGCTATTTAGGAATTTCCACTTTCTGATTTAGCTGTACTGTATGGTAACCTCCTGAATATCACGAAACAATTTTGAGCCTGGACCACAAAATTAGTTATAAGTTGCACGGGTATATTTGAAGAGTTTGGTTCCAAAACGCAATAAATTCATTTTGACTAATTTGCGTAAAAACGTGTTTAAAAAAGAGATTAAAAACACTATTTTTAGTACAAACTTTCACATAGCATCTTTAGGTTATAACAACATAAAAAATTCAAATCCATTATTTGATTTTGAAAGCTTTATTATAAAAACGGATTATTTTTTCCACAAAATGCAATAAATCCATGACAAAATCAGAATTTTTCCGTTTTCCGTAAATTATTAGATTTTGATGGCTTACGTTTCTTTCCTGTCACAGAAAACCACCACAGGTTTATTAATGCCATCAACGTATTATTATTATTATTATTATTTTTTTGATGATCATGAAGTACAAGATGAGGAAAACTAAGATTCTGTGTATTCATCGTGCCGCCATTGTTGTTTACAATGCGTGGAATGGTGCGCTGTGATTCGTTGATCGGATTTATTGCATTTTACAGAAAAGGAGGAGTGGCATTTATTGCGTTTTGGGAAAAAGGGAGAAAAGATGACAGAATAACACGGCGGATTTTGGATTTTGCGTAAAATTAAGAATTTACTTTTAAAAACTGACCTGATACAATACTGATTTTGGCGGTGACTCTTTTTTAATGGCATTTATCGCGTTTTGGACTTTTAAACTCTTAATTTGTAGCAATTGTCAACAATACATTGTATGGGTCAAAATTATTGATTTTTTTTAATAACAAAAATCATTAGGATATTAACCAACAGTCCCTCCAGAAAAACGCGATTATGCGATCGCATGATTCAATGCATACTCAGCCAAAGTCCACATATTTATGCGGGGCCGCATTTTTTCAATATGCCGCACTTTCACGTGCAAAATATGCGGGGCTTGCATGATTTCATAATTAATAATCGTAGCAAAAAGTCACTTATGTCTTAGCAGAAAGTTGAAAAATGTTGCATATACTTCACATAAGCTCAGCCATGTCCCCTATTGCCATGGGAACGTTGTGAAGTGACGTAATTA
This sequence comes from Misgurnus anguillicaudatus, assembly GCF_027580225.2. Lineage (NCBI taxonomy): Eukaryota > Metazoa > Chordata > Actinopteri > Cypriniformes > Cobitidae > Misgurnus > Misgurnus anguillicaudatus. Next base: position 30,513,778 of record NC_073354.2, on the reverse strand, counting down.
TGCGACAGCAGTTTTTGCAAGTTCCCGCAGTTTTGCAAGTTCCTGCAATTTCATTCCATAAAATTGCATAAATATCCTACATATTCCATCGCATTTTTTAAGAAAACAAGATCGAGGATTTTTGCATGCAACAATCACAAAAAAACTGCATTTTTCTGGAAGGACTGAATCAAAAATCATGTTCCATAATGATATTTTGTACATTTCATATCATAAACATTAAATATGTATGTTTCATTAGTAATATGTGTTGCTAAAGACTTCATTTGGACAACTTTAAAGGAGACATATCATGAAAATTTGACTTTTTTCATATTTAAAGGGGCCATGTCACAGGATTTTTTTGGGATGTCAAATGGATCTTTGGTGTCCCCGGAGCGCATATGTGGGGTTTTGGCTCAGAATGCCATATAGATAATTTATTTTGTTAAAATGGCCACTTTGTAGGTGTTTGTAAAATGTGCAGTTTTGGGTGTGTCCAATGAAGTGCAGTGAGAAGCAGATGAAGTGCAAAATGCCCCTTTATCTGCACTATCCAATCACGGCACTGCCATTTAGTGTAGAGATCAGCTCATTTGCATTTAAAAGGACACACCCCCAAACAGCACATTTTTGCTTATACCTACAAAGTGGCAATTTTAACATGCTATAATAAATTGTCTATGGTATTTTGAGCTTAAACTTCACATATGTACACATATTTTAAAAAAGTCTTGTAAAATGTCCCCTTTAAAGGCAATTTTCTCATCATTTTGATTTTTTTGCACCCTCAGATTCCAGATTTTCAAATAGTTGTATCTCAGACAAATATTGTCCTTTCCTAACAAACCATACATTTAATGGAAATCTTATTTATGATGTATAAATCCCAGCTTTTAATAAAAGACCCTTATGACTGGTGTTGTGGTCCAGGGTCACAATTTCCTTTTTATACCACACTTTCAATCTTCTAGAATATTTTGCATATAGCCTCGGATGATGCATCTAAGTGTAAAATGTCTTTATTTTGGTCAAACTGCCATGCCATAGCTAAATAACACATTTTGCATTGCCCTACAGTTGAATGGATGATGAAATATGTATTTTACCTTCTCTCTTAAACTGATTCCTGGTAAATGTGTGCAGAAACTGTCGGGTCAGATTATATATTAAAATTCACAGAGAGAAAGTGCCTGAAACAACATCCTGTTAACATTGCAATAAATGGCAATCTGCTCTGATTCAGAATGGCTGTATATAAACAGAGGGTCTAACTGGGCTGTGTTTAATTGATCCCCATGTGAACTGCACTGGCAACGCTTAATGGCTCTGATAATTAATAAAAAATATTTTAGCCGCACTGCTCCTTCAGACCTGGCAGGCAAATAATTCCCTATGGTCCTTTACAACGTTATTTGTGATTCTGTTTGAGTATGAAGCGATTTGTTCGTATGGTTAATGGAACTGAAGAAGAAGAATGAAACCATGAAAGTAAATCTACAGTATATGGGTCTCAAAAAACTTTTGCATTTTAACATTATGAATAATAATAAAACAATCTAACCTAATGAGATTCACTAATGGGAATAATAAGGGATTGGGAAAACATCAATGCTAAACTACTGTCCAGATGCATTACAGTAATGAGAGACTGGGGAAATGTGATGTAATGAAAATAATGTTGTCCTACTGTAATGTATCCTTAAAATATATTGAATTTTCTGGTAACACTTTACAATAAAACTAACAGTGAACAATGAACTAACAATGAGCAAGATAGTTTTTCAGCATTTATTAATCTTTGTTAATGTTAGTTAAAGGTGCATTGTGTTAATTTTAGCGGCATCTAATGGTGAGGTTGCGAATTGCAACCAACGATTGAAACACATCGCTTTTGAAACACATAGAGAAGCTACGGTAGCCGCCACCGGACAAACATGTCATCGTCGGAGACAACTTAGTAAAAAAATTGTCTGTAAAGGCTTATGTAGAAAAATGGTGGCACAAAATGTTAACGTCCATGTAAGGGGACCCTCGATCTAAGGCAGTGGTTTTCAAACTGGGGGCCGGGACCCCCAGGGGGGGCGTGAGATGGTGCCAGGGGGGGGCCAGTTTTATGACATTTTATGAAATACATTAATTTATCATGAATTCTGTGTGTAATTAAACCTTTAAAAAATAAGGCTACTAACCAAAAGCACTACTTTTTGTATAATTTAATGTTTTTTTTATTTAATAAAATGTGGAGTTTTAGAACAATTTTTTGTCAAAAATTTTCTTTGGGGGGCCGCAAAGGAATGCAGCATACACACGGGGGGCCGCACGCTGAAAACGTTTGGCAACCACTGATCTAAGGTAATAAACACGTAACAGTTCATTATATAAGGTCTTTATACACCCCTGATAATATAGTTTTGTATATCATTTTGCATTTCTGTCAAGAGATCCTTCTAAAAATTACACACTGCACCTTTAATGCCTATACAATTGTTCATGTTAGTTCATTGTGCACTAACTATATTGCAATTTTTTATTTGTGTATTAGTAAATGCTGAAACGAACATGAACTAAGATTAATAAATGCTGTGGTATTGTTCAATGTTAGCTTACCCATGTTAACAAATGCAATCTTATTGTAAAGTGTAACAGTTTTCTTAATATGTTTTCTTTTAATGTGTGATCTGAACTGCTTTATTCTGTTTGCATAAACTCCTGAAAGATTGCAGATGTTACATTTGCCTGGCTGGTGTACAAATGACTGTGTGTGTATATACATTTTGATTGATTTAAACATGGTGCTTAATTAGACTTAACATATTGAATAAAAAGTAAAGTTAAAGCAATGTTACGATTCTTCAACTTGCAAGGAACAGTCCAAGCTTACGTGAGATTTGCTCTGCGGTAAAAACATGTAAAACAAGCCCTGATAGTCACACCTAATGTAAGCTGTCACAAGTGTCACATCTGATTATCATAATTATTATAATGAATAATTATAATGAATATACTACAAGTTCAGGAACTCTTGCATGATGCCTCGACCCGGGCCAGGAGTGTACAGTGTGTGATTTCACCATGACGATGCTCTGACCAAAACTGTAAATAAAAAATGGATTTAGAAATGAGTTTAAAGTCTTGTGAAATGTTCAATATGATCCAAACTGAGTCACGTGAAGTTTTTATTTAAAGGTGCCGTAGAATGTAAAACGTTTTTTACTAACGCTATCTCACGAGAATTCGTACATATTTTACGAGTTTGCTAATTCGTATTAATTTATACGACCACATTTGTAAGTTTTGGTACGATTTTCCTAGACCCCTGTGACATTGGGGTTAGGGGTTCGTTTTTTCTTGTTGTTTTTTCATGAGAATCGCAAGATTTTGCACGAATTAACCAACCTTGTAAAATATGTCCGATTTCTCATGAGATCAGGCTTGTATTTACATAGGCATAGATGAATTTTAATAAGTAGTTCTGTACGTGGTAATGACATATCGTGAGCCTCAAACACGATCGTTTCCTCCTTACGTAAATCTTGTTCATGCAAAAGACAGCTGGAAAACACTGACTGTGACGTTACCCTAACATTAAATTACACATTCAATTTATAAAAATGTTGTTACAATGCTATAAACAAATTTAGCGATAATGCCATATGCTACCATTCTACTATTGGCGTTACAGTTACGATTTCCAGGTCTATACCGAAAAAAAACACAAACTTACCACTAAGAAACATCCACATTCAATTGCTGAATTCCTCAAATTCCATATCTTTGTCTGATACTGGTTCAAACATAAGGTATGTTTTTACACACACAGAGCTACTGGTCTGAAAAACAGCCAATCAGAGCAGAGCTTAACATTTTTATTCATCACCCTTTCAAATAAGGTAATAGACCATTTCATTCTAAGGACAAATCCTAGGGTTGTAAATGGACTTGTAAAGACGTTTCTGGATATTTTTTGCACTTAATAAAGCCACATACCTTCTATGTAGATATCAGAGAACAATTTAAAGGGGACATACCATAAAAATATAAACTTTTTTAGTTAAGTGCTATAATTGGGTCCCCAGTGCTTTTATCAACCTAGAAAATGGCTCCCCTGGTGATGTCAGAAAGGGATAATACTGCCTCTTATCTACACTATCCAACCACGCCACTGCCATTTAGTGCAAAGATCAGCTCATTTGCATTTTAAAGGACACACCCAAAAACGGCACATTTTTGCTAACACCTACAAAGTGGCAATTTTAAATTGTTATAATAATTATCTAGCTGATATTTTGAGCTAAAACATGTTAACATGTGTACTCTGGGGACAACAAAGATTTATTTGACATCTTAAAAAAGTCTTGTGAAATGTCCTCTTTAACAGATTATTTCTGTGCATTCTTTGGCCCCTTCACTGTAAAAAAAATCTGTAGAAATTGCAGCTGGGTTGCCGGTAACTTACCGTAGATTTAAATGTATGTTATTTACTGGCAACATTTTGTTCAAAGTTAAATTAACATTTAACATTTACAAGTCTTTGTCTTTACAGAGTAAAACTAAAAAAACAGCATCAAGCAAAACATTCTGGGAAACAAAATCTGAAGCAAATAACAGAAAAAGGTTGATGATGATTTCTGGTTCCCAGAATGCTTTGCATGAGGCTGTTATTGTATAGTTTTATTCTGTAAAGATAAAGACTTGTTAATATTTAAATTTTATTTAACTTTGAACAAACTCTTGCCAGTAAATAAATTAAATTTAAATATACGGTAAATTACCGGCAACCCAGCTGCAATAACATTGTAATTTCTACAGAATTTTTTTTACAGTGTATGTATGAATGTAGCCTACCCATTCTCAGTTATGAAACGGTAAGATGAAGATATTAAATTCGTTTTCTGGTCTCCCAGTTTAGTCTGTTGACTGGTTTTAAAAAGTTTCAGACAATTCAGCTGGTCAGGGTTCTCAGATAATCTTGCTGATCAACAGTTTGACAGAGATGGGATGTCTTAAACTATTAAAGACCAATAATCCAACTGTGGCTGGTCTACCCAGTCTCCTGAGGTTGCGTATAAATAGCACGAAGTGTAAAACTCGTGCAATACATACGCCAAATTCCACTTTGGCGTGCATATGATACGCAAGTCCTTCCCATTCACTTAAACGGGGCATCTTTTTTGTCGTTTTATTTATTGGTTTCTACATTTTTTTCTGTTTTTTAAACCATTTTCGCTTGGGTTTAGGGTTAGATTTCAGATTTGCTTAATAAGGTTATTTAATATACAGGTTTCTCTATGTTTTTGTCCATATTTAAGCCATGGTCGCTTGGAGTTGGGGTTAGAGTTGGGGTTTGGGTTAGGATGTCATTTTTAAATAACAAAAAGTTGTTCTAACCCTAAACCCAAGCGAAAATGGTAAAAAAATAGCAAAAAAATTGAGAAACCATTAAATAAAACGACAAAAAAGATGCCCCGTTTAAGTGAATGGGAAGGACTTGCGTATCATATGCACGCCAAAGTGGAATTTGGCGTATGTATTGCACGAGTTTTACACTTCGTGCTATTTATACGCATTTTCAGGAGACTGGGCTCCATTATATAGTACACTTACAGTAACGTGGCGGATTTAGCAAAGTTTTTGAAAAAAATCATTACTAATTAAAGAGTAAAAATCCTGAAATTTTTCTTAAACATTTAGCAGTTTTGATCAGGACTGAGGTTGAATAACAGATTTATGCAAAAAAGTTTGAAACCAATTATTTATCTGATTTTTACAGCAGTTTAATTTAGTGGGTGTTTTCATCACAAACATAACGAAATGGTTGTGAATTTGCCCACAGTGTATTGTTCAGTTTTTGAAAAATGTTCAAAGCAGTTTTGAACAACAAAAGATTTGTCAACAAAAATCATTCCATTTGCTGAAACACAAAGTTGTGGCCAAATAAAGACTCAGCAGCACCCTATAGTGGACAAAAATATCCCAATATAACATAAGGGTTAAATTAGTTTTTTTTTTCTGTAGTAACCACAAAATATTTTTTATTGGTGTTGGGCTAGGGCTATTTCTAGCAGAACTAGGTGGTTGACTCCTACTATGACCGATGGAGGCCTCTGGTAACATTGGAACGTTAATGCTCAGTTAACGTAAACGTAGCTCAGTGTAATTTTTGATACGCTTTTGAAGTAAGGTAATCTACTTGTTGTTTATTTTGCTTGTTATCAGAAATAAACTACTCTAAAAAGGACTCTGTTGTTATTGATTCTTTGCAGAGTTTACCAGAAGTTACGTCTGTTTCACGAAAGCCGTTTGTTTATGTTGTCACTGTTGAAACCGTCTATAAGAAGTTTTTTTTAATGCAGGATTAATTCACACTGCTTATGCTATTTCTTAAACAGTTTTCCAGGTTGTTTTATCAATTTCAGAGTTAAGTTTTAAATATGCCTTCATTTCTGTTGCTTTTGAAGAGTGACAAATATAATATAACCAGACTGTAAAATGACTCTTTTTCTTCTTCGTACAGTATCTAGTAAAATCACTTCACATCTTTGGTAACTTCCTGCTTTTGACAGTTCTTATAGTAGTGTGTTATACAGTGCCTAGCAACAGATATTGTGAATGATGACTTCCATTAAGATGAAACTGCTGTCAATCATTTTCCTCAAGCTTTGAATTTTCTCATACTCTCAGTGATGTGGGTTCTGTCTCTGTTCTTTCATTAATGCTGAAGTCATAATACACTCTTAATAATAGCTTCACGATTTTTGGCTGCATGGTTTCATAAAGAACCTTTAACATCTAAAGAACTTTTCTGTTTCCAAAAAAAAAAAAAAAAAAACGATTTGTATTAAAAAAGGTTCCTCAGATTATAAAATGGTATGAAAGAACAATGAAATGGTTGAACTGAATGGTTCTTTGAGAAACCTTCTTCTATGCCATCACTGTGAAGAACCTTTTAAGCACCTTTATTATTAAGTTTGGTATGAAACTGTATTAAATATATAAAAAGATCACCTTATCTTATTATTTCTGTCTGTCAGACTCTCTGTAAACATACCATAACAGGGTTCCCACGGGTCCTTGAAATTCTTGAAAGTTTGTGAATTTGGGGAAAAAATTCAAGACACAAGTTTTTGAAAATATACATACATAGATACAGGTCATGGAAAGTGCTTGAATCTATTTTAGGTTTCTGAGAAAAAAAAATCTATATTATTCCCTGTGTAGTGTAGGATAATATCATAAAATTCTAGACTTTTAAGCACACGTGCTAAACTGTTTGCTTTAAATGCTTATATCTTCTGTATGCAAATGTTGATTCATACCAAAATGCTTTTTTGCATAGTTTTGTTTGACACATGAAAACGTCTCTGGTTACGTATGTAACTGTTGTTCCCTGAGAAAGGAACGAGACGCTGCGTCTTCCTTTCCATAGTTCCTGCGTCCCTGTAACGCCGTCTTTGGCAATATTTCAGATAGCGACATACTTCCTGGCTCCCGCGTCACCCTGTCTTTGTTGTTATGCCTCACCATTGGTTGAATTTGATACACATTCAGACGCACTTAGCCCTGGAGGCGTCCCCAAAGTGTCACCGCAGTGACGCAGCGCGAGTTCCCTCGAAAGTGAACTGTAACAATGTATCTTAAAAGGTAACACGATGCAACCTTGCACTCGCTTGAAATCTGTCTCCACATTTAGTTCTTGAAATTGAGGGTATTGGACCTGGAAAGTCCTTGAAAGGTCCTTGTATTTGAAATTAACTAAGGTGTGGGAACCCTGCATAAGTAACCTAGCCTAACATATTATTTTGATATATATTTTATCTGCAGTATTGACATTTCAGTTAATATATTACAATATTAAATATTTAAAATAAAACTATTTATTAATGTATTGAATTTTTACCATAACCTTTTTTCTTATGCAGCTGTTTGCCAGTAGATTTACATGTATGTTATTTACTGGCAACAGTTTGTTCAAAGTTAAATGAACATTAAATAAAAAATAATAAAACTAGACAGAATAAAACAGATTTTGGTTCCCAGAATGCTTTACAGGCTGTTATTTTAGTTTTATTGTGTAAAGATAAAGACTTTACATATATTTAAAGTTTATTTAACTTTAAACAAACTGATACTATAGTAAATTACATACATTTTAATCTACAGCAAGGTACTGGTAACCAGCTGCTAGTAATACTGTAATTTCTACAGATTTTTTTTAAGTGATACAGTACTTTTATGATATTTGAAGTATGATGGTTTAAAAAAGATAAAGATAAATCACCTATAGCACATTTTCTTCAGAAAGTCAAAAGTCTAATCTAGGAACTGAAATATGATTTATTTTGAACATAGATATTTCGTCCAATAACTCAGATGAGCCTTTGTGTGTTTTGTCGCATTGAACACATACAAACACACTTCGCACTAATGTTCAGTGACCTTGTGACCCCCCTTTTGATTCATCACAATGATAACAGATGGTCACATCTCCAGATTTTTTAAATTAGCCCCCTAACAGATGGGTGATCAAGTGTGACTAATACCCATAATTCTGATTTATTAAATAATGATGGGGTTGTGTCGGGGTTGTGCTTTGAATGGTCACAAAGCAAAGACATTTGAATGATTAGTCTGAAACATCTTCATTGACAGCAATGCAGTTTATATGATTTTACAGAACAAATTGAGCTCTTATCCTCTATAATGTGAAACATAAAAGATGCCTTGTTTTTTGAAGCATATATGAATAGCAATCCCTTAAAATATGAAATTCATTATATAATGCCATTTATTTTATGTTACACATGAATAAATTATTGCAACATGTGTTCTTGTGGCTCGGTTTTTGCATTGGCGGTGCAAAGATTGTGGGTTCAACTTCCAGGGAACACTCATAATGTATCAATAAACAATGTATAACTTGAACAAATGCAAGTCGCTTTGAATAAAAGCATCTGCCAAATGCATTTATGTAATGTAACAAGCATTTTCTTTTCTTTTTTTTTGCAAGAAGATTAAGTTTATTTGTGATCTTGCCAGAGTGAACAAAGATGCTGTTAAGGTATAAATGTCATCAGGACCCAGGGGCCTCCATTTCCAAGAGATCAAAACCAGGAGCCAGAAAGTAAATTTAGCATTTACTGTAGAGCATCCCCACTGTGACCTATTACTGTGTTCATTTATCTTATATTCTTCAACAAACATCACACCTCAGCATTTGCTTCTGGCAAATCCTAATAACACTGAAGAAAAAATATTCACAAGCTTGCCATTTGAAATCGGTTTATAGTTTTAACATTACCTCCCTCTAGTGACTAGATGCAAGAATGCAATTAGCCTATATTTAAATCTAAGAATTTGTGAAACTTTTCTGTTTTGAGATTTTTTTTTAATTCATTGGAGACAAATATAGCTTCTTGTATCCTACTTAAATTATAAACTTAAACGTCTCAATGAATCTTTTTTTTTTATTTAAGCTTAAATTTGCAGAAGAAAAGGAAAAACACAAATACACCATGGGGCGGTTTCCCGGACAGGGATTAGACTACTCCTAGACTAAAATAAATTTAAGAGCAATTCAAATGGAAAACAACCTTCACTGACATATCTTAAAATACATCAGTGCCCTTTGTTTTGCCTCAAACTGCACAAAAGTAAAGTTTTTAATAAGGCATGTTTGTTAAAACTATATTTCCTAATTAAACTAAGGCCTAGTCCTGGCTTAAACTAATCCTTATCCAGGAAACCGCCCCCATAAACCTATAGGACTGATAAAACTGGGTTGGAAAAGCAGGGTTGAGAAACTACTTAAGACCAGAGGTCTATAGAGCAGTGGTTTTCAAACTGGGGGCCGGGGCCCCCAGGGGGGCCGCGAGATGGTGCCAGGGGGGCCCCGTATTTATGACATTTTATAAAATACATTCATTTATCATGAATTCTGTGTTATTAAACCTAAAAAATAATAAGCCAACTAAACAACAGCACTACTAGGTATAATTTTATATGTTTTGTTTAATTAAAATATTACATTTTAGAACTGTTTTTGTCATAAATTTTCTTTTGGGGGGCCGCGAAAAAATGCACTGTACACAAGGGGGGCCGCACGCTGAAAAAGTTTGGGAACCACTGCTATAGACTATACTGTAGCCTAACAAAACCTTACAGCTACCAAAAAATCTAACCAGTGTTTCCAAATGTCATACCCCTGGTTTCACAGACAATGCTTAAGGCTAGTCCAAGTCTAAACATGTTTAAGCTGTCTCAACTGATAACCAATAACTTATAAAACATGCCATTGCCATTTGTCTCAAGATACACACCAGTAATGTGTTTTTGTAAGGCATGTTTCTAAAATATGCTTAAACATCTTAAATTTAACTAAGGCCTAGTACTGGCTTTAGCCTTGTAAAACCAGGCCTTGCAGTTTTAAAAAGTTAATTGATCCATTTCACACAAAATTATATGACACTTTTCCTGGTGTACAATTATATTGTATCCATTAATAATAAAAATAGTAATTTATATTATTTATTATAATTATTAAATAATTATTATATATGTATGTATGTATGTATGTATGCACTTTTCCTATTCTTAATGCAATTTTGTTTTTATATAAATTATTATAAATTATATTTATATATAATTTAAATATAAAATAATGTATATATACACATACATACATACATGTATATACATATAGATAGATAGATAGATAGATAGATAGATAGATAGATAGATAGATAGATAGATAGATAGATAGATAGATAGATAGATAGATAGATAGATAGATAGATAGATAGATAGATAGATAGATAGATAGATAGATAGAATATATTAAATAAATAAATATTAGAAGAATCAAAAATACTAAACTTTTTACTGAAATAATTTTTTTCTAAGTAGATTAACGGTCATATACACTATTACTTTTCCTATAATTAATGCAAATTTATTTAATATAAATAATAATTTATAAATGTAATTTACATGCGCATTTAACCGGTTCAACACAATAATAGTTTGATTTCACCTGGTTGATCCTGACCTTAAATAGCGATTTAAGTGATTTTACTATAACAAAGGTTTATTTTCAATATTCATAAGCAGAGTCGCTATTGGACGGCAGCGGCACAACGTCAAAGTCACCTCTTTAATATTCATGAGCCAAAGCTTTCCTATTGGTAGGTTAACAAACAACGTCAACAAAATATGATTGTTATTCATGAGTAAAACCTTCGCAGTAGTAAGATTCATAATCTCACCGCCTGCCAAGCGCTCATAAAACACTTTTGAAGCATACACGTCAAAGTTTTGAAGTAATATGACATCAGTAACTCGATATAGTTATTTTAAACCAAACGTACGTTTTTCCTGCGTATTAAATTTAAAGACATTTGGACGGTGACTCTTATCGTAGTCGATAAGAAGAAGCTTCGACAACAGGGATTTATTTTTGTACCTCATATGTGGACCCGGAAGTGGTGTAATAGTTACTCTCTGTGTTTAGTTTGTGACTATGAATCAGGGCTGTCTGTGTGTTTTAGCACCGATGGAAAGTTGACCGCTCGGGAATGGAAGATGACTCTTCCGTGCGTGTGAATGTCACCGAGCAAATGCCCGGTTATACAGGACGCGACGGGGAATCTCTCCGTGTCTCCGGCGGGATACGAGGCACAGATTTCGGCCGGGATGCCCGCAGCGAGCCGAAGGTGCCGTCAACATCTCTATTGTTATCATCGAAGGACGTTTTGGAGTTTCAGAAACACAAACACGAGTCAGAAGGCAATACTAAAGAGAATCACGAAAGAGAAAGCATACGAGCTGTGGATATTTTGAGAAGGAATTTTGGATCCACTGTCAGAGATACAGAAGATCAGGAGAAAGTGGAAACGGGATTTGAGATTGAACTGGATCGTGAATTAGATGATGGACAAAACCTGGAAAGTAACGTTAACTCGGGAGATCCTGAGCTGTCAGATCCTGATGGGAATCTTTATATTGATTTTAAGAAACCAGAAGAAGAGCTCAAAGAGCATGTTTACTGTACAGTGTACACTCTTGCCAATGACAATTATAGGATAGCTGTCGAGAAAACATCTGATGATGACACGACTTCACCGTCGTCATCCTCAGATGGTTCGGTTTTACCTCCCACCGACTCATACTTATCGGACCACGAGCCATATCCAGTGCCCTATACAGTGTCCGACCTGATGATGTCTGGATTAAACAACTCTTATAACATCCACAGCAGTTTCTCTGTCGTGCTAACGTGTCGCATTTGTCTCGATGACAGACATATTATGCCGCTACACTGTTGCAAAAAGGCGGTTTGTGAAGAATGCCTGAAAAGATACATCAGCTCTCAGGTATTCATACACCCAACAACTGTATTGCCTCCCATTTTCTTTCTTTCACTTCATGTTTATTTATTTGGGTCTCCAAACACCTTAATAGTGGTGGATGGATGCAAACATCCTTAATGAAAAAAACAAAAGAAGTCATGACAGAAATTCTAATTGATTTAATGGTTATAATGATTGTATTGGTTTTAATGGAACCTGTAATGGTCTCTATTGGTTTGGATTCTATGGTGGGATGTTGTCTGGAGGATGGGAACCAATTGAACACCATTAAATTCTATTGGAATAAGGTTGAAACGTACTACGTTAACAAATTATGTAATGGTTTTAATGGTAAACTCCTTATGGTTTATAATGGTTTTTGATATGGAACCTATTAGAATTTGTATTATATTTTCAGCAGTATGGTTCCATAAAGAACCTTTAAAAAGGAGTAGGTAAAGCTTAATGCTTCTCCAACAAAGTTTACAAAATATTGGTGCTTTATAGCCCAGAGTCACTTGTAATAATAAACCTACCTCATCATCCGTCAATAAACAAAACATGAACAGGTGAACACTCATAAAACACAGGTTCTTGAGGCTGCATGGTTCCATAAAGAACCTTTAAAGGTGCAGTGTGTAATTTTTAGAAGGATCTCTTGACAGAAATACAAAATAATATACAAAACTGTATTATCAGGGGTGTATAAGGACCTTTTTATAATGAACCGTTATGTGTTTTTTGCCTAAGAATGAGACGTTTTATCTACATACACAGAGGGTCCCCTTACATGGAAGCCGCCATTTTGTGCAGCCATGTTTCTACAGCCAAGCCCTTAACAGACAAACTTTTTTACTAATTTGTCTTCAATGATGACATGTTTGTCCGGTAGTGGCTACCGTAGCTTCTCTATGTGTTTTAAAAGCAAGAGGTGAGCAGTGGACTGAGCCGTTGGTTGCAATTCACAACCTTACCACTCGATGACGCTAAAATTTACACACTGCACCTTTAAAGGAGTAGTTCACCCAAAAAAAGGGCTTTTCCTTTGAATAAAAATTACTATGGTCAAGTCAATGGGGGCCATTTTTGGGTGAACTACTTCTTTAACATTAACATAAAGTTCAGACTATAAAAAAAAACCAAGAAAGTGATGTTTCTGTTAAGAACTTTGACTTTTTGGGGAACTAAAAATGGTTCTTCTTTGACATCCCTGCAAAGAACCATTTTTAGGAGGACTTTTATTTTTGAAAGTGTAGAGAACATCTGCTTTTAGAAGTTCTTGAGCTTATCTGCTCTGTTATAGTGGCATTCAGCCTAATGTTTGGTTTTCTTAATAGTTATTGCACTCTTGTTTGTTTGACAATGGAGAGGTTGAAAAGTTCTTGACTCATCCGCCTGTTTTAGAGAAGTGATGCATTTCCTGTTGTCTGCCATGACTGACCAATGTGACTATTATATAGTGAGGTGAAAATGTTACTGTTTTACTACAAAGAAAAGGCCTCTATTGTGTATTGTTGCACAGTCATATTGTTATGATATATATAATAATAGAAAAATCAAAAATACCAAACTTTTTTACTGAAATAATTTTTTTTCTAAGTAGATTAAAAGTCATATACACTCTTAATTTTCCTTTTATTAATAAAATTTTATTTAATATAAATGTATTTAATATACATTTAATTTACATGCTTATTTAACAGTTTCAACGCACGCACGCACGCACGCACGCACACACACACACATTTTAATCTATTGCAGAATAAAAGTTTTTTACATCATATATGTGTGTGTACTTTGTATAATAACTTTATAAATACACACACATGCATGTATATATGTAAGAAATGTTTAAATGTGTATATACACTTTATATTATATATAAATACTTAATATATAAATATATATTTTTTCTTAACATTATACATGCATGTGTGCATATTTATATATACACTTATTAATTATTCACAGTTCACACACATATATGATGTAAACAAAAACTTTTATTCTGCAATAGATTAATCGCGACTTTTGCATCTGAACTCTTCATACTGTATATATCACCATTCCTAAATTGGTTCCCCAAAGATTCGAGACCACCAACGATGTCTGGCGTATGTCTGGAGCCTCCAGCATCATCAATGGGTGTTTGTACACCTTTACTCTGCTGTTATATGAGGTTCTTAGAAAGAGAGTTCAGAGAAGGCCTTTCTGTCAAATATCAGTGATTCATGTCCCTGGAAAGGGGAGTGAGAAGTTGTGCTGTAATTGATTGCCTAATCATCAGCTCAGCTTCTCTGTGCTGTAATTATATTACATGACTGTTCACTTAAAGGTCTGCGTGCGGTCTGCAGGCAACATGGAAACAAATTGCCCTGCTAGAGGGATCTTCTAATCGAGTAACGCTGGCCGGCCTGTTGCTGCAGTCCAAATCAGATTTATGCCTGTGAATAATTTGGTCGGGGTCAAGCAGGGGTTGATGTGATAATGATATTTCCTATTTTGTATAAGGTGGCTAAAGGTATCACTCCGATTTTGTTGTTCGGTGTCAAGTGAAGAGATGGTGGTCACTAACAGGTTGTTTACATGACAATTAATTTTAAAGTCTTTTGGGGTCCTGAAAATGCAAACTTTTGATTACGGGTTTCTGATAATGACACACCTTGACGTCTCCGTGTAAACTACGTAAAAATGAATTAGTGATAATGGTGATGTGCACGTGTTCATTCCGTCTATAGGCATGCACGACTACCAAAACAACAATGGCAACCTACATGACTGGGTTAGTGCTTCTTGAGCATATTAACACTTCTCCAACAAAGTTTACAAAATTTTGGTGCTTTATAGTTCATGGTCACTTTTAATAATAAACCTACCTCATCATCCGTCTATAAACAAAATAGTTTGATGCTTGAAATAGTAAAAGCCTAGTCATTCGAGGCATTCACCGGGAAATTGGTGTCATGGGAGGGGCTTCTTCGACTCTGTTTGCTCCCTGTAATCACGTCACTACTAGAGCAAACTCCTGATTGGTTAACGCGGCACAAATATCCGCCAAAGTTCAGATTTTTCAACTCGCACGTTTCCCTTCGCACCGCACCATACGCACCTACCGCACCGCAGGATGCATTGAATTAACATGTAAATCACTCGCATTTGCCACCTCTTCCACGTTTGGTGTGAATGCCACATAGGGATGCGTGATAATTCGCATGCAAGTGTCATTGCGCATCTCGTCAGTGAAGCCGGTTCCGTAATTAGAAGTAAATTGCCATCACCTGCTTTCAGATAGAGCGGCATTTACTACACAAAGCCGTAGTTCACTGACAATCGGTATGCGATATATCACTATTCGTTTGATGCTGGCTTGTTTACTGTATTTTAAATGTATATTTTTGGGGGGTTGCTTTAGCATTTGCATTTTTAATGTTGCAATCCATAACTTTTGCTTCTATATTGCCATCTCAGTTTGATACATAAAATTGCAGGCAACTTTCTAACTTATCTTTACATGAAAGACAAATGATGTCAAATATTTGGCATTTCTAGTGAAATCGGACCTGACAGTTCAAATTACAAACCGTTATTATAAGCTTAGCATTGAAAACCGTGGTGTGAATTTTATTATGTTTGTGTTTTAATGTAATATGGATCAACTTATAACCGGACTATTTTAACTCGGGCTTCCTCATGTTACAAATGTTATGAACCCTGTTTGTGTTATTCGTGGTTTGTTTTTCTTGGCTCTTTTAAGTTTCCTTTGCCGGACGGAGATTATTATTACAAGAACGTTTCACCTGTATTGAAGCCGTTTTCGCCGTTCTTAAAGGGACAGTTAACCCAAAAATAAAAATTCTATCATCATTAACTCTGATGTTGTTACCTGTATAAATTTCTTTATTCTGATGAACCAAACCGTTCATGAGCCCCATTCACTTCCAAAGTATTATTTTTTCCTACTATGAAAGTGAATGGGGCTCACAAACGGTTTGGTTACAAAAATTCCTCAAAATATCTTCCTCCGTGTTGTTCATCAGAACAAAGAAATTTCTACAGGTTTGTAACAACATGAGGCCGAGTAAATGATGACAGAATTTTCATTTTTGGGTGAACTGTCCCTTTAAGTGGCTTTTGAATGTTCTTTTCAGTCTCTCTCCTTGCCTCGAGCCATTTTAAGTTGCTTTGTGGTTTTCCCTAATCCTTCCATATGTTAATAAAAGGTATTCACTCGACAACCCATTAACTTTTTTTGAAAACGTGTATTGTTGACACCCCATCCGTTTTGGGTGAGTTCAGTATCCTTTGTAGCGTGTGGTGAAAGTCATGACTGTGTTTTGAATGTGCATGATTATGAAGATGACGATACTGCCAAAAAGAATTTTGTTTATATAGATATTTGGCCACGCCCCCCATTGTTGCAGCGTGTGTTTTGCTATTCCTGGTTTTAAAAGGCAGATTACCTGTTAAACCTGTCTGGTTCAATTATATTCAACAGCTTTACACCCAGGTCATACTGAGTGAGGTCATGCTAGGTATTGTTGTAATGCATAAACATTTAGTTTCTGGTTGTTCTTCAGGTTGTTTAAGTGTCAGTATTATCAGTCTTTTTTATGATTTTACTGCAATCCTTTTGAGACATGATATCAAAAGCAGGTTAGATAATGATCCTATTCAAAATACAGCAGCTTGGATGAACGCTGAATATAGTTACGAAACGGATGAAAGGAAGCGGTGATCGGTTAATGCGCACTTTGAATGAATAAAGATGGCAAGAGGTCTGCATCACAATATACTCATTTAAATAGCTAATATTTAACTTCACAGACCCAGTGTTTCTTATTTCAAGCCTTTGTGTTGGGCTTGGCACACTGGACAGGCAGTGTAAATGTTAGGTGCCTATGGCAAAGGCGTTTTTGGTTTATTCTTCGGGCTAATGTTTCAAAAGACCGGCAGGTACTGGATCTGTTAGTGTTAAAAGTGAGTCATGGTATATACAGAATGCCATTATTCTTATTATAGTTTTAATCTGACTTGAAGTGTTTTATCAGATGTCAGTCGTGCTTTTGTAAAGAACGCTATTCAGTGTTAAAAAAAGAATATTTTATTAACTCCTCAATTGAATCAAAGGCAAACAGGATGCAGAATTGTAATTGATATTCAAATCTATTGAAGTAGAACTACAAACAAAACTCCATCGATAAGATATCCCCCCAAAAAATACCTCTATAGGTGGTCTAGACCAATTAAGGAACACGTCAAAGTTAATACAGAATGCCAGTGTGTGACGTGACAGGCTCAAAATCAAGCTTCGCCATTCGTACTGAGAGGATTTTACCACCTGTGTTGGGTGCTGAGTGCTCTTATTGTTCTGTGTGTGTGATTGGCCATTAGCAGCAGGCTGACAGGTATAAAGAAGACAGGTGGGTGACCTCAGGGGAGCGCTAACACTGCTGTCACCAATCAGCATCATGTGTCCTGGTAAGGGTTCTCAAGGGAGTGCCAGATCTCATTAGGATCCCAAAGTAAACTCGAGGTAGAGCGACTTCACAGAATCTCGCCAGCTGTGAGCACAAGACGCCACATGACCTGGATGTGTTGTGTACCCGCCACATGAGCATAGCATTGTTTACTATGACTATTATTGATCATTGAAATTTTGTTTACCTGTCAACCAGTTGCATTCCGATCAACCAGTAAGACATTTTGGGGGAGTGCAAGATTCAGTCCCCCTATAAATTCCAGTGCCTTGTGTAGTTTTGCTGAACAATGCAAAATACTAGGAATGTTTAATTTAAAAATGTATGGCTTTAGTTATATTGTATATTAAGAGTTATATATTATTATATTAATTTGAGACGAGACTACAAGGGTCACTTGTAGTTATAATAAGCCTACCTCAATAGCTGCGTTTTCATTTCAGATTTGCGCAAAACTTTAGCGTATCTTCTAAATGTCGACAAATAACTTTTAGCGAAATGACTGCGTTTTCATTAATAAACTTTGTTTTTCCTCTTACGATAAGTCATTCCAAACATTGCGTTGACTGATGTTGGTAGGTTTACTAATATCCACAGCACTAAGCATTATTTTTAACTGAAGGAGACGTAAGAGTGTTATCCAAACATTATTGGCAAGGAAAGCCTCTTATACGTTGGAGCAGATACGTATTGAGGTGTTTTGGGAGGTTTAAGTACATACCGCTTCATCTTCAAATAATAATTATGTGACTTTCTTGCATCAAGTGACCTGAAAATGCGAAGAAACGCATTTCCATTGCAGTTTTGTGAAATACTCCTTTATCTCATGCAAGCGTTGGCATGTTTTCATTGCCCGTATTTTCAATTCACAATGTCAATTTGCGCAATTTAAAGGGTAATGGAAACGCAGCTATTGCTAACTACTCGATACTTTCGCTGTTTTGATTGTTTCTATTTGGGTCAGTGACAAAAACAATTTGGCAAGATGAGAAATTAAAAAATCTTTTTAAAAAACTTGTTTTAAAAGCATGCATCAGGTTTATTTTAAATCACATAGTGCATTTATGTTAATTTTATGCAACAAAAAAATACATTTGCACCATTTTTATGAAAGTTAAGACTAAATGGACCCGAAAATGTCAAATGGTATAACCACCAATTGTGCCAAAGATGAGAAATATTAAATATTTTATCCACCTTGATGGCATGTAATCGTAATCATCAAAAAAAAATCTATTTTAAAATATAATTTTAGTTATTTCTAAATGTAAATTTTAATGCGTTTTTGTAATATTTGTCCTGACAGCTCTGTTTTCCGAATATTCTTTGACAAATTATGTAAAATGTATGTAAAAAAATTATATTACACTAAACTAGATGATTATATTTTATTCCACATTTTTAATGAATTTATTTAGATTTTCATTTAAAAAAAATACTAGTTACACCAATTGACACAGACTGGTTACACCGCATGACAATTATCCCCCAATTATTCTTTCAAAATTAAATAAAACCAGAAATTTTAGACTTGGTCCTTAAAAAAGAGAATGTATGCAAGTAATCTGCAAATTTATTTAAAAAATGTAACCCTTTTACCTTTAATTGAACCATAAGGACACAAAATAGTTAACGTAACGTCATTGACCCATTTATCGCTCTGTAGAAGAATATGTGTGCTGATGTATAGTGTTTACTTGCAAAGTAACATTGCCATCTACTGGCCTGGCACATGTAATAAAGCGTTTTAGTCGTGTGTGCAGATCCGTGTTAACATGAATATTTTTTATAGGGTTGTTGTGTACGTGTTTTTTTAGTTTTTAGTACTTTGCTGTTGTATAAACATAGCCGAAATGCTGTTGGTTGATAGTCTTTCATAAACATAGCAGGGATGAGAGTAGGTTTGCTCTCTGGATGATAGTGCTTGATAATCCTTTCTTCCCAAAGGGGGTCAACAGAAGCTGGGTGGGAAACCCAGAAACAGTGGAGCACGTAATCCTCTCGCAGGGGAGGTGCGACAACAGGCCCTGAGAGTCGAGTTTTCTATAGTTATAATTCACAGTTCCCTTGCTGCTGTGTCAACAGTAAAAACAACATGGAGCTTATTGATCCATGAGACTTCTAAGAGACCAAGAAAGGTTAGTGTGCACAAATCATACCACATATAGCGTGTGCAAGAGTCTCAATGGTTGATTTCTACCTGCTGAGGCTGCTTGGGTCACATGTTACCTCTGGGATTGTTGGAGATGTTAAGCATTACCTTGTGAGTACCTCAGGTACTGCTTGTACTGTGGCTAATTTAGTTGGTTGTGTAAACAGATCGTATCTGCTTTAGCTGTCCATTATCCAAGAGTACTGAATGACTTTCCACACGTCCCTGTGGGGCTAACCTAACGCTTAATGCTTAAGGATTTCACCCATTTTCAACCAAGTTTCAACATACAGTCATTTGAAAGTTTAATGGTGTATTATTATTATTAATACTGTAATATTGTTATCTGGTTGCATTGGATGTTCGTCATCGGGTTTTAGAGCAACAGTCATCCAAAAATAATTTGGTCATTATTAACGTCATTAAATGTTCGTTCTTTGTTCTGTGGAATGATACTTGGAATATCATTCAAGCTAGCTGTTTGTTTTCTAAGCAACGATTTCAAAACATTCATCCATCATGCAGAAGTAACACAGGACACAGATGACAAAATTTACATTTTTGAGTGATTTATTTTGTAACACTTTATTTACTACTTATATTTGCAGTTTCTTGTCAACCAACAATCATTATTATCAGACTGTAGTAGTAGAAGTTAGCAGAAACATTCTACTAACTGGTTTCAGATTTGTGCATACCGTGGTTACGCGCCTGGCCCAAAGTTAACTTCGGGTCTGGTCATGTTTATCAGTCTTGCTAGCAACTAAACTGATCTCTGGAACAAATACCTTGCGGAAAATAAAAAAATGAGATTTCCAAAAGACAAGGGATAACACTGAGTATGGATCATCGTTGTGCGGATTTGGCAACCAGTCAAGAATTTAACTCTTTCTCCGCAAGCACCAGCATTTTTTATGATTTTCACAAAAGTTTAATGGCTTCCAAAAAAATTTCTTCTTTAAAGGTGCAGTGTGTAATTTTTAGAAGGATCTCTTGACAGAAATGCAAAATAATATACAAAACTATATTATCAGGGGTGTGTAAAGACCTTTTATAATGAACCGTTATGTTTTTATTACCTTAGAATGAGACGTTTTTATCTACATACACCAAGGGTCCCCTTAACTGGAAGTCGCCATTTTGTGCCGCCATGTTTCTACAGAAGCGCTTAACGGACAAACTTTTTTACTAATTTGTCTTCGAAGATGACATGTTTTTCCGGCAGTGACTACCGTAGCTTCTCTATGCGTTTCAAAAGCGAGGGGTGAGCAGTGAACTAAGCCGTTAGTTGCAATTCGCAACCTCACCACTAGATGCCGCTAAAATTTACACACTGCGCCTTTAAATATATAAACATACAATATATAAAATGAAAGAACAGGCCCATCTTCTTTTGTTATCTTTTATCACTTTACAAATATGGGTACATTTCTTCAAAAATACCAAATATTGAGCAAAAAGCTGAGATAAATGCATTTTTGTAAGAAGTCAGATTCAGAGCTATAATCAAAACATACACAGAGTTTGAACTGTTTTGGTCTTAGGATGCTTCAGTGTTTTATACGTTGGGTAAGAGCGCCATCTGGTGGATAATAGCGGAAATATGGATTGCCGTAAGAACACGTCATTGGCAGGGAAGCGTTTTCTCTTAATTGACGAGATAACTCCTCAGTGGCTGGGAAAGAGTTAAGGAGCTGTAGCTAACATTGTACAATAATTTTACACAGTAAAGTAAGCTCTAACGTTAGCGTTAGTTAACTCCTTAGTTTATCCATGTTTAAGTGCTATAATTGGGTCCCCAGTCCTTCTATCAACCTAGAAAATGTGAAAAAGAACAACCCAGTCTCTGCAAGCATGTGAAAAAATAGGTCATTGAAAATTGGCTCCCCTTGTGATGTCAGAAGGGGATAATACTGCACCTTAATCTGCACTATCCAACCACGGCACTGTCATTATGTGCAGAGATCAGCTCATTTGCATTTAAAAGGACACACCAAAAAACAGCACGTAGCCTAGTAACAAACCTACCTCATTGTCCGTCTAAACAAAACTGATATCAGTATATAGTTAGCAGAATAAAAATCAAATGTAACCATTTTTTCAAAGTCCACGTATTCATTATGATTTGTGTTTCTCTTGAGGTTCACGCAGGTCGGGTACATTTGGTGTGTCCCATCACGGAGTGCAGTGGTTTTTTGGACGAGACCATGGTGGTTTCAAACCTGACCAGTGAGGAGCTTTCAAAATACAAGTACTTTCTGGAGCTGAGCTTACTGGACTCGAGCACTAAACCCTGCCCGCATTGCAACCTGTTTACATCACTAAAGGGACACGGCCAACAGACATCCGCCAAGGCCGAACACAAGTATAAGGTCAGACACCTTAAATGTGGTTCGACATGTCACTGGAAAGGGCATTTGCTTAACAGTTTTTTAAATGTATCTTTACAGATTCAGTGCACAGAGTGCCAGTTTGTCTGGTGTTTTAAATGCCATGCACCTTGGCACGAAGGGCTGAAGTGTCGAGACTACAGGAAAGGAGATAAACTGTTGCGTCACTGGGCCAGCGTCATCGAACACGGGCAGAGAAACGCTCAGAAGTGCCCACGCTGCAAGGTATACACAAATATGCTTTACACAAATAAAACCAGATTCAGACAAAGTAGTCATTATATTCATTGTCATCTGGGATGTTAAAGAAAGCATGTGTTTATTGTGTGTTTTCCTGCTGTTAACTCTAAAGGCATTTTTTTTACGCATACATGCATTCGGCTGTGTACATTTGCGTACACGTAAAAAACAGACAATACTCCGGGCTTAATTGCAACCTTTGAAAACATGGCATTCCAGGAAATCTTAAGACGGGGCTGTGGGCAAAGTGATTTTGAATGACATGAATTTTACATGATGCCCATTTTAGAGGCTCATTTCTCATTTACAGACATTATATCAGAAGCGTTTGTTTTTTATAAGCGTCTCTGTGTCGGGCGTTCCTGTGAGGCAGTACTATTTTTCCATCCATGCACATGCTTTTTTGGAGAAATTGAAGCTTGAGTGCTTGGCATAGTGTGCATACCTGAAGCAAATACCTGAGGGCTGAGCAAAAAATGTTTCCATTGAGATCTTTCTCCTCTAAAAATGCAGTTTCTCAGCCCATTATCATCATTTTGTAAGCTCTAGGCTTTCGATAATTGAATATAAGGCTCAGATTCAAGTAAATCTGCCACACTTGCTCTCTGCTTTGACTGAAAAGGGAGCAAGAAGTGGGAAAAGAAATATTATAAAGGTCAATTATGGTCCATTTTGAAAAGAGGGGACTCACAATGTAAAATATAATTATTTTAATCAGGATTATTGTCATAGTTTCCAGCTGAATATTTAAACATACTTAAAATAAGATTTTGCAGTACCACTTAAGGTTGAATTTGTTAACATTAGTAAAAGCATTAGCTAACATCAGGTCTAGCGCCAGGATGGCATAACATTTTAATTTCTTGGCGGGATTGTGACTGATTTCCTGCTTTTTTAAATGTATTTATTCATTTATTTACATATATTATTGCCTGTATTGGGCTTATACACATTCAACTTTCACTATTAAATCACCTAACAATCTTAACTCATTCCCCACCAGCCATTTTTTGAAAAGTTGCCCGCCAGCATTTTTTGTGATTTTCACAAAAGTTTCACAATATGCCTTCCATAAAAATGTATTCTAAAAAATATAAACATATAAATATATCAAATGAAAGAACAGACCCTCTGCTTTCAAACAAACAATAAACAAACAAAACGGGAAAAAAGTTTCATCCTATCTATATTTTTTTTCTGCTTATAAACTCTTAAATATGGTATTTTTCTTTAAAAATACAATTTTTTAAGCAAAAAGCTAAAATAATTGCATTTTTGTGAAGGAATTTTGTTAGAGATCAGATTCAGAACGATTATCAAAACAAGTTTAAAATTAGTAAATAACGTTTTGGCTTTAGTTTTTTGTCATAAATTGGGTAAGTGCCCATCTGGTGGATAATCGCGGTATTGCAAATTAACATAAAAATTCATCAGGAACACTTTTTATGCAAATGTTTTATCTTAGTTGACGAGATAACTCGTCAATGGCTGGGAAAGAGTTAATAAGCCAGATAACCATGAATTAACTCTCTTATTAACCCCTCTCACCTAATTTCAGGTGAATTATTTCAGTGCACAAATGAAAAAGACGCATCTGAATTTAGCGACATAGGTGGTTTTCTGGATTTATTTTTCAGCCTGCAAGGTTTTAAACATTCGTTTCTTAAATTCAAATCACACGAGCTCGTAATGTCGCTGTCATGTCGTCATCATCATGGGAAAAGAAGACACAAGCAAACTTCGAAGATAAATCTGACTTTATTAATGAAACTGAACACCGGAACTGCTGTCTGTCTTGCTAACAACTCCAGTCTCGTGCGAAGACGAAGTGACTGAAATAAGTTTAAGTTGAAGCACTGAATTAACTGGAAAAAACTAAGCTTAAACTAAATTAAAAACATTATTAATATAAATAATATCAAATTAAGGTAATATTATATATGCCCAAAAAAAGTTATGAAATAACAAAAACAGAACTAAATTGCTACAAAACTATAAATAAATTGAATAAACAAAAGCACAGCATCTAGAAGGCTACAACTCTTTTAAGTTAAAAGTAAACATGTAAGTTAAAAGTCAAACTTTAGAGGCATATCATCAGTAACCTTTATTGGAATGTAAATGTACATCTAAGCTTAGCTGCAGGAATCTGTGAGGGCAACAGACAAGAAAATTGATGTAGGGCATGCTTACAAATAACCTCTATATGGTTGTCTATATACAATAAACATTAGTGCTGTCAAAATGAATGATCTTTTTTTTTGAAGGATGACAAGCTGGAATGAAATGGGAGTAACAAGGTTATTTTTAAAATGTAAGGAGTAGAAGTAAAAAGTCGGCTGAAAAAGAATTACTCCAGTAAAGTATAGATACCCCAAATTGTTTTGCTTAAGTAAGGTAACAAAGTATTTGTAAAACTGATATCAAAAACTGATAAATGGCATTAAATTAGATTTATTAAGACCTTTCAGAATGATTTATATGATAATATACAGTATTTTTATATAATTAAGCCCCATCTGCAAATTTGGGGTTTGTTCTTGATTTAATGTTTATGCTTTAAATAAGAAAGAAACTATTTGCCGGTGCAGTTTTTAAAATAAACAACAACATTATTCAAAGGTGCATTGTGTAATTTTTTGAAGGATCTCTTGACAGAAATGCAATATAATAGGGCTGCAACTAAAGGGCTCGTTATAGTTGTGCGTAGGTCCTACGGCGTAGCCGCGAAGGCATAGGTTCCGCGTCGGTTTTCATTTATACTTTTGCATTGTCGTCCGCGTCGATGTGCAAACACACGCGCAGACCGATGGTAGGCAGTATCCATGCGTGAAACCACAGTAGCAGCGCGACCGTCAAAGAAGAAGAAGCTTGGCAAGTTAACCCACAAACGAAAGAGAAACAGCAACTTGTTGTGTATGATTTGAGAAGACCAGCAATGATGGAAGTAAATAAAGAGTGACTTTTGTTGGAGTTTGAGATAAATCACTCCTCAACTTGACCATTCTTTGTTTTCACCATCGCAAACGGAAATACCTATAACGCAGTTTTTTTACCTGACGGGAGGGGTTCTGGTGGACCAATCACTTGCTGTTAACATTTTTGTGAGGTGCACGTCAGGCTACACAGAGCTACGCACAGGCTACGGATAGTAGCTACGGCGTAGAACTTACGCACGTCTATAAATCGGACTTTCATAATGGATTAATCAGGTGATAATTTTCTTTGATTAATCGACTAATCAGATAAAAACATAAATATTTACAATTAGATTTTTAAGTTATTATAGCTACACTGTAAAAAATGTCTGTAGAAATTACAGTATTACTGGGTATTACTGGCAACTAGCTGCCAGTAACTTACTGTAGATTTTACATTTATGTTATTTACTGGCAACATTTTGTTCAAAGTTAAATGAACATGAAACATTTTTAGACTTTACCTTCTACAGTAAGTTACTGGCAACCAGCTGCAAAATTACAGCAAATTTTTTACAGTATAAATAATGCACTAAATTAGGGTATTCATGTGCAGAAGTATACTTTTAAAACCGCAAAACCCACACACTACTACAGAGTTGAACTAATATACTATTTTTGATATTTAAGCCTTTTTATGCAACTTTTAAACAGTAAGCACACTGTAAAAATTAGCTGTAATTATGCAGCTGGTTGCCAGTAACTTACTGTAGAAGATAAAGACTGAAAATGGTTCATGTTCATTTAACTTAGAACAAACTGTAAAGTAAATAACATAAAAGTAAAATCTACAGTAAGTTACTGGCAACCAGCTGCCAGTAATACTGTAATTTCTACGGAAATGTTTTACAGTGCATCTTTAAATCTCAAAATATAAATAAACAAAACAAATTAAATCTTCAGTTTTTAACTTTAGACCTGGATGAGAATTAACATTATTTGTTATTAACAAACTAAATAAGCCATTATGATATGAAAATTATATACAAACTTATTACAGTAATAAAAACCTTGATTTCCACCTTACTTTAAAACAGATGCTTAGTTTTGTGGTTAATTTTTTTAATGAAAACCCAACAACAATGAAACAAATACAAACTTTAAAAAATAACAATGATTTTTGTAGTAGTAACTATTGTTTTTTGGTGTATTGGTTATTATTGGCAAAACCATGGTTTAACAACCACATTTATTTTGTGGTAACCATAGTTTACCATCTTTACCCACAGATCCACATTCAGAAGACAGAAGGCTGTGATCACATGACCTGCACGCAGTGTAACACAAACTTTTGTTACCGATGTGGAGAAAAGTACAGGCACCTGCGCTTCTTTGGAGACCACACCTCCAACCTGAGCGTGTTTGGATGCAAGTACCGCTACCTGCCGGAGAAACCCCATCTGCGACGGCTGGTCCGAGGCTCCGTTTGTAGTGAGTATGAACACAAAACACATCTTCAACTAAATCGAGATTTTGATCATTGTTTATTAATTCAGTGTCACCTCGTCTCTCTCTTCAGATTTAATGTAGATTGCAAGCTCACAGTTCTCCTTGAATAGAAATATAAGTATTGTATAATATTGTCATGGCACAGCTAGAGCAAATAAAAGTACTGTTTGGACCATTTCAGACCATCGTAGTTTATAAGCCAACTCAGTTGGCATATCTCTCTTTATCACTTGCGTATATGTTTGTGAGGCGTCCTCAGGGCAGAGCAGTGAACCGTAGTATTACACTCACACATCCATAAAACACAGCGTTTGGTCCACAAGTCAATGGGTTCGCGTTAACCAATTGGCTTACTGAGAAAACCGACGTACTCCATTCAGTTCCCCTGTGGTCTGGTAGTAGATAAGAACTGTGTTTGTTTTTGATGACTCTACAGTGGGTAAGCTGCTGGTGGCTCCTGTGCTTATCGTCCTGGTGGTGATTGTGGGAGCTTTGGCTTTGGTCATAGGTAAGAATTGTCTTTACACTTGACAGGTGAATCTTAAAATGCCCTTTAATGTGACCCTGGACCACATAACTAGTCATAAGTAAAAAAAATTAAATTGAGATTTATACACAATCTGAAAGCTGAATACGTAAGCTTTTCATGATGTATGATTTTTTTAGAATAGGCAATATATTAGCAACTATTTAGAAAACGGAAATAATGGGAAAGTCGCCATTTAAAGTTGTGGAAATGAAGTCCTTAGCAATACATATTACTAATGATAAATAATACATTTTTAATATATACATTTTTAAAATAAATGTACAAAATATCTTCATTCTTGGCATAAAAATATTGATCATTTTGAACTAGGGATGCATAACGATTAATCGCGATTAATCTACAGCAGAATACAAGTTTTTGTTTACATCATATATATGTGTAAACTGTGTATAATAATTAGAGTTTCGTTGCAAAACGAGATAAATCCGTTTTTTTAATTGTTCAGAAATCTCGTTTTTTAGTTGTGCATTCCAATTAATATCAATTCAACTGCAGTTGGTTTGTTTAAACCTTCATAACTTAAAAAATACAGCTAAGTAGCACCATAAAACAAAATAATAACATGATAACATAATAATAAACGTGTTTTGACAAAAATTTTAAAAAATGGATTTATCTCGTTTTGCAACGAAACTCTTAATTTATAAATATGCACACATGCATATATGATTTTAATAAAAAAAAATATTTAAATATTAAGTATTTATATTTATAAATAATATAAATTATATATAAATAAAAAATGTATATACACAAGTAAATATTTCTTAAAGGAAAAGTCCATTTTCTTAAAAGAAAAATCCAGACAATTCACTCACCACCATGTCATCCAAAATGTTGATGTCTTTCTTTGTTCAGTCCAGAAGAAATTATGTTTTTGGAGGAAAACATTGCAGGTTTTTTCTCATTTTAATGGACTTTAATAGACACCAACAATTAATACTTAACTCAACACTTAACAGTTTTTTTCAACGGAGTTTCAAAGGACTATAAACAATCCCAAACGAGGCATAAGGGTCTTATCTAGCGAAACGATTGTCATTTTTGACAAGAAAAATAACAAATATACACTTTTAAAGCACAACTTTTCGTTTAGGTCCGGTCCAGCGCGACCTAACGTAAATGCGTAGTGACGTAGGGAGGTCACGTGTTACATATATAAAACGCACATTTGCGGACCATTTTAAACAATAAACTGACACAAAGACATTAATTAGTATCAGTTGACATACAACAACGTCGGAACGGTATTCTTTCAAGATGCTTGTAAACACTGGGGCAGAGTTTCGCATTCGTCCTCTGTGACCTCTTGACGTCATGACGTATTGCGTGGGGTTAGCTGGCGCATCACGACCAGATCTACATGATGAGAAGTTGTGCTTTAAAAGTTTATATTTGTTATTTTATTTATTCTGCTTATTACACAGATATTTACCTCATAAGTAAGGTAAGGAGCTTTAAAAAAAAAAAAACACCACAGTTTTTCAATTTTTACTATGTTCTTACCTCAACTTGGATTAAGTGGTGCATACCTATCTTTTTTCGATGGGTGCGCTTTTGATCTTTGTGCAGCGTGTTGTGAATGTGTTGGCATTTAGCCTAGCCCCGTTCATTCCTATGGCTCCAAACAGAGATGCATTTAGAAGCCACCAAACACTTTCACGTTTTACCAATTTAAAGACTGTTACATGAGTAGTTACACGAGTAAGTATGGTGACACAACATAAAACTTTAGTTTGGAGCCATAGGAATGAATGGGGCTAGGCTAAATGCTAACACATTTAAGAAGCGCTGTACAAAGATTAAAAGTGCACGCATTGAAAAAAGATAGGTATCTATTAATTCATCTAAGTTGAGGTAAAACCATAGTAAAAAAATGGAAAACAGTGGTGATTTCCTTTTAAATGTTGGTTTGAAATATTTGATTTGCTAATTTTTAATGAACACAGACCTTCCATAATGAAAATAGATTTACTTTCGGTTTTAAGATAATACAAGACGTTCAAATGTCACAAACACACTATTTGGTTGAATCATTTGTAAATATAATGCCAAATATGTTGTTATTATTAGAAGACATATTTATATTTATTTTTTTTAAATATTAAACTAAACTTGTCAAAAGCAGTATTGTCTCAAAAGAATGAACCTGGCAATGTCACGTCTGGCCAATCAAGCATCCCAGCCGTGTAACAAATTATGATAGTGTTTACACGTCCCATATTTCATTTTTATTTTTTAACACGTTAAAATAAAGTTATATTTATTAACATTAGTAAATGCATAGCTAACTTGAACTTACAGTGAGCAATATTATGTAGTTCATCATCATTTATTAATTATTGTTAATGTTAGTTAGTTCCAATATAATTCTTTGGGTTAGTTTATTGAGCATTAACAATGTTAAAGGAAAACAGCACAGTTTTTCAAAATTTTACTGTGTTCTTACCTCAACTTAGATGAATTAATACATAAACTGCAAAAAATGATTTTCAAGAAAAAAAATCTTTGTATTTTTGGCTTGTTTTCAGTAAAAATATCTAAAAATTCTTAAATTAAGATGCTTTTTCTTGATGAGCAAAACGCCCCAAGAAAATAAGTCTAGTTTTTAGACGAAAAATATCAAATTTAAGTGATTTTGTGCATAAAATGAGCAAAAAAATCTGCCAATGGTGTAAGCAAATTTTTCTTGAAATTTTCTTGAATTTTAGTGTTTAAGAAAAAGGTTTTTTTGATTACCCCATTGGCAGATTTGCTCATCAAGAAAAAGCATCTTAATTTAAGGATTTTTGGATATTTTTACTGAAAACAAGACAAAAATACTAAGATATTTTTTCCTGGAAATCATTTTTTGCAGTGTATCTATCTTTTTTCAATGCATGCACTTAATCGTTGTACAGCGCGTCGTGAATGTGTTAGCATTTAGCCTTCCCCCATTCATTCCTTAGGATCCAAACAGGGATAAATTTAGAAGCCGCCAAACCCTTCCATGTTTTTCCTATTTAAAGACTGTTACATGAGTAGTTACATGAGTAGGCATGGTGGCACAAAACAAAACCTGGCGATTTACTAAGTGGATCAAAATGAGAACTATATTGTATGGCGGAAGAGGACTTAGTTTGCAGCAAACTCTCGCACAAACTTCCGTCAATATTACTGCGCCTTAGGAAAAAATCGCCACGTTTTATTTTGTGCCACCATACTTATTCGTGTAACTACTTAAAATAGGGAAAAATGGAAGTGTTTTGTGGCTTCTAAATTCATCCCTGTTTGGATCCTAAGGAATGAATGGGGCTAGGCTAAATGCTAACACATTCACAACGCGCTGTACAAAGATTAAGTGCACGCATTGAGAAAAGAGAGGTATGTATTCATTTGTCTAAGTTGAGGTAAGAACATAGTAAAATATTCAAAAACAGTGGTGTTATCCTTTAACAGTTACAACTTTTGATTTCATAAATGTATGAGTAAATGCTGAAGCTAACATGAATAAGATTAATAAATGCTCATTGTTAGTTCACTTTAGCTAATGCATTAACAAGTACAACCTTACTGTAGTATTACCAAAATGTTAAAAGTGACCACACAGATAAAAGTATGACAGTATAATGTTTTTAATATTACTATTGTTCATTTTGGCAAACGTGATTGCATGCCTGAATTACTTTATTGTTGCTTTCAATCTGTTGTTCTGCTGATCCCTCCACAGGCCTGTTTGCTTTGCCTATCTACTACATCTGTAAGAGGAGAAGGAAGAACACGCAGGGGTCAGGCCGCTGGTTGTGCTGAGTCAGACATTTGTCACCTGCTGTAACGATCACATTGTGAGGTTTTCCTGTTAGCTGCATCTTGAATATCCTCAATCCCACGGTGACCTGTTCCTGTCAGAGGGCAAGCGTGACATTGTTGGCATGATGAGCAAAGACGTCATGATCTGAGATCGTGTTCAGGAACTGATTTGAATTCAGTTCGTTTTAAAAATTGGACTGTAGGACTTGACATATTTATCGCCATTTATTCACCCTCATGTCATTCCAAACCGTGTTGAAAAATAGTCACTTTTTTCCACATACTGTAATGATGAGCGAGTTACTTTTTTGTGAACTCCCCCACATGCATCAGATGTTATAATCTGTAAGCATTTAATGCTCAATGAATGAATCTTTACCCATCTCTCTCTCTCTCTCCCATCAACTGTGTACTGTGCCAACATCCGCAGGAATTTACAACATCAACAAAACCCGTTTCTGTCTGCTGCACTGTGAAAACCCAAAATTACAGGAGGATGCAGGATAATGACTAACATATAGGTCATCTCTGCCATGCAAAACAATACTGAATCATGCAAAGTATTCAAGCTCCCTGTTTTTGTCAGAACTGATGGATATCTGCGCATCTAAAGCTAACCAAACGCAGAATATACGGTGGCGTCCAAAAGTCTGAGCGGACCAACTTCTGTGGGATTACAAATCAGCAAAACAATCCGAGTTTGCTTTAATCATCACGACTTTGCTTATTTCCATATTTTGGTCTCTTTTGAACCCGGCTGTATCTACAGTACGTGGATGCACAGCACATGCATTGAATGTTTATGAACTGCAAGATTCTATGTGTTTTTTTTTACTTAAGGTCCATAAGGTGGATGCTTGACCTTTAGATTATTTGAACCTTGCACACTGAGACGTAGCCACTGGGCGGCACTTTGTTCATTTAGCAGCATGATGCTTGAGACTATCATGTTTTAGCCCTGCTGTAATATTGCAGTGTTAAAGATTCATATTCACTGTAAAGCATTGCCATGTGTTGGGTTTAGTTCAGTTGTTACAAAAATAAACGATTACTGACGCATGCCAACAAATATAGGATGCTGAGGAATAACTTTATTCACTCCACTAGTACATGATATTTAAATAAAAGGCAACCCCTAAAGCTCACTTTTCAGGCCATGCGACTGCCCGTCCCATGTTGATTTGATTTAAGCTAGCCATTAATACTTAAAACAAAAGCTGGTCTCGAGGAGAGCCGGAAAGGTTGTAACCATAGCAACATGCCGGTCGCCAGGAGGATCGAGAAAAAGAGTATTAAAGCATAAAGCAACTTAATACATTTAGTACAAAATCTTCATAGTGAAATTTGGTCGTGAGCGGTTGCCAGTTCTCATTTCAAAGTGGTTATCAATTGGATTTATAAGACAATCATTTGTAGTGAACGCCATTGTTATTCTCAGGGAGAATTTAGTCACAAATGTGCACTCTTGAGTTATCTGTATACAGTACAAAAACACACTCCACAGAAATATTATAGGCGATAGGCTGAATGTATCAGAAGTGCTATCGCCGCTAGAAAGCTTGAGTGCCAATGTGGTATACTTTTTATTTCACTAGACGGTGCCTTTTACAAATGGGATTGGAAGTTTCGTATAGTTTGAAAGCACTCCTGCTGTGATCGATTTCCAAAGACATTATCATATTTGATGAATATTTCTTCAGCAATATTTTATTCCCGAAAATTCACTGTATGTGTCTGAATCTATAGCACAACGCCTGTGTTACATTCACGTTTTTAAAGACGAAATGCACATTTGATGTATTTTATTGTTCGTTGTTGATTGTTACATTGCTGCTGCCATTTATTTTCAGAGTTACAGAGTCGATTTAGGCCTGCAGACAGCAAACGTGTGTCTTTATGATATTTAATGAAGAATTAAACAGAGCTGCCAACATTTGGTCTCAATTGATTATTGCTTATATTAGCCCGCATGGTGTATTTATGTGAATGATATTTTAAATGAACGTTTTTGTGCTACACTGTAATTTCAATTGCACTAATGAAGCTTTTATTATTTCACTTGATGATGATTCGTTTGGAGTCATTCAGAGTTGAAATTTAGTTACACTGTCAGAATAACGGATCAACAAATCGTCCCAAGCTGTCACTGCCCTGCTAAAAAAAAAACAATAGACACCATCACAGAAGTTCTATTGGTTTTATTGGGAATTTTATTGGTTCTAATGGAATATGGCCCAAAACACACTACAGTGTATTGGCCTTTGTTGGTCTCTAATGGTATGTATTGGTTCTATGTATTGGTTCTAATGGAATATGGCCCAAAACACACGAATACAGAGTAGTGGTTTTAATGGTAAAAGCTAATGGTTCCTATTGGTATTTTAATGGAAACCATTAGAATTTTCTGTAATGGTTTTATTGTTGTTTTTTTTCAGCAGGGTGTTGGAGTGCCCTTAAAAGGGGCCTAATATGTACCTCTGAGGTACTAGGGGACATCCTCAGTGACAGCTAGGAATCTTTTTTTTATTGACAGTGTAGATTTTTTAGTGGTTCTCCAAACAAAATCATAAAAAACATGCAGCAATTTTGTCAAGTCAACATACAGTAGGCTACTGTGCAAAATGCTGCGTTCACACCAGCCGCGGTAGAGGCGTCAAGCGCAAGTGATTTTGATGTTAAGCAGAGTTGTATAGTACTTAAGTATTTTTACTTTCTACATAAAAGTACATTTTCAATTATTTGTATTTTATTAGTGTTTTTCTTTGGAAAACAAACATTCCAAAACATATCATAATTTTTACTCGACTACATTTCATAATTTCTAGTTTTTGGTTTATATTTAATATTTAAGTACATTAAACATCTAGTATTTTTTGTACTTTTACTTAAGTAAAAAAAAAAATTCGTACT
Source organism: Misgurnus anguillicaudatus (assembly GCF_027580225.2). Lineage (NCBI taxonomy): Eukaryota > Metazoa > Chordata > Actinopteri > Cypriniformes > Cobitidae > Misgurnus > Misgurnus anguillicaudatus. The sequence goes on along the minus strand of NC_073354.2, from coordinate 30,479,517 downwards.
TTTATTCAAGAAAGTAAAAGTACACAATTTTTATGTAATTTGGCATTAAATAAATGTTAATATGCAATATATAATGAATACACAGTATGATTTTATGCTTTAGAATGTAGTGAACATTTTTTAGTAAAGAAAAGTAATTTTTTTTCACAAGACAAACACTCTGATAAAGCACAGATGTTTGGAAAATGTAACTAAAATACTTAAGTATTATACACCTCTGATGTTAAGTCAATGTGAAGACACGTTGACGTGCGCCTGGAGGCTCGCGGCGCGAATGAGGTGTTTAGCATGGCGTGGTAGACGCGATTCCGGCTCATTCGCGCGAGTTGAAAAATTTGAACTTTGGTGGAAAAACGTGCCGCGTTAACTAGGGATGTAACGATTCAACCGTGTCCCATTAAAAATGCCTGTCTGAAAACAATTCTGAATCGCAAGGCTGCGATTCTTTGTTTCATGCACAACTTGTGCGTACACTACGGCATTTGGTCAATAGGAAGTCCTTATCAATCTAAAACCATAACGAGTTGGAGTCATTTATAACGTGCATTTAAAAAAGCAACACTCGTTAAACAAAATCATTTAAAATATTCTTTATTATCATGAAAATACCTGAAACAATTTGAAGAACAGTGATATAAATATTCCTGTAGACATTTCCTGGAATAGCATTCGTAATGCTACTTCTTCTGTGGCACAAAGGGAGTTTCTGCACGGGAGCGCCCCCTGGCGTTCGGATGTGCCTGGATTTCACCGTAATTCATTCAAATTCATTCATTGAGAAAACGCGCATTTGCACGGTTAATCATTACATCCCTAGCGTTAACCAATCAAGAGCTTGCTCTAGTAGTGATGTGATTACAGGATGCTAGCGGAGTCGCAGAAGCCGCGAATTTCCGTGTGAATGTCTCGATGACTAGATTTTCATGCGCAGCTTTTACGCGTGAATGAACGCGAATTTGACGCCTTAAACGCTGCTGGTGTGAACCCACATAAGGCCACCATGCCAGAATTAGATTTGTTGTTTTTGCAATGTTATAGTGATCATATATAATTGTTTCTCAGTTTCTTTAATAAAATACCTCCATAAAATACAGGAAATGTATGTAGTATTAAAACTGTATAAAAATGTAAACTGATGTGTCAGGTTTTTAAGGTAAACTCCGTTCCACTTGAGCAACTGCATAAATAAAATGAAATCCTAATTTCTTTAAAATTTGAAATTTACTTAATTCTGCTCAAAACCGCTCAAGATGTGTTTAGTGCCAAGAGAGGTCAACCTAAACACAGACGATGCCTAAAGAGACATTTAGTCCTGAAAAGGTAATTTTTTTATTTTTTGTACATATTTCTTGTTTTTACTGTTTGTAAATAAAATAGATTGAAAATTAAATATGGATGGACATTAAAACTCCTAAAACAACAAGTCTGGTGGTGGTAGCCTATTAGACTTTTGCACAGTACGGTATATTTTTTGTTAGTTTAAAAATTAGGTTAAACAATTTCAACTTGAATTTATAAGTTATGTCACTTTCACAAGCCAAAATTTAAAATAGTAAGTTGAATATTTTTTGCCAAGTTGTTTTAACTTCATGCTGCATGCATGCATGCTTTTTACTGTGTCACTAGATGAATTCATGAGCTATTTTTCAGGATGATGCCTACAGCGGTCACTGCTGAATGAAAGGTAACCGCTGTAATTTGCATGTGCCTGTCTGACCAGAAACGTTGGAGTAAAATTATCATCATTCGTTGTAAACAGAGCTGTGTTGTCTCTTATTATGCAGTCTGGTTGCTGCACTGTCAGCTGATCCAGGGTCAGCTGAACTAGTAGATCTTATAGCTATGTTTAGAAATATCACCATCAAGTGGTTGATGGCAGGCTACCAGTTTTGATGCAGAAAATATGAAAGTGTAATTTCTGGGTCACAATGAGTATTTCGAGTCAATAACGGATGACTTAAAAGTATGCATGGATAAATCTATGATCTATGATTGTACATTCGTCTCTCTTTGTTGTACAGCATTTCATAAAGGCCCTTTAACATCCACAAAAATTTGCGGCTGCACTTTGTAGTGGCAAAAAGAAATGATAGAAAATAAATGGTTCTTTATAGGAAAAGTTTCTTGTGTAATTTTTAAGTTGAAAAACATTAACTCGCCTAAAGTGAATTTTTTTAAGTTAAAAGAAAATGTTTTTAGGTGTTACCAATTGGAGTAATTTTTTAGTTGATCTAATTTTTCACCTTTTAAAGTGTATATTTATCTTCACAATGACACCAACATGCAGTGAACTCACCAACTTAATCTAGATCCTCATTTGAGTACAGTTTTCTCCATAACTTGAGATTCCTATCTGGTTTTTGAGGATCTGTGGCCTGTGTGTGGTCCACCATCAGCCAGTCACATTGGTTACTTTCTTGTATTACCTTCTTTGTCTCTTCTTGCTGTATGGTAGTTTGTGATAATGCACATTCCAGTCTGATCAATTTCCTGCCTGTCTAAGCACTTTGTTAGAGGGCTTGCTGGCCGAAGAGCTGTTTCCTGTGGTCAGCTGACCCAGAGGCATCCTGTTGACACCATCTACCCTGCTGCTCCAACAGTGTAATGGGCTTTAATAGCAGAGCAGGGGCAATGAAATTATAAGAATATAATCAATCATGGCCAGTATTTAAGTACTCTATAATACGATAATAAGAGTCTTTTATTATTTTAGTCTTCTGACTGTGGGAGCGTATGGGAAGCTATTTCGGTAACTATATACAATAAAGTTGTATTAGTTAACATTAATTAATGCATTAGGTAACATGAACTAACAATGAACAATACATCTATAGCATTTATTAATCTTAGTTCAAATAGTGTGAAATACAGAATTTTTTAAGACAAAAGTTGAACTAACATGAACAATTAAATTGTGGTTAACTAATATTATAGAATAATAAATGCTAAAAAAAATTGTTCATTGTTAGTGTTGGCTAATAATGTTTATAAATACAACCATATTATGTACATTGGGCACTCGACCTGATGCTTTCTGATGATTTAAAAAAAATTATAATTTATTTTTTTCTTATTGGGTTTTAATACTAATATTTATCTTACTTTTATTTGTGGGTATAGTTTATCTAAAGCCTCAAATATAAATTAATAAATAAATATAATCTTGAAACACGGTATTCATACCATTACTACGGAGCCCCTAAAGGGACATGGAGCAAAAATGTAAGGCTGCGTCCGAAAGTGCATACTACTGAATAAGATGAATCCTGGTAGTATGAATGAGATTCGGACGTACTACATCCGCCATGTTGCTACATCACATGACATATGTCGTCATCACGTCATGTAATTTCAGCGCGAAAACAGCCGCATGCCGCCTCTTCTTCGTTGGATAACTCCTCTCCCAGAGCATCGTGGGATAGTGAAGTGTCCATCGTATGCACACTGCAAAATCTAACCGGAAGTAGTAGGTCATCCGGTTACTTTCGCATACTGTTTTTCGAATACTATGTATTCGGACATACTACTCGCCTCGCCTACTGCTTTTCGCGTACTATATAGTATGAAGTAGGCGGTTTCGGACGCAGCATAATAGTTTAGTTTCGTGTGCGCACGTGAAACTAAACTTTTTAAAAAAATTCTTTTTTTACTCTGTCACCTTAGGGCAGTGCTTCTCAAATAGTGGGGCAAGACCCCGGGGAAAATACTTTTTCAGGAAGTGATTTTTTTGCACGGTCACTTAAAGACATTACACCCCAATCACGCTGATAAGCCGCTTGTGTTTTTTATTATTATTTATTGATTATATTTAATTTAATTTTTCAGTATCAAATGGTCAAAAAATATTATACTTTAAATAAGGATTGATTTTTTTTTATTTCAGGCAAATTAATGCATTTTAAGTCTTTTCTGTTACAGACTAAAAAACAATGTTAATAAAGTTATTCTTTGTTGTAAGTTGATCAATATTTCTTTTTTTGTGTTTTCTTTTTGTGTTTTCTCAAATGTTAATAAGGATACAATGTTTTGCAGATGTGTAATTTTATAGACAAATTATACTATATACAGTCGCGGCGGAGAGTTGGGGGGGGGCGAAATGTTTACCTCTTCCTAGGGGGGGGGGCGTGACAGAAAATGATTGAGAAGCACTGCCTTAGGGGCTCAGTACATATCAGCTATTTAGCACTGGAAACTTAAAGGGATAGTTCACCCAAAAATGAAAATTTTGTCATCATTTGCTCGTCCTCGTGTTGTTCTAAACCTGTATGAATTTCTTTTTTTCTGATGAACACAAAGGAAGATATTTTGAGAAATTATGGTAAAAACACACAGCATATAGTGTCCATTGACTTCCATAGTAGGAAAAAATATATTGGATTTTTTTGTGATAAATGATGGTAAGCACACAGTTGACGTTACCCATTAAATTCCATCATATTTTTTTATTCCTACTATTAAGGTCAGTGGACACTATATGCTGTTTGTTTACCATCGTTTGTTTCTCAAATTATATTCTTTTGTGTTTATCAAAAAAAAAGAAATTCATACAGGTTTAAAAAACATGAAGATTTGTGGGTGAACTATCCCTTTAATAAAACACATTTTCACTGCTTAGCCTACTGTTTCATCTGTATTGAGATAGGCCCTGTCCCAAACGGCGCACTTCGTGTGGACTTTCGGTCTCGTGGACTTAAATTGCGCGTGCTCGCTTAGTCTACGAGTCCGTAGGGTGTCCCATCCGTCATTTTTACGCTTGCTCATCAGCGCCCCCTTTGCCCCCTTGCCCCCTTGATGAGGTCTCCGGTGAAGCCCGCACTGCAGCAGGCTTTGCGCACTTTACCAACCCAGAAGTCCTTGCGAAAGAGCAATCAGACCAATCCGACAACGGAAGGGAGGAGTTCACAGTGACGGGCAACATCCCTTCCTATTTCCGGCGTGACGCTTGAGTCTGTCCCAAAACTCGACTCCGGTGCACCCACGTGGACTCGCATCAAGGGTCCCTAAAGTCTGCACTCTATGATGTCATCAAAGTGTGGACTCTGAGGAGGACCACAAGTCCGGAGTGTGCCATTTGGGACAGGGCCATAGAGCTCATGTTGAACAAGTCTGACATCTGGTGGTGAAGCCTGAAGATAACAGGAAAGTGTTTTTATCTCTCCTCGCAATTTACTTTTTCTCTGTTTGTCGGAGATCAATATGCATCCAAATAACAATTGCCATGTTCAGTCATATGCCATATTGCATTACGGATTTGATGTATACTTTGCTTTCTATGGCATTGTTAATAGACCTGTAATGCACAATGCTATTGTGCTAACCATGTACATTAGTGCAATTACAGTATGACAGTACAGAATTCAATCTGTAATTATTATTGATATGCTGTTGATTCATTTCTTATTTCTTATTGTCTTAATAAACTTTTTGTGGTTCCTCCAAAAACCTTCTGGGCAAAAGTTTCCAAAATAACCATTTCTTTTATAATTAGTCTGTATAACTTTTTTAACTACAAATTATATTTTGTGTAAGAGAAAGGTTATGGGATGTTGAATGTTCCTTATGAATCCATACAGCTCAAAAGGAACATTTCAGGAACCCTTATTTTTTAGATTGTCAGGTGTTTTATTAATAGTCATCAGTAAACATTAACTCATGTTTACACATAATTAAAACAGTTTGCATGGTTTAACACAAGCAGTGCTTTAGGCGAAAACTGAACTTGAACTTATACTTTCACTTTCAGAGTCTGTTCACTGAAAAAGTATTCAAGCCATTAAGGGATAGTTCCCTGAAACTATGTATCACTCTCATGTTGATACAAACCTGTATATATTTCTTTGTTCTGATGTACACGAAGGAAGATATTTTGAGGAATGTTTGTAACAAAACCTTTTGTGAGCACCATCCACTTTCATAGTATTATTTTTTTCCTACTATAGAAATGAATGGGGCTCATGATCGATTTGGTTACAAACATTCCTCAAAATATCTTCCTTCGTTTTCATCAAAACAAAGAAATGTATACAGGTTTGTATCAACATTAGAGTGAGTAAATAATGAAAGAATGTTTAATTTTTGGGTGAACTATCCCTTTTATGTTATCCTGGTCTTACCAGCAGATGGCACTGTTGTTCACAACTAAACAATAAACTGGTTTGGCTTGTTGCTGTCATATGAATATGTGGCTCATGAGATCATCGATGATGCATTCATTTGGCATTTGTCACATACAGTACAGTACAGTACAGTACAGTACAGTATTCTCTTCTAAACCCAAGAAAAATCTACACAAACACATTTGTACACATTTAACTAGGTTATATGTTAAGAAACTAGTGTTTAAAGCATACTAATTATTGGTTATAGGTTACTAAATTATTTGTCTGTCGTTATTTACCGCTAAACGTCCCCCAAAAGTATACGTAATAATTAGAAACGGTGCTATTGGTCAATGGCCGAGGCTTCTGCTGTGTGGGCGGAGTTTAGACAGCACTGACTGTATGCGCGAGGAGCGACTGTGTGTGTTTGAGTGGACGGGATATTTCTCTGAACTGGTTTTGTGTGTTTGTACTGGACCTGTACTGGACCTGAATTAGGAAACTACTGTTGCCATGGAGCCCAGACAACAGGGTAAGCGTGCTTTTTAATCACGTTCATGTCTTGTCCTTCTGTGGAAAAACTCTTTTGCTTTGAATAACTTATATTTTCTTAATATATATTTTCATTATGTTATGCTCGAACAAGTTTAGCAGATCTGAATTAAAGAGACACCCTTTGTTACATGCGGAAAAAAAGAGGAAGAAGAAACTTGCATTAAGAAGCGATAATAGATTATTAGCAGCCTTTAACAATCGTAAAAGATGGTTAAAACGTGATTTATGCACGCTTTTCTATTCTTGCCCATGGTCTTAATTCATATGTGGTGTATTTATGTAAGTCAAAAACTTAAATGTTAAGGATGTTTGCCATGTAAACAAATGAGAGACTCGTATGCAGCAATTCAAGTTCCTTTAGGTGCGCTTAACTGAGAACCACGTGACCTCTCATTTCCATACGCACGTGACTATTAGCTAAATAATTGAACTCTTGTGATCAGACTGGTGTACGCCTCAGTGCACTGACTAACCCAAACTGAATAGCCATAGTACAGTGTTGTGTATAGTATAGTATAGTGTAGTCTAATCTGGTTTAGTAAAGTACAGTACAGTACAGTATACAGCATAATAGTCTAGTATGCATTTATAGAAGAGGATGCACTGTAGTTTCGCTTTGTACTGTAACCTAAAATGTGAGCCATGTGGAAATGTTTAAATGTCAAAGTCAAATGTATTATATTGGGGATAGTATACCGGGCATAGTATAACATAGATGCATCAATAGAGTCGATACAGCTCTTACTGCATTGCACTAACACTACTTAACATCCTGTTTTTGTTTTGCAAATCATACTTCACAGAGCTGTACTCTAGTGTACTCATTCCTGAAGCAGTATACTGGGGTAAGAGCTGCTGCTGCTGCTGCATGTGTATTGTAGTGGCATCTTACCAGACTTTAAAGGGGTCATATTATGAGATTTTTTTTAAGATGTAAAATAAGTCTTTGGTGTCACCAGAGTGTGCATGTGAAGTTTTAGCGTAAAATGCCGCATAAATTGTTTGTTATGGCATGTTAAAATTGCCACTGTGTAGGCCTGAGCAAAAATGTGCTGTTTTTGGGTGTGTCCTTATAAATGCAAAAAAGCAAAAAATCAGATTTTCACGCCATGACCCCTTTAACACATTTAAAACTTGTTCTGTAAACATTCATTAACTGGTCATACTGCTGAATGCTTAGCAGACATATTGAACTATGATATTTCTGTGTCACACCCTTTGTTGTTTGAAAAGTTCAGATGCATGTATTGTAGAATTTGCTTATAAAACAAAATAGGTGCATGTGTTTAATACGCCTGTCTATCTTTTTTGTTTTTGAATGATCTTTTATTATTCATTATTTATTTACTCTTTGAATGCAGTCTGGTGTTTAGATGTTTGCATCTTCGTGTGAGATTTGTAATTTTCTTAGACATTATATATTTCAGCTCTTGAATCTGTTTATAAAATGTTCTCTTTGTTTTTATTATTTACTAAACAACAGAAGAAGGAGGAACACTACATGGTAGGTCACAGATGAAGAGTTTCACAAACAACCCAATCCACACTTTACATGCTTTCCCAGCATTCATTCAATACTCTGTCATGAGTCTATGCTGGATTTAAATCCAGTCAGATAATCGCCAAGCAGAAATCCTTCGGATTACACCTACAAAGGCCAGAAATTACATAATGCTGCACTAAAACCATGACTTTAAAGTTTTAGTACTTAATTCTTGAATAGATGCACTGCACCTGACACTGTTTGTCTTAAAATTCATGTATTTTGCTAGCATTCACTTAGAGGAATATTCCATTTTCTTAAAAGAAAAATCCAGATAATTTACTCACCACTATGTCATCCAAAATGTTGATGTCTTTCTTTGTTCGGTCGAGAGGAAATTGTGTTTTTTTGAGGAGAACGCTGCAGGATTTTTCTCATTTTAATGGACTTTAATAGACACCAACAATTAACACTTAACTCAACACATAAAAGTTTTTTTCTACGGAGTTTCAAAGGACTATAAACAATCCCAAACAAGGCATAAGGGTCTTATCTAGCGAAACGATTGTCATTTTTGACAAGAAAATTTTTAAATATGTACTTTTAAACCACAACTTTTCGTCTAGGTCCGGTCCAGCGTGACCTAACGTAAATGCGTAGTGGCGTATAGGGAGGTCACGTTACATATATAAAATGCAAATTTGCGGACCATTGTAAACAATAAACTGACACAAAGACATTAATTAGTATCAGTTGACATACAACAACGTAGGAACGGTCCTCTTTCAACACACTTGTAAACACTGGGGTGGAGTTTCGCGTTCGTCTTCTGTGACCTCTTGACGTCATGACGTATTGCGTGGGGTCACCTGGCGCATCACGACCAGATCTAGACGAGAAGTTGTGCTTTAAAAGTGGATATTTGTTATTTTTCTTGTCAAAAATGACAATTGTTTTGCTAGATAAGACACTTATGATACGTTTGGGATTGTTTATAGTCCTTTGAAAAAAAATGTACGTGTTGAGTTAAGTGTTAATTGTTGGTGTCTATTAAAGTCCATTAAAATAAGAAAAATCCTGCAATGTTTTCCTCAAAAAAACATAATTTCTTCTCGACTGAACAAAGAAAGACATCAACATTTTGGATGACATGGTGGTGAGTAAATGATCTGGATTTTTCTTTTAAGAAAATGGACTATTCCTTTAAGACTCAATTGTTCTCTCATGTCTGGTTGTCTTAGTCTTTATTTTAATCATGTTTAGCAATAGGTGTTTTGTTCGTCTGATATTGGAATTGGCCTCTTCCAGGTCACTCTCTGAGTTATTGAAGTGACTTAAGGAGGAAAATGGGGACATTGAGTGAAGAGGACAGAGGAGTGGTGCATAGTGCAGTGAGCTTGAAGAAGCTGAACTGTCGGGCACGCTGCCCTAAGGGCCACTTACTTACTCGGATGACAAAATAAACGCTGTGCCATGGCTCTAACTGGCTTGTCCAGGCCGCAGAACAAAATGAAAATAAATTCTTATTGGTGTATTTGTGACTGAAGTAAAATTCTTACCCAGAAATAAAATGTTTGAAGACATGACCACACAGATCAAGGTGTAGGTCTCATGATAGAAATTCATATGTATTTTACGAGGTGGTTAACTTCTATGAATTCGTACAATGTCCTGATGCGTAAATTCGTAATTTTTTTTTACAATTTGCTTTCACCCCTGTGAAAATACTTAGTTTTTTCACACAGGAAACATGAACACATGTTATATTGTGCACCGTAAACACAATCAAACCTTTTAAACGCAGGAAAAAACAGCACCTTTAACCCATTCAGTACCTTCGCCCAGTTTTTTTATGAATTATGTTGACGTCATTAGAAAAATTTGCCAATTTTATATCTATAAATCTTAGTGCTTAACCATATACAACACAATTCACAACACAATATAAAACACAATAAAATGGTAAATCCAAAACACTCTCACAGGAATTTGTACATATTTTTCGCACCAGCAAAGTCATATTCATTCGCTTTCACCCCTTTGTCGTTGGGGTGAGGGGTGGGTTTCATTATTGTTTTCATAATAATTGTACGTTTTTGTACAATTCACTTCATGCTAATTCATACGAATTAGCCAACTCAAAAAATACGTACAAATTCCTGTGAGATCATGCTGGGTAAATAAGAGATAAGACATAAATTAACCCTTTAATTAAACTCCTTTATCTTATTTAGAAATCATTTCTTTAGAAAGTTAGTAATTTATATGACATTAAGGGGTGGTTTTCTGGTCAGGGCTTAAAGGATTAGTCAATTTTCTTTAAAAAAATCCAGATAATTTACTCACCACCATGTCATCCAAAATGTTGATGTCTTTATTTGTTCAATTGAGAAGAAATTATGTTTTTTGAGAAAAACATTCCAGGATTTTTCTCATTTTAATGGACTTAAATGGACCCCAACACTTAACAGTTTTAATGCAGTTTAAAATTGCAGTTTCAAAGGACTCTAACGATCTCAAACGAGGCATAAGGGTCTTATCTAGCGAAACGATTGTCATTTTTGGCAATAAAAATAAAAATATGTACCTTTATACAACTTCTCGTCCTCATCAGTCTGTTTGACGAGCCAGCACGACCTCACGTTATTGCGTAATGATGTGGAAAGGTCACGTGTTACATATATGAAACGCACATTTGCGGACCATTTAAACAATAAACTGACACAAAGACATTAATTAGCATCATTCCACATACAACAACGTCTGAACGGTCCTCTTTCACCACACTTGTAAGCACTGGGGCGTAGTTTCGCATACGTCATCCGTGACCTCTTGACGTGATGACATATTACGTGGGGTCGCGCTGGCGTGTCGCGGGACCGGGTGAGGACGAGAGGTTGTGGTTTAAGTGCATATTTTTTTGTTTTCCTTGCCAAAAATGACAATCGTTTCACTAGATAAGACCCTTATGCCTCATTTGAGATCGTTTAGAGTCCTTTGAAACTGCAATTTTAAACTGCATTAAAACTGTTAAGTTTTGGGGTCCATTAAAAATGACAATCGTTTTGCTAGATAAGACACTTTTGATTTGTTTGGGATTGTTTATAGTCCTTTGAAATTTTTTATGTGTTGAGTTAAGTGTTAATTGTTGGTGTCTATTAAAGTCCATTAAAATGAGAAAAATCTTGGAATGTTTTCCTCAAAAAACATAATTTCTTCTCAACTGAACAAAGAAAGACATCAACGATTTGGATGACATGGTGATGAGTAAAATATCTGGATTTTTTTTAGCTGTCTTAACTGAAAACAGCTTGGACTGACATATCTTTTATCAGTGCCAGTGTTTTGTCTGAAAATGCACCAGTAATGTTTTTTTGTAGGGTATGTTTGTAAAAACTACTTAAATGTCTAAACCCTGTCTAGGTTTATTTGAAATTACACCATATTGACTACAGACCAACACGTACCTTCTCTTACAGGATATTCATTTAATTCCTCTTCCTGTACATCATGTTTAAGTCTGATTCAATTGAGTTAACCCCTTTTAGTACACAATGAACCACCTTTAGTTTTGAACAGGTGGCTGTGATCTTTAAAAGCTGTTGTTTGTGTTACACTGTTAGTGTTGAATCTGAGATCTTACTGTATGTCTGAGCACTCTGCTCTTCCTCTCAGCCATCTGATTGGATTAAACACTGAGAGTGTATTACAATTATCGTGGCACAGGACTCTAATCAGGTTTTGATATAATGACTGACCAGCTCTCCAAAATGTGACTCTTGTTTCCCTTTGGACAAAAACAGCCTCAATGGGTACATTACTCAGATTACTGGAGCTGTGTCAAGGACATGAATTCCTGCCCTTGAACATTTTGTCTTTCACTTTTGTCATGAGCCTGTGCATTTTATAAACTTATGATACCGGTGGTATACTAAGAAACTGGAATTTTGAGGAAGTGGGTTTCAAGTTTCGGTGATGGGCACAAAAATCAAACCATATTTTTAATTTCACTTCACCCAAGTTTAGCATCAATCTTCTGATGCATAACGGCTCCTGCTCCAAGTTCCTTATCCACCTTCACTGTAAAAGCTGCTAGACAGTCTGAAAATATTTTCTTTTAAATTTCGTGTTTAAACAACAGACGCTATGTCGAGTGCTCAAGGCAATGTTTGTAAATCAAATCATTGGATTTCTAGGAACTTCAGTGTGAAAAAAACAATGCACAAAAGTGCAATATCTATGAAAGCTGGAAAGCTTGGATTACACACAAACCTTTCATTATAGGATGTGGAAAATCCACCATTATTCAGAAATGAGACATTATAATTACATAGAGAAGGTGATCATTTAGTATTTACATGACTTTACTCCCCCTGGTTTACTGAAGGGTTTTATTCTGTATTCAGTTAAATGTAGGTATGTGTTTGGTAGGAATATTTCAGCCCAAACTGAACAAAATATGGCAGTATGTTTGATATTGTTGATATGTTTTATTGCTTCAAAAGACTTTGGATATATTACACAAGGCAAACATACAACCTTCATTTTTGGGGGAATTTGCTAGATATCAAAACATTTTTCTGGATTAAAGCTTTGTGAAAATTCTTTTTTCGTGTTCAGGTTAGAAAGTGTTTGATAAAATGTTGAATGCCCTTCATTTGTAAATAGGTTTTAATCAGGGCTTTGAACCAGATTTTTTCCCCAATTGGTTCGTTCCAAACAGAAACTGTATTTTAACGTTTCCGGTTTTCGATTCTACCCTAAAATTGACATTCCTGAACCGGTTAGAACAAAAAACAAAGTTCCCGAACCGCTGAATAACGTTCCATGTCAGCTGTGTCCACATAAATTGAAAATTTCGTTGTTTTTCAGTGCTTTATTCGCCAAATGTATTTTAATGGACTACAGTATGAGACAGTAGCGCAACTCTCTCTCAAGTTTATACATCAAGAGTTCTGATCTTTGAAGGGCATAGGGATAATCACGTTTGATTGGAGTTGGACCAGACACTTTAACCTTTTAAGCGTCACCCCACCCTATTGAGTTAAATATACACTCTTGGAGCTTTCAAACAATATACAGTTTGTCATTATTAGATAATAATTCATATGCAAACATTGAAGTAAATGTAGGCGTCCTGCTGGTGGGACAGTGACATTTAGCAGAAAATAAATGTTTTGAGGCACACTCTCTTCATAAATGAATCAATTACTCTCCCTAAATAATATATTTTATAAAACACTGTTGAAATGTCTATTCTGGAGGCTTAGACCTTTCCAACGATATATAGTTTGTAGTGATAAATTAAAATTTACATCAACAATATTAATGCAAACTTAGGTGTCCCGTATTCGGGACGGCGACATTTAACAGTTTAATTGCATGTGCGTCTGTGCGTACAGAAAATTGCTCACTTTAGCGCCTTTTTGTGGTAAATTGTTTAAAATCACTTAAGTGTTAACATTTGCAAGCCTTTGAAACGCATGCAAATTATCAACTTTCACCTGATTTAAATGTGTGTATTAATCTGCGAATCGCATGCGAGCCGAACAGTGGGTCGTGATCTGTACGGATTATGTATCAACTGCGATCCGTTACACCACTAATATGTATTAAAAAAAAACATCTTGAGATACTTGGTAGAAATTTACCTCTTTTAATTGACCATTAAAGACTTGGGCTTAAGGAGGCTACTTGCTGGTGGCAAGCTTCTAATTTTTCCGATAAGTCTACGACAACCGGAAGTGAACTTTACCGAGTCATATTCCACAGAAATCTTGTCAAAGAACGAAAAAATAATGGTATTAACCGGTTACCAATATTTAAATAAACGATTCTGTTATGGAACATATATTTTTTGAAAGTTTCTGGTTTCGTTTCTGTTCTTTGCAAAACATCAAAAGTTTCTGGTTTTCGTTTTCGTTCCATGAACCGGTTCAAAGCCTTGGTTTTAATAAAAGCATCTGCAAAATGAATATGTAAATCTAGACCCTACAGGAAAGACCAGCTAAAACCATCTGAACGACAAGGCTGGAAGACCAGATTTGTATACCACGAGCGCATGATGGTGACATTGCGCAACGTGATGTGACGCTGCCGCCAAAGCTTCTGTGTCATCATCGTACAGTCTACATGCCTCTCTTACCCGAGTTTAAACGATACATGACGCACAATGTGATAAGGTAATGATCTTATAGGAGGGCAAAAATCGTGAGTCGCTAGTGAGTCAGCTGCTCTCCCAGCGTGACCATCTAAAAAAATCCCTCCAAAACAAACCTCCTACAGCAGCTTAAGTAAAATACAGCATGTAAAAGAAATTAAAAGACCAGCTAAAACCAGCCTAAGCTGGTGGGCTGGTTTTACCTGGTCTTTTCATTAGGTGCGACTGCATGATTGAGAGTAAATATTGATAGTTTTAGGTAAATTTTGGTTTTGTTTCTCTAGACCCATATGAAGAATATTTGACTTTAAGGCACAAAACCTTTTGAGAACCTCCCAGTGGAGTTCGAGTTTCTTATTAAACCAATGTGAAGTGGTTTTGAGATACTTGTCATCTTTGTTAGCTGTGGTGGATTGAATTTGAAGAGTATATCTGTGAACTCAAATCTGTAAAGGAATGTGCGCTTGTGCATGTGATTGAGACATGTTAACAATGACTTTCTTTGTAACTTTCATTTTTTTCTCAATTTTGTCCAGGTTTGTTGGATAAAGAACCTCTAAAGGAAGTGGATGAGGACATGGTGTCAGAGGTGGACCTTAACAACACGATGACAGACGAGGAGAGAGAAGAACTGATGAATGAACTTACTAAGGTACTTTATATGCTGTTTTTACTGCTGTGTAATGCAAAATGACCCTACAGACCAGGAAAATGATTTACAGACACAGCAAGAATTGGTTGGATACAATGTTAGTCTGTGAAGGTCACATCCGTACAGTTCTGGCTGCATTTTCCTTTGTATGACGATGACCTAGCATTGTAAAAAAAATGTTGAAATTTGCACTTGTTATTATGGGGTATCATCAATCCCTTAAAAATACTTTATGTTGGTGTAAACCAATGAACCCAGGATGATTTGGACATATGTGACCCTGGACCAGAAAACCAATCGTTGCATGAGTATATTTGTAGCAATAATCAACAATACATTGTGTTGGTTAAAATGATAGATTTTTTATGTTATAGGATATATGTAAAGAGTATGCTTCATGAAATTTTGAAAATTTCCTACTGTTAATATATGAAAATGTATTTATCATAACTTAATATGTGTTGCTTTAAAGGCGATTTTCTCAATATATAGATTTTTTTGCACCCTCACATTCCAAATTTTCAAATAGTTGTATGTCAGCCAAATATTTGCTCAGTTTTTAGATTATGTATAAATCTCACTTTTGAATTGACCCTTATTTTGTGGTCCAGTGTCACATATTTAAAGAACACCAAAAAATGAAAATCTGTCATTATTTACCTTCTTAGTTTTATCAGTTGTTAAACACCTCTTTTCGTACAATACAAGCTTCCAAAAAAAAAAAATTTGAATTCTGGACATAGATAGATGCAAAGCAGATTAGCAGTCATCTTAATTTTGGAATGTTCCTCAAATGCTATTGTATGGCTTCAGAAAACTAAAAATATAGTATCTGCGGCATGTTGGGTTACTATTAGGGATGTCCCGATCAAGTTTTTTTTGCCCTGGAGTCCGAGTCATTTGATTGTGAGTATCTACCGATACAGAGTCCCGATCCGATACTTCTATATTAGATAAAAATTAAATAAAGAAAAGCGTGAAAACATATCCTCCTGCGTTGCTGTTTTTGTGTGAAGTTAAAATGGTCTAACTCTATAGATGTGTTAAAAACTAATGAGAATGTATATAGTATATATGTATCCGAGTCCTGATCCGGAGGTAACGTCCGATTCCGATCGAGTCTGTAACTATGTGATCGGGCCCGATTTCCGATCACGTGAACGGATCGGGACATCCCTAGTTAGGTCTGGGCGATATATATCGGGGGATTGTCATGCACAACTCGTTCGTAAAGCTTGATGAGTAGTAAATCGTCATCAGCTGCTTTCAGATGGAGCGGCATTTATTACACAGAGCCGTAGTTCGCTGAAAATCTGGACAATTTCGGATTAATTATCACAGGCGATACGTCCTTGATAATTAATTATCCCGATTTTCAGCGAACTACGATATAGCCCAGCTTGTCGGTGAACAACGGCTCAGTGTAGTAAATGTGGCTCCATCTGAAAGCAGCTGATGGCGATTTACTACTAATCAAGAAATAGGCTGAATTTTTTGAAGGGTTCAGGGGGTCATATAGAGCCCTATAATTTCCGCGATCACGGAATCGCGGACGGAATCACGGAATTGGCTAATTAACACGGAATCTAGTAACGCGGAATTTTGCGGAATTTTACATTTTTTTAATAAAATTATGTTTTTGTGTGGGAGACGAACGTATATCTGGGGGAAATGCAGACCGAGGGAAGTAAATCTGGGCGACACGCCCCCTCCCGTCGTTTCAGACCCCCTCCAAAACACTGAAACCATGGCGAAGCGGCTCTCCACGACTCTGCTTTCGTCAGCGAAAAAATTAAGAAATTCGACGCTAAGCACTTAGTTCCGAGCAGGTCTCACATGACTTTTATGTGACCGAAGAACTGTTATTTTGTAAGTTTTGTCAACACTCTGTTCACGGTGAGCGCAAAGATACATGCACTCTCTCATCCACGTCTGTCTCACTGTACCTCTCTCACGTGCAATAAAACGGAATTTGCAAAAATTAAAACGGAGAAAACGGAATTTGGGAAAAAATAAAACGGAATTTGGGAAAAAATTAAACGGATTTTATAGGGCCCTAGTCATAGCTCCCCAGACCAGAGCGCCTTCTGCAGCCATGTTACAGCAGCAAAGTCCTTGATTATTACGCCAGAATGAGAGTGTAGTTCCTAGCCATATGTGCATAGAAAATCACAACTTTTACTTTTCTGTCGGTCTTACTGTCGATGTAACTACAGAAGAATCAAGTTTTAAATAGGAAAAATATCGAAACTTTTTTTTGGTTATTTTTTAGCGAGATGCTAATGGTCTAAAAAGATTCAATGGATTATGCTAAGCTATGCTAAAAGTGGTAGCGCCAGATCCGGATATCAGCTGAATGGATTCCAAAACGGTAAAAAACAAATGTTTAACTCAAGGGGAGCTGGAAAATAAGCATATTTTCAAAAAAAGTGGAGTGTCCCTTTAATAAAATAACAAAACATGCAGCACATTATTTATGTTGTATAACAAGATGTTATTTTTATAGTTATATCATTGTTATGCTTATTATCTGGTTTCATGCTGTATTTTACATTGCTGTTGCCACAGTAATATTCAAGTAACCATTTTTCCTTGGGCTACTCCTTTCCTTTTACTATCCTTCCAAATCGTTACGGTCCACTGGACCATGCGAGGCCAACATTAACTGTGACACAGTCTGTAAGTGTGTGTGTGTGAGAAAGAGAGAATGAAAATAAGATTGCACTATTTATTTTAGTAATACACTGATGTATAATTCACTGTTTTTAAGTTAATGGCAACTTTTTTCAAATGTAATTTTGAAAAATATCATGATGAAAGCTTCTTAACCCCATCTTTACGTATTTTCTTGTCATCAGGTAGAGGAAGAAATTGCTACTTTGAAACAAGTCCTGGCCTCCAAAGAAAAACATTGCTTGGAATTAAGAGAGACATTGGGGCTTACACCCCTAAGTGAACTACGACACAATTTCAGCAAGAGCTGGCACGACATGCAGACCAGCACAGCGTAAGTAACCTTTGCTAAACCTCTGTGATTGTCGTGTTATGCAATAGTGACCATATTTTTCTTGTGAAAATATCAGGGTAGTGTTTATTTGATGATCATACATTTTTTATAGTATAGACGGTTTCAATGGGACGCACGTGCGGTGACGTGATTACGCGTCTGGTCTGAACTTTTCTTCCGGTTTGTGTTTGTTTAATGGTCTGACTAGTTGCTAAAACTGAACTCTTAAACAAATACCTCGTCGAAAATAACAAATGTTTTGGTTTCCTAGGTAATCTATGTGTTGTTTTGTTGTTTTTTATATAAATACACTACTTTAAAGGCTCTCTAAGGGAATTCACGCGTTTTAGACCATAAAACATTTTTTGTTACATTCAGCAAACATCTCTTCACTATCTGCTTGCAGCCTGTCCGCTGATCAAACTGTAAGAAAAGCGATCTCTGTAGACAGGCCAGGCTCTACAAACTTCAATATAAACACAGTGGCCAAACCTGCACCACAAAACAAAACAAAGTGTTCCAGCCAATAAACGCCAAGAAGGATTTGGGGGTTGGGTTTGGGTTCGTTCATGAAAGCACGGAGGGGAGGGGGAGGAGTTAACTACGCTCAGTTTGTTTGAAAACACATTTCAAAAATCAACACACCGATTCGCTTAGAATGCCTTTAAAAGGACTGTTGTTATTTATTCTTAGCGGAGTTTACCGTAAGTTACGTGTTGACCACGAAAGTCGCTTGTTTATGTTGTTACTGCTGAAACCATCTATAGAAGGCAGTTTTGAAATATTAGAAATATTTTATAATCTTTATATTTGTTTACAAAATGTTTTTTGCATTCAATACAGCTATTGTATCAAATAAGTTGCGATATCTGTATCAAAAGCGCATTTTTTTGTAGCACATCCTACTGAGCTGACCATAGATCAGACCAGGGTAAATGTTTTTTCAGTTGACCCAGCTAAAGTAATTAACTGTTTTATACATAATACCATCTTACATAATGAAAAGAGTAATATATAACCGTAATATCTTTAATATTGACTGAGTAGTAAGACCATGTTTAAAATTCGAATTTAGCGAATGAAATTAAACTGTGTGTGTGTCTGTATGAAGACACTAGAGCTGACAACAGAAATCACATATCAGTTAGTGAACGTTATCTGATCAGTTCGTCCCAGTCAGGCCTCAACTTCCTCGCCGTGGCAACCGAGACATGAGAAGGGCTATTCATTTGAGACGTTAGTTACCATATCACTGTGTAGTAACTGAATAACCAGATGAGCAAGGGAGCATAAACAGAGAGAAAGAGTAAGGTTATAATCATACAAGCATTCTCTTGTAATGTTGCTCAAAAAGTAGAGTTTAGAGTTTTCCTGATGCTATGCATTCACGTAAACTTAATGTAATATGACTATTAAATGAAAAAAAAAGATGACAATTCAAACATATTCAAATGAGCAAGCCCTGAGACAATAAATAATAAAACCATTTATGGGTAATTTGCTATACTGTTCCTTTTATACAGTCGATTGTCTCATTGTATTCTCTAGATTCAATTTCACACATCTTCCTGTTTTTCGGGAGATCACAAAAAGTGAAGTGAAGTTTTTCCTGCTTCAAAAGATATCCTTTTGTTTTGGTAAATGTGTTCGGTATTGTAATGTTTAAATGCACTCTAGTGGCCTATACAAATTCAGACAAAGATGACCTTTTTGTACTTGCATTTTTTTTTTTACATGAAAACATGATTGTCCTTGTGTTGCAATTTAAGGAAATATTTACTATGAAACAAGGAAACTAACTACAGTAACATGTTTTTTACCTTAAAGGGATAGTTCGGCCAAAAATGATATTAAACCCATGATTTACTCAACCCCAAGCCGTCCGAGATGCATATGTCTATCTTTTTTCGGACAAACACATTTTCAGTTATTTTAGAAAATGTCTTCGATGTTTCAGTTAATCAAATGTAAAGTTACAGGGTCCACTCCTTCAACTCCAAAAAATGTGCATACATCCTTCACAAAATAAATCCAAACGGCTCCACGATGATAAACATAGGCCTTCTGAGGGTAATCCGCGCCGTTTTGTTGTAAAAATATCCATATTTGAAACTATAAACGAAAATAACGAGCTTCCGGTAATGCCGCCATCTTAGTCGCGTCCGCATTCAAGATGAGAGCGTACGCAGTTTATGGAGGGTTCTGTGGTGCTGCTCTGTGCCCCCGCCCTCCGAATTTGTCATATGTCACTAAGAAAAGTGCGTACACTACGCTGATACTCTCTCCTGAATACAGAGGAGTCTAAAAAAAAGTTTTAAATATGGATATTTCTACAACAAAACAGCGCGGATTACCCTCAGAAGGCCTTTGTTTATTATTGTGGAGCCGTTTGGATTTATTTTGTGAAGGATGGATGTACATTTTTTGGACTTGAAGGTACTAGACCCTGTAACTTTACATTTGATTAACTGTTTCTAAAATAACTGAAAATGTGTTTGCCTGACAAATGATGGACATATGCATCTCGGATGGCTTGCGGGTAAGTAAATCATGGGTTTAATATCATTTTTGGCCGAACTATCCCTTTAAAGGTTTAATAGTTTAAGGGGCGGTTTCCCTGACAGGGCTTATCCTAGTCCCAGACTAAAGTGTATGTTTGAGCTGCACCAACATTTCTTAACATGTATCAGTGTCATTGTTTTATCTCAAGATGCACATCAGTAATGTTTTTTGTATGCTATGTTTGAGCAAAGTGTAGTTACTGTAAAATAACACATATCGGACATAGAAATGTACTGCAAATAACTTATATCTGTTGCATGACAGCTGTGATGAATATATCTGAATATCTTTTTTTATATTGTTCTGGCAGGTACAAAAAGACCTCTGAGAGTTTGACCACAGCAGGACAGAAAACCTCAGCTGCCTTCAGCAACCTGGGCACTGCCATCAGCAGGAGGTTTGAGGACATGAGGTATGATGTCACTTCCCCCTCCACCATGTCCCATCATTTCCCATTTGTCTCTGGGAACACCATCTTTCACAGACACATTATACAGAAAACTGTGTGTTGTACAGAGAAATGGCAGTGGCCCTGAGTAACGGAAGGGGTTTACCATAGTGAAGATTTGAACGGGCATGTTACGTAAGCCTCAGATTAAGCTGCTTTCAGTGGGCTAGATTGGCGGCAGATCCAGCTGGTGTAAAGTATTTGCTAGCTCCTCTTCGCTGGCTCCTGTATGTTTAAGGACCTCGGTGACAATAAATGCTTTCAGTTCAGAAGAAGAGGGAAGTGTCATAATCGACAACAGGGTGATAAAGTATTTACTGTGTAGACATTTCTGTACAGTTTTTTTAAGTCATTTATTAGACATCACAATGACCATAAAAGTAACGCAGATAATGCTGTACAGATAGCAAGCATATACACTGCACAAAATTATTTTTAATAATAAATAAATATGCAGCAATGTAACACCAAATGCATATATGTAAAAAAAAATAGTGAATAGTGAAAATATTTAAACATTCATTAAAATAGTGTTCGCTATACAGGATACACAATATACTGTATTAATTCACTAAATTCTTATACTATAAAAATTCTGGGTTATTTCAAGCCATGGTTGGGTAAACATGGACAAACCCAACTCTTTGGTTAAATTAACCTAGACCTAGAAAATGACCATTTTTGACCCAACCATGGCTTGAAACAACCCAGCATTTGTAGGACAATATTTTATTTGTCAACAATTTAATATGGATTCAACACTTCATTACCTCATTTTACTTTAGCATGTTTGGCCTTCAGATACTGTATCCTAGGAGGTAGGTTTATGAGGAATCAGTGTGTGCATGCATGTGTGGGTTACTTTCTCTCTGTTTGCAGTGGAAATCCAAAAGCAAGTATAGTCGTGCATGCTTGTTTGGTCTTGACTGGTGCATTGTAACTAAAACACATGATTACAGTTTAGTCTAAATGGTCTGTGCCAGGATTGAACATAATCAGACTGAAAATATGTGACAAGCTTTCTGCTCCCTGAGTCTAATATATCGAAAAAGCCTCCAAATATAATGTATTCACATTTTTATGTTGAAAATGTTAGGGCTCATTTTTCTTTGCATGTGTGGAGCCAAAAGCATTTTGCATTAGTTTGTTAACATATTTAACTACCAGTATAGTTTGGCTTAAAACTAAAAGGTTTGTAATTTGTATTGAGAACCATGCATGTTTGAGCAAAAGTGCAATATTATGGATACAGTGTTATTTTTTTGTGTTCTTTCCCTATCTCCTAATGCACACCAAAGGTTACATTCGATTGGGTAAGATGTACTCATAGATAGAGATTAGACATAGCTGCTTTGTTTTTGCATCTGCATGATACATGAGAATAGTGACGATAATGATATGAAATTCGACTTACTAGATACGGAACACTATGTTTTTATAAATAATTAATATGGGTGCCAAGGGAATTTATTTAGGTATGTAAGCAGCTAATTTCAATACTATTTAATCACATAAAAATGAGTCATGTTTTACCATAACATGTACTGTGTTTTTCCATTGGCCAAGTAGATCCATTTATAAAGCTACTTACTCTTAAAGTATATTTGACTTTAAAGGGACACTCTACTTTTTGGAAAAATATGCTCATTTTCCGGCTCCCCTAGAGTTGAACATTTGATTTTTATCATTTTGCAGTCCTTCCAGAAAAAAGTTTTTTTGTGATTGTTGCGGGCAAAAATCGTTGATCTTGCGGCACGTTTTCTTAAAAAATGCGATGGAATATGCGGGAAATTTCTGCAATTTTATGCGATGAAATTGCTGGAACTTGCAAAAACTGCGGGTCTGGCGCTGCCACTTTTGGCATAGCTTGGCACGGTTCCTTGGGTCTGATTAGACCATTGGCGTTGCGCTCAAGAGTGACCAAAGAGTTTCAATATTTTTAGCCTGTTTTAAACTTGTAGTTAAATCATGTACTAAGACCGACGGAAAGTTTAAGTTTGCGATTTTCTAGGCAGATATGGCTAGGAAGTATACTCTCATTCTGGCGTAGTGGTCAGGGGCTTTGCTGCCGTGGCATGGCTGCGGAGGGCGCAGTGACGTTACGCAGTGCTCAAAAATAGTCCCCAGCTATTGAAAATTTCCAAGAAGACTATTTTCAGGCGCTGCGTGGTGTCGCTGCGCCTGCTGCAGCCATGTTGCATCAGCGATGTCCTTGATTGTTGCGCCAGAATGAGAGTATTATCCTAGAAAATTGCAACTTTTAATTTTCTGTCGGCCTTGGTACACGATGTAACTAAAGGAGAGTCAAGTTTTAAAAAGGGAAAATATCAGAACTCTCTGGTCATTTTTTTTTGCGTGATGCTAATGGTCTAATCAGATTCAATGGATTATGCTAAACTATGCTAAAAGTGGCACCGCCAGACCCGGAGATCGGCTGAATGGATTCCAAAACAGTAAAACTAAAATGTTTAACTCTAGAGCAGTGGTTTTCAAACCCTGGGTCGCGACCCTCTGGTGGGTCGCGGAAATTAAAAACTGGGTCGCCAGAAAGATTTCAGAAAAATTTTACTAAAATAATTTATTCAATTTTATTATAAAAACAACTAACAACATACTTGAATAAAAGCACAGTAAAAAAATATCTTTTAAATACACGAAACAAAAAAATACTCCACCACTGTGTCACATGACCCATGTGCTTGCGCAGCTTACTGTATTAAATTGCGCGCGGGGTCACAGCCATTTTCCCCCTTAAAATGATGCAAGGGGAATTAAAAACTCCTAAATAAAAATAAAAATGTGTTTGGTCTGATTTTAACAAATATATATTTTAAATGTAACATTTGATTGGTTTGTCGATAGTGAGCGCGCCACCGCTTGGTTGAGTTTTGACGTGAGACTGACACGTTGTGGTTCTGCTCTTATCTTTGAACTATTTTCGCTGCTAAAACAACAAAAACAGTCAACATTTCATCTAAAATGTAAGTGACTAAATATGAATTACTTGTTTAGTGAACTGTCATATGAAATCTGTAAATTTTCAACCGTGATGTGATGCTGCTTAACTGTATCATGTTATTAAAAACTCCACATTTTTACCGCAGTATGTTAAACCCACTTTGTTAACACA
The DNA here is from genome assembly GCF_027580225.2 of Misgurnus anguillicaudatus. Taxonomy (NCBI): domain Eukaryota; kingdom Metazoa; phylum Chordata; class Actinopteri; order Cypriniformes; family Cobitidae; genus Misgurnus; species Misgurnus anguillicaudatus. The sequence continues at coordinate 30,455,422 of NC_073354.2, read as the reverse complement.
GTGTAAACTCGCTTTGTGTTTGCTGTGCTTATTTGCTTAACTTAACGCACTTTCGGTCGCTATTGATACTAAAGGATGCAGAATCATTATCGTGTTTTGGTGATTGTTATTGGCGTTTTAATATTACTTGTCCATGATAAGCTGACAAGTGTTGATGTAGAGCCCTGCGAAGTGTTTTTAGACTGCTTTGGTAGGTACAGGCTAGGTCCAATCTTTACGACCCCTCCGTTGTATTGCGTGTGTCAGTTCCTCTTCGTTTTTTGTCCATTAATGATATTATGCATTGCAGTGAGGTTGATCTCATTTGTGCCCCTCTGAAAAAATGAAATGCCCGTCCGTGAATTTGTGTCTGGCGTCGGGTCTGCTCATTAGGTAAGTTATATGTACATACAGACGCGCGCGTGCACGTTTCACCGGTCTCACTCCGTTCTGACGGCTTTCGGCCCCGCCCTGCTTCATGCTACTGCGAGAGTGTGTGTGTGTGTGTGTGGGGGGGGGGGGGGTAGATTGTGGGTCCCATAATCTTTATTTTTTTAAATTAGGGTCGTTCCTAAAAAAGTTTGAAAACCACTGCTCTAGAGCAGCTGGAAAATGAGTATATTTTCGGGAAAGGAGAAGTGTCCCTTTAAGAGCTCTCTTCCTATATGTGATTTATACATTTTAGCACATGCAATGTGTTTCTGAAGCTCAACTGGTACCTTAGCAGTGCAAACCTCATACAAAATGTAAACTTTAATTAAATATACTCCTAGTTGCTGTGGATAAAAGGGACTATCAAATGGATAAATGTAAAGCTGTTCTGCTCTAGTTATTATAACAATACCAAAGCAAAGAGACGTTAGGTAAGCTTATATAAAAAACTTTGCCATTAAACTTCAGATATGAAATGATTAAAACTCTTATTCGTCTTGTTTAAATCTGCACTGCCGTATTATGCCTCAAGCATCCAGTATTTTAATAACTAGTTGCAGAATCAGAATTTGGCTAAAATGTTACTATTTATGTACTGGCAAAATATGTACAGTTTGTTTTGAGGTGTCTGATCTGAAAATAGGAAATGAAAAAATAGGAAAGAAATTTGCATTCACTGTAAAATCCTACGGTTCTGGACACTTCTCATGGTTAAATGCACCCTACTTCCAGTATAGCTACAGAAACGCTTGTATGCATGTCTGTAAGGTCTCTATAAGTTAGAAAAATTGTTTTGTAAAGTCACATATGTAATACTTGCCTGTCCATGACAATAAATAAACTTGTCTCTTGCTTGGCCATGCTTTCAATGGACAGCTATTCTATACGGCATTCAATGAGCATGCCTGCAATGAGGTAAATGTGTTTGTGAGTGTTTATATGTTTGCGTTGCATGTATGTTTTTGATTGCATTTGATTATTTTTATAACTAGAATTAATTCAGAATGTCCTAGGTAGGAGATAAACATCACATAAAACTTTAATTAACATAAATATATAACAGTAAACTATTAAGTAAGTGTTGTGTAATAATGGCAATGCTTGCACATGCCATCTATGCTTTTGTCAGTACACAAAAATAAATCCCAGCAATGAGATCAGTACTAAATGCACTAGATGTTTAGTAATTATTAAGCAGGTCAATACCATATTAACCAAACCTAATTTCATTTAACAGGAATTCTCCTAGTTTCCGGTCATTTGAGGAGAAAGTTGAAAGCACAGTCACAAACATCAAGGTAATTCTACTATATAATGAACTCATTCGTGGCCAGTTTTGTCCAGCAAGTACCTTCGTCTGGCCTTCTTAATCCAATTCTGTAAATCATTGATCAGTTTGTCATTTGGGAGCTTTCCAACCTCACCGTGTTTAATGTCAACAGTAGCCAATGTCGTGAATGTTTACAATTCTGCACTGTTTGTGTTCTGGGAAGGTAAAGGTTGGAGGGGGTGCGGGAAGTTTTGAGGAGGTACTTTCATCAGCAGCCAACGCCAGTGCCCAGAACACTCCTACTAACAACATAGCAGACAACAGTGAGCCTGCATGTTAAATATATATTAACACAGTGTAACAGGTGGAACTCTGATGCCCCTTAGTGGTCGGGAGACCACTGTGCAAAATGAGAATTTAAAATTGTGGCCCGAAATAAATAAAATGTACCTTTCAGATGTTACACATGCATATTCGTGGAACACACATTCAAAATATTTCCTTACTTTTATACATAAGGAAAACCAAGTGGATTACACTGTTACTGAATATATGCATATTTTTTCATAAAACTGCCTTTGATGCAGCTGTTATGGATGCCCTGCAATACTTGTATCATTACTTTATATTAATGCAACATGTAACATAATCCAAGACCAAAAAAGGCAATCTTAAGCAGACTATTTAAATTTTTTTAACAAACTTGATGTAAGTCCTTATGCTGTTTGCATATATGAAATGCTTATATTCTATATTGTGTATTCCTGACAACTAAAGCACATGCATGCTAACAAATAGCAATTTATAATAAATGTATTTATTTACGTTTTACTGCAATCTAAAAGGTTATGTCCTAAACTGTACTGGCAACAATGACTGTCATTTACCAAAAATGTTTAGCCTTATGTTTCTACTCTCCTTCATTGTGTGAAGAAATTGACTTTGTTACGGATTTAGCAATGACATTGTCTGAAATCAAGTGTTTGTAAACAAGATTTTATAATCTGATTCTTCTAATACATCAAGGTTGATCTACTGTTTGCATCATTTTTGTCAATAAACCATTTTTTTGCAGAATCAAGTTTTGGCGTTTCAGTGTGATGAAATTAGGGTGAATTAAACTATTCAAAAACAAACTATTCAGAATCTCAAACCATATAATTGCAGTATGTTATGAACATTTATTTAAGAGACAGAACAAGAATCGTTGCCTTGTAACCTTCTTACGATATAATGTAAAGATATTTTTAAATATTTATATTTAAATATATTGGAAATTTAGTCTTCTCTTAAATATGAAAATAGAAAAAATCCAGCTTTTTTTAATTAGTTATTAATATAACTTAGTACGCGCTCATTTTAAATCCACCAATCAGATCATAGCATATAGAACAACAGTCAGTCAGTCAGGTGAAGGAAAAACGTTGGCCAAAGAACTATCGCAAAACGTCCACAAATTTGATTAAACGTGTTTTTACAATCCCCGGCAGAACAGAAAGATAACTGTAAACATTTTACCTGATAAAACTTACTCTCGATTCTGACAGGGAGAATCCCTGTAGACTGTAGTCTGATATTGAGTCCAGCCGCGCGCAGACGAATCTGTGGAAAGTGGCCTACGTGAGGAGAACACGTGAGTGACTTTTCTTTGTGTTGTGAAGGTACGTGTTTTATTTGTAATAATCTGGTAACCTTCTTAAACCTTAAATGTTATTAGGGCGTTTTTACATTTGGCCGTTTGAAACGTTTATTTTGTACCCAGGCGCTTTCTCATTAGGCGTGTTCAACTTCATGTGACGCTGCAAGAACCGACAGGCGGGTGACATCGTAGTGTCGCGAGAGCGTTTCGAAACCAGACTCCTACATATGATTTTTCGGAGCGCTCTCGCGGTGCTTTGGTTTCGTCCGCCTCTCGGTTCTTGCGGCGCCGCATCAAGTCGACAGCCAATCAGATAAAAGTGTTTTCCTGCGCTTGAATTTATTTGCACCAATGAGATTTCACAGTAGGCGTGGCTACACAACACACTGCGATCACAGTACTAGTAAGCTGTGTCCCAATTCAAGGGCTGCGACCTTATAAGCATGGGACCTTAAAGATGAGCACTCGGTCTTTCAAGGTGGCAGCCTCACAAGTTCGCGAAGAGAACTGAAATGAGACGGTCTAACCTTCGGACGACCCACGCGCCTGTCAGCAGGACATAGCGGAAACGTTTCTGACTTATTAAAACAAATATGAAATCAGAAAAATATTAATTTAGTTTAGAAAATATGACACGTTGATGTAGATTAAACTATTCAACAGTATATTAAATTAATCAACCTTAGAAATATATCCATCATAAAAATAATAATATTAACACTTAAAATTATATATTAAAAATATTACTATGGAAGTAATAGCCCTAGTATGTTGTGTAAGTGCAACAACTGAAATGTAGCTAACAGTTTCCAACACTTGTTGAAAAGTGAATTGTGTGCTTTCATGGTCAACTATGCAGTGAAATGTACTGTCACATTTATCTAGTGTCACGTAAACAAAAGTTTGGTTAAATGGAGAAAGTAGTTGGTATATTACTGTAAAATGATTTGCATTTCAGTACATTTTGTGTCCTATAGAACGTGCAAATCGAAATACTGTAAACCAGACATTTTTATCTGCATTTCCTTCAATCTGCACTTTCAGAAAGATGACATTTAATAGAAAAATTGCATTTTATTAATAAGATTACAACCATTAAGACCTATTATGCTGTCATCGTATTACAAAAAAATACACGACTACACTTCTGTACATTGAAATAAGAATATATTTAAAGACAATAAAACAATACAGCATATCTCGACGAAGTAAACTCTCTTGTGCGCCGATGTGTAGAGGTAGTGTCAGTACTTGACAGGAAGTGAGGTCACGAGGAAGGTATGGTTTTTTCTGGATCACCATCTCCTTTTTCAGCTATATGGCGAGCTCTCTCCTCATTTAGACTCTTTACCAGACCCAATACCTCTGGGTGATGAAAATTACCTGTTGTTGGAGAAAGTACATCTTAAACAATTTCTGTCATAAGGCAGTCAAAAGTCGATGTTTTTACATTTGTTCAAACCTTCAGTAGAGGTGAAGAACTCCTGTAGTCTTCCAGGTTTTCCCTCTAACTCTTCATATTCATGAGCTTGAATTATCATTTCCAGTTGGTCTAACTCCTTTACCAGTTTGGCCTCTGGAGTAGACTGATTCTCATACTCCTATGAGAAATGCAGACCAGTTTATGTCATGCCAAATCTACATATAGAAACTTTTAAAAATGTATTTTTTGGTGTAACATTACAATTATGTTGTTTTTGTTAAGATTAGCCAACATGAACTAACACTGAATGCATACTTCTACAGCTTAGAAGCTTACTTAGTTCATGTCAATTTAATAAATTTGTAAAATCCAAAGTTGCAACTGTTAACATAAGTTAGTTAGTTGTGCATTAGTTAATTTACAATATCAACTAACATGAACAGTTTAACTAATGACATTAACTAACTTTAAAGGAACATGCCCAGATTTTGGGAATTTTGCTTATTCACCGTATCCCCCAGAGTTAGATAAGTCCATACATACCTTTCTCATCTCCATGCGTGCTGTAACTCTGTCTGACGCAGACCCTGCTAGCTTAGCTTAGCACAAAGTCTGGAAGTGAATGGCTCCAGCTAGCAAACTGCTCCCAATAAGTGGCAAAATAACGCAAACATTTTCCTGTTTATGTGTTGTGATTTGTGTGGTCACGCCGTGTACAAATAACAAGGTGGTATGAGACACAGCGATCTTTTAACAGTATACATACTGGGAACTATATTCTCAGAAGGCAAAGCACTGCTACTTGGGCGAAGTGATTTGCTTGCAGCACCCGAAGCCCCTGATGAGGAGCAGAGAGTTCGGTCAGAGTTGTGCAAAGCACACACGGAGATGAGAAAGGTATGTATGGACTTATCCAACTCTGGGGGATACGGTGAATCTATCTGGGCGTGTTCCTTTAACAAAAACTAATAAATGCTATTCGGTGTTAGTTGACTAATGCATTTACTAATGTTAACAAATACAACTTCACTGTAAAGTGTTACCTTTGTAAGAGTTGGTATTTACCTCCCATAAGTTGTAAATCTCTTTACGCAGACCATCTTCTAATAGTCCTGTGATGTGCATCATCGCTTCCTAAGACAAGGAGTTTTAATAACGTACACAAAGAAAAATATCTGACATTTAAAAGTTAACTTTTACAAATCGCCGCACCTTTTCCCTTCTGTGTTTTTCTTCTTTGCTAACATTATCTGCTGGAGCAATATCTCCCACAATACTCTCTGCCAAGTCATGTACTAAAGCCATCTTCACGCATCTGCAAAGGCAGATGCTGATCAGTTTTGTGGACGTGTAACCTCTCAAAGGTTTGGACAAAACTACTTATTCTTTACTATTTTCCACACTTTATAATAATAGTAAGGTCAGCAAAACTATGAAAACACAGTGGAAGTAAGGGATTCATGTAGTGGCCAAAATAATGTTAATCGAAACTAGCATGAGTGTTTCTTTAGCTCAGCTGGTATCGCATCGCCAGGAAAGGCAGATCACCTGGTTCTATCACCAGAAAAGACGCAAACTAATAAAAAAGTTGCTTTGAAATGGTGCCTGCTAATGTATAGTTTTAATCAGTATGTGTGTTCCCTAGGGTTCGAACCCATGATCTTTGCATTGCTAATGCAATGTCCTACCATTGAGCTCGAATGTCGTTGAACATAAAGGTTGCTTGCTCTAATGGAACAATATCTTAACTGAACTGTAGACATGTAAAGTGTTTTTTTAAAACAGTAGACTTCCTATGTATGCTGAATGCCAATATTGGCGTTGAATTTTGCAAATGCAACATTTATTTTAGTCTATACGGGTAACTGTTAACATTTAAGAATAACCCCCTAGATTAATGGTATTTATATGTCCAAACCTTTGAATGGTATGCATGCATATCATATAAGTTAAATTGCATCAATGAAGAGCACCACATGAACGGTACCCAGTGATCTTGATTTAAAAACAACTCACACCTTTCTCTACTGACAGTGACATCTTTTATGGTTAAGGCCATCATTGACATCCTGTACATATGATCGGAGACACTTTCAGGCTTTTTGACATTTCTGTAGACCCATCCTGTTCTCGGCACGCGCTGAAACACAAACAAACGTCATTGTAACAAAATGAAACGTCACTGTAAAGCGCAAACTTAATTTATCATACTAGTTTTCATTCACTTACCTTTAGCTGTCCTACTATTTTCATGAATTGTAACATGTTGTCCATTCCGTTACTAAAGCCGAGACGAAGCCAACGGCAGCGACCCGGAAGTAAAACTGTGAGGTAATAACACGCACGCGCCGCTAGATGGCACAATATAAGCACAAAAATCAACGGCCGTTACTCAATCCGAAGGCTACAGCCTCCGGAGGTCGCATGTCTAGTCTGCATACGACGACTGTCTTATTTCATAATATTAACAAATATAAAGTTGACTGTTATTCTTAGTATATCGTAAATTGTTGGAATATGCTCATAACTTGCGAGTGTATTGCCCAGTTAACTTAAATAAACCAGGCTTGATGAAGTATGCACCCTGCATATGCAACCTCCGTAGGGTGCAGCCTTCGGGTTGAGAACAGCCTACCTATAATTTAAAACATTTCCCTAAAGCGGAGGAAATCAACCTTAAAGTACTGTATAGAAATAACCAAAGACTAAGCAAAATAATGATTTTTGGTTGATTATAAATGTAGCAGAATGAAGAGTATTCGGGTTGATTATTGGCCAGTGTCATGTGAAAACCTTGAACCTATCAGCAGTTGGCTGGCAGGGTATAAAATGAGGACGCGTTTGTTACCTGAGATGCGTCGTCATTCGTACCGCCCCTTTACAGAAGTTGCAATTTATGAATGGGAGAGTTTCTGAATTGCCGTCTCGCTGTTCTGCTGCTGTGTGTAGGCTGCCCCTGGCTTTGAGTTTGTCAACAAACAATCCACTGCATGTAATGGTCCGGAGATTGGGCATAGTATTAGATTACTACAGAAGTTGCCATTTATGAATGGGAGCGTTTCGGAAGTGCCGTCTTTCTGTTCTGCTGCTGTGCGGAGGCTGCCCTTGGCTTTGAGCTCGTCAACAAACAATCCACTGCATGTTATGGTCCGAGACCGTGCATAGTACCGCATTATGAACATCATCTGATGGAGTGAAAGGCACAAGGGTTTCATCTTTATATTTCGGGACGAGATGCGCGTTTGCTAATGAACGCACTGCTGCCTTGCCTGTACTGAGTTTATCGTTTCCTTATTTGAGCAAATTTCAACTTTCATTCTAGCAAACCTGAACGTGGCTGTCTCTCGCTGGTTTGCCCTGTTCTTTGAAGGTGTCGTCGATTGGAGTTTGTTTTGATTTGTGTCTCATTTTGTTTCAAATCATAAATGAGATTTGTTTTCTTTTGTTTTGTGTTCACTTGTGTATTTTGCAATTTAATTTATTTTCTTTGTTATATTAAAGATTAGTTGAGTTCCCAAAACGAAATTGACATTAATATTATTTATTTTTTTTTATTATTTCTTTTGTTGTGAATTGATTTTATTAACTTTTTGGGGGCTGGCTTTTGCCATTTAATTTTTATTGTGTGTCTTTTTCTCTTTATTTATCGCGTGACGAAGGGGGTTTATAGAGGAGGGGTTTAGCCGCTATTTAACGGGTTCACACTGAGTTCAGTGCATTGAGTGACTTGATTTCACCAGTGTGGGTGTGTGTGGATATTAAGTGTGTCATGTACGGATATTAAGCGTGTCGTGTGTATTGAGGGTCATAGCAGGCCATCACCCTACCCTTTAAGCCTTCTCGTGTATCTGTTTCTTTTTGTGTTCATTTTCTTTTTGAAGTTTTGTAAAGTGTTGCATTTAGTCTTGATCTGTGGCTCATGAGCCTATGATGTCAATGTGTTGGGTTTTTAACTTTTGTATTTAAATAAAGCTGCTTATCTTCGGTACTCCCTGGCCTACGTCTCTTTGCTCACCCATTTCTTTTGGTTACGAACCTGTGTGTCCCTTGTTTTGGGGCTGAGTTCCCGGTGTATACACCGGGTGGCGTAGTCGACTATTATATAATTCTATACAGTTTCCTTAAGTATCTGATGCCACTGGCCACATTTGGCGTAGTGTCGGCAGGGTTTCCATTTTTTGGGTGAGCGTGTATTTTGAGAAGCAGGTTTGGGAGTGCTTTTGATGCAGCTAATTTTTTTTTTTTTTGGTTTGGTATTGTACGGTTGGGAATTTTTCTAAAAAAAAAAAAAAAATTTCATAATTTTTTTTCTCTTTTCTAAAAGGCAAGGCAGCAGTGGAGGTTATTGGTGAGTAAATCTTCTCGTGGTTGACCCCTCCATAAGTGGTAAGTAGTGCATAGCGATGGAGGGAGAGTTGCAAGAATTAAGGGAGTTGGTAATACAGCTAAAGGCTGATAATGAAAAATTGCGCCAAGAACGTGTATCTGCTTCAATGTTGCCAAATAATGCTCTTCCTAGTGTTGCAGAGGCCCCTGCCACCGTGTCCCAACCCATGAGTGCTGGTGCCACTTCGGCTGAGAGGTTTGTGTTTGTACCACGTGATCGGCGATGTCCAAAATTCAACGGCCGGACTGGCATCAGCATTGATGAATGGGTTGAGGAAGTACAGGCGTGTATACAGGCGCGCCATCTTTCTATTGTTGATAAAGCGTTTTTTGTTTTTGACCATTTGGAGGGGGAAGCACGGGAGGAGATAAGGCATCGACCTTGTGCGGAACGGGACGATTACACTAAAATTATTGCAGCATTGAGGGAACTTTATGGCTGTAATCAGTCATATGTGTCTCTGCAAGAGGCATTTTTCTCTCGTAAACAACGTGAAGGGGAGACTCTATTAGAGTTTTCACTAGCCCTGATGAGCCTTTGGAAATCTGTTGAAGAAAAGTCTCCTTATGATATGCCAAATTCAGAAACCCTTGTGCGTGATCAATTTGTCGAACATGTGATCGATAGCTCCTTACGTCGTGAGTTAAAACAACTAGTACGTCGCTTGCCCTCCTCCAGTTTGTTGGAGGTCCGTAGTGAGGCTCTTAGATGGGAGAGGGAGGGGATGCCGGGGGGCGACCGCCGTCGAAGCCAGTCGGTTCCTTTGGTCCCCGTCATACAATATGGGGTACAGGGGGGATCATCGTTAGACGCCCGCAGTGCCTCAACGTTGGAGTTAAGTGAGTTAAAGGACCTGTTGAAATCGCAGCAAGCCCAACTAAATCAGCTCTCTAAAAGTGTGACTCGGCTACAGACGGTTGTTGAGTGTAGCAAAGCCCCTCGGGCACGTAGTCAATCTCCTCATTCGCGGAACTATTCTTCTCGTGGCAATACTATAATTTGTCGAAGGTGTCAGCGACCTGGCCACTTTGCCAGGGAGTGTGACGGGGAACGGGTTCCCCCTCACCCTCCATCTTCTCGTATGGTTCCTCCTTTGGCTGGAGGTGAACAGCCTTTTGCACAGCAGTTGTCGGAAAACTAGCACCCGCCGGGCTGCAGAGTCACAGCTCGGTTGGGGTAGATGGCGGCTCAAATTTTTGTCAGAATTCTCGTTCAGTATCGTCTTTAATGTCTTCATGCCCTCATTTGGTGATTTGCATGGGTGGGGTTCAGGTGCCTTGCCTTATAGACACAGGCTCCATGGTTTCGACAATAACCGAGAGTTGTTTTTTACAGAATTTTGAACCATGGGGTCAGGATCGTTTGCGATCATGCCAATGGTTGCAACTGCGTGCTGCCAACGGGTTGGACATCCCGTACATTGGATATGTGGAGTTGGATGTCGAACTTTGTGGCAGGTTAGTGCCAAAATGTGGGGTGCTGGTTGTCCGAGATCCTCCTGGGGGCATGTGTTTCCAGGCACCGGGCGTTCTGGGAATGAATGTTCTCAGCCGATGCTACCAGGAGCTTTTTGGACAACATGGCCCTTCTCTTTTTGAATCTCCCTCATTAGTTCAGGTGCCCAGTATTGTAACAAAGGCATTTCAACATTGTCATAAGGTATGCTCCCAGTCTCATTCTACTCGTGCAGGGTCAGTTAGGGTACGTGGTCGTAGGGTACAACGCATCCCGGGTGGCACGTTACAACTCGTTACGGCAACTTGTTCAGAGCAGTTTTTGCATGACACTGTGCTTTTTGAGCCCCCTGACTCTGGTTTGCCAGCTGGATTGTTGGCCTCACCATCGTTGGTGCAGGTAAATCGAGGTATGGTGTCGGTGCCAGTGGTGAATGTGGGAACCACTGACCTTGTCCTTTACCCACGCACTTATTTAGGCACTTTAACTAGTGTTTATGTTGTCAGTTTACCATCAGGGGTTACGGAGGTTAAAACCATCTCTGCTACCATTAACTCGCAGATCTCTCATGAGTTGCCAACGGTTGAAGAACAGATAAAGGCTACTGATTTGTCTGTGTTATCACTGGATGATCAAGAACGTGTTCAGGCTTTACTTTTGCAGTACCAGTCAGTGTTTTCAGGGCATGAGGGGGACTTGGGGTGTACTACCCTGTTGTCACATGAGATCCCACTGGTTGATGATACCCCAGTTCGGCAGCGGTACCGTCGAATACCCCCATCAGAGTATGAGGTGGTGAAGGCCCATATCAATATGTTGTTGGAGGCTAAGGTGATACGTGAAAGCTGTAGCCCTTACGCATCCCCAATAGTTCTTGTCAAGAAAAAGGACGGTAGTCTGCGGATGTGCGTAGACTACCGTCAGTTAAACGCCAGGACTCGAAAGGATGCGTTTCCTCTTCCTCGTATTGAGGAATCATTGGATTCACTGACAGGGGCCCGTTGGTTCTCCACCATGGATCTAGCTAGCGGATACAATCAGGTCCCTGTCAGTGAACAAGACCGGCCTAAGACTGCATTTTGTACTCCATTTGGTCTATTTGAATGGAATCGCATGCCTTTTGGCCTTTGCAATGCACCTAGTACATTTCAGCGTCTAATGCAGCGTTTATTTGGTGATCAACAGTGTCAGTCATTGTTACTGTATTTGGATGATATTGTAATTTTTTCATCCTCAGTCATACAACATCTGGAACGACTGGAGCTTGTTTTGAGTAGGTTGCAGTGCGAAGGCCTTAAGGCAAAATTGGAGAAATGCGTTTTCTTTCGTTCAGAAGTTACATATTTGGGTCATGTGATTTCAGCCGATGGTGTGTCCACAGACCCTAAGAAGATTGAGGCGGTGGCCCAGTGGCCACAACCTACTAGTGTGTCAGAGCTTCGTTCCTTTTTAGGCTTTGCGAGTTATTACCGCCGTTTTGTGGAGGGGTTTGCCAAATTGGCAGCCCCTCTACATAGGTTGGTTGCAGAGTTTGGGGGCACAAAGTCTCGGAAGAGAGCAGAGCCAGGTTTTGCCAGTGGCTGGACTACCCACTGTCAGAGAAGCTTTGAGAGTTTGAAGGGTAAGCTTATTTCAGCCCCGGTACTCGGTTATGCAGACTTTTCCCTTCCATTTATTTTGGAAGTGGATGCTAGCCTGGGTGGGCTAGGTGCTGTCCTTTCCCAGGAGCAGGGTGGTAAAGTAAGACCTGTGGCGTATGCAAGTCGTGGTCTAAGACCTACAGAACGTAACATGTCCAACTATAGCTCGATGAAGCTGGAGTTCTTGGCTTTAAAGTGGGCTATGGCTGAGAAGTTTAGAGAATACTTATTAGGCCATAAATGTGTAGTGTATACTGATAACAATCCCCTCAGCCATCTGAACTCCGTTAAGTTGGGGGCTACGGAGCAGCGCTGGGCGTCACAGCTTGCTTGCTTCAATTTTGAAATAAGGTATCGGCCGGGGAGGTGTAATACGAACGCTGATGCTTTGTCGCGCCAGAATCCACCTGAGCTGGAAGGGACAGGCAGCCTGTTTCCAGGTACAGCTGTTCCTGCTGCGGTACATCAGGTGGTTGCTACACCATTGGCTCCGCTTGCAACTCAGGCTGTTGTGACTGCCTTACCGGGTCATTCAACTGATCAGATTGGGGGCCTACAAGAGGCTGACCCAGTAATTGGTGAGATTTTAGGGTTTTGGAGAAAACAGGAGTTTCCTGGGCCTCTCAAACGCCGGCAGCTCTCACAGGCTGCTTTAAGTCTTCTTCGGCAGTGGGATCGCCTGGTGGAGAGGCAGGGGGTGATTTACCGTCGGATTTTTCATCCTGACGGTGGAGAGGAGATTTTGCAAGTAGTGTTACCTTCGGTGCTGCGGCATGATGTCTTACAGGGGTTACATCAAGAACACGGGCACCAGGGCATTGAGCGCACTACTGAGTTGGTGCGCCAACGATGTTATTGGCCCAGTATGGCAGCCGAGGTGGCACGGTGGGTTCAGGAGTGTGAACGATGTCAAGTTGCCAAGGACAATGTACCAGCTGCCCGTAGTTTTATGGGACATTTATTAGCGTCCCGGCCAAATGATATCTTGGCTATTGATTTCACGTTGCTTGAAGCCTCCCGTTCAGGCCTGGAGAATGTTCTTGTAATGACGGATGTCTTTACAAAGTTCACTCTTGCCGTCCCCACCAGGGATCAACGGGCCGAGACTGTAGCGCAGGTGCTGGTGAGTGAATGGTTCTATAAGTTTGGGGTCCCGGTGCGAATTCATTCTGACCAGGGCCGCAACTTTGAGTCACTTTTGATCCAGCAACTGTGTAAGCTGTATGGGGTCGAGAAGTCTCGCACTATATCACCCAGCAGGTAATGGTCAGTGCGAGCGCTTCAATAGAACCCTACATAATTTACTGCGCACCTTGCCAGTTTCAAGAAAAAGAGATTGGGTGTCATGCCTTCCTCAGGTGCTCTTTTCATATAACACAACTCCCCACCAGGCCACGGGTGAGTCTCCGCACTTCCTTATGTTTGGTCAGGAACCGCGGCTCCCCATTGATTTCTTGTTGGGCAGAGTGCCTGAGCCAGTGGCAGGTGAGGTGCATGAGTGGATTTTGGAGCACCAGACACGGTTACAAGTAGCCTTTGATGGGGCAAGAGATCGCTTAAAGGTGGCCGCCAATCGTCGGAAAGCAACTTTTGATTTGCGAGTCCGCGATGCACCACTGGAGCAAGGGCAGCTGGTTTATCTCAAGGAATGTGGTAGGCAGGGCCGACACAAGATTCAGGACCTATGGAGCTCTGTGGTGTATAGGGTGATTGAGGCGCCTAGGTCAGGTGGCCCGGTCTATACGATCGCACCAGTGGAGGATCTGGGTAAGATCAAGCGGGTTCACCGGTCATTGTTAAAAGCTCAGGTGCAAGGGAGCCCGGTTCTTGTGGTACCTTGTGTTGCTCGAGAGGTGGAACCAGAACTGAGTTCACAGGATAGTTTAGAGGAGGTGGACTTGTGGGTAGCCATGCCAGAGTCATCCCAGGCAACTGGTGTCTCTGTGCCTTTGGAGGAGTCGGTGGTGTCCGAGGGAGCCGTGGCTATGGATGAGCCAGGTCCTTGTTACGAGGTGGGAATAGGTCAAGGTTCAGCAGTAGGCTTGTCAGTTTTAGAGCAGCCGCGAGAGGCTGAGATTCTGCCTCGTAAATCCAGGAGGCCAACAGCTGGCCAACATTCAAATGTTCATCATCTGCCCAGGGCAGTGGGAGGAGCTGTAGAATGTAGTAGGGCACCCTTGGGCGCAACATCTAGTGTAGTTTTAGCTGTTTTCAGGCCATGGGTTTGATTCTTGAGGTCTAGTGACTTATCGTCGGGGCGACGATTTATAAGGTGGGGGAGGAATGTAGCAGAATGAAGAGTATTCGGGTTGATTATTGGCCAGTGTCATGTGAAAACCTTGAACCTATCAGCAGTTGGCTGGCAGGGTATAAAATGAGGACGCGTTTGTTACCTGAGATGCGTCGTCATTCGTACCGCCCCTTTACGGAAGTCGCAATTTATGAATGGGAGAGTTTCTGAAGTGCCGTCTCGCTGTTCTGCTGCTGTGTGTAGGCTGCCCCTGGCTTTGAGTTTGTCAACAAACAATCCACTGCATGTAATGGTCCGGAGATTGGGCATAGTATTAGATTACTACAGAAGTTGCCATTTATGAATGGGAGCGTTTCGGAAGTGCCGTCTTTCTGTTCTGCTGCTGTGCGGAGGCTGCCCTTGGCTTTGAGCTCGTCAACAAACAATCCACTGCATGTTATGGTCCGAGACCGTGCATGGTACCGCATTATGAACATCATCTGATGGAGTGAAAGGCACAAGGGTTTCATCTTTATATTTCGGGACGAGATGCGCGTTTGCTAATGAACGCACTGCTGCCTTGCCTGTACTGAGTTTATCGGTTCCTTATTTGAGCAAATTTAAACTTTCATTCTAACACACCTGAACGTGGCTGTCTCTCGCTGGTTTGCACTGCTCTTTGAATGTGTCGTCGATTGTAGTTTGTTTTGATTTGTGTCTCATTTTGTTTCAAATCATAAATGAGATTTGTTTTGTGTTCACTTGTGTATTTTGCAATTTAATTTATTTTCTTTGTTAGATTTAAGTTTAGTTGAGTTCCCAAAACGACAGTGACATTAATATTGTTTTTGTTTATTATTTCTTTTGTTATGAACTGATTTTCTTCCCTTTTGGGGGCTGGCTCTTGCCAGTTAATGTTTATTGTGTGTCTCTTGCTCTTTATTTATTGCGTGACGAAGAGGGTTTATAGAGGAGGGGTTTAGCCGCTATTTAACGGGTTCACACTGAGTGCAGTGCATTGAGTGACTTGATTTCACCAGTGTGGGTGTGTGTGGATATTAAGTGTGTCATGTACGGATATTAAGCGTGTCGTGTGTATTGAGGGTCATAGCAGGCCATCACCCTACCCTTTAAGCCTTCTCGTGTATCTGTTTCTTTTTGTGTTCATTTTCTTTTTGAAGTTTTGTAAAGTGTTGCATTTAGTTTTGATCTGTGGCTCTTGAGCCTATGATGTCAATGTGTTGGGTTTTTAACTTTTGTATTTAAATAAAGCTGCTTATCTTCGGTACTCCCTGGCCTATGTCTCTTTGCTCACCCATTTCTTTTGGTTACGAACCTGTGTGTCCCTTGTTTTGGGGCTGAGTTCCCGGTGTATACACCGGGTGGCGTAGTCGACTATTATATAATTCTATACAGTTTCCTGAAGTATCTGATGCCACTGGCCACATAAAGAAATATTTTCAATAGTTTTAAGTTATCTATATATTGTTTATAATCACCACAAACTATACATCTGTAAATTCCATCCTAAACAATGCAACTGTAAATATCACCTGTAAATAATTTACCTATCTGTACAATAACAACATCTGAACATCCATACATGCATCACAAAAAATAAGAAAAAAATGCTGTGTGTGTGTGTGTGTGTGTGTGTGTGTATATTCTGATCTCAAGGCCTCCTATAATGGCCCTGCCCCCTAGTTGAGGAAGACTGCCCTACATGAATTGGTTACAAACTTTATGATGAATTGAAGTTATATGTTTCTCAAGCTAAAATCACTATCTAGTAAGATCTCATGTTTTGGCCTTGACATGCTCACTGTTTACAATGTTTTCTTGAGTGAGTGGGTTTAAAGGTCCAGTGTGTAATTTTTAGAAGGATCTCTTGACAGAAATGCAAAATAATATACAAAACTATATTATCAAGGGTGTATAAAGACCTTTCAGGATGAACCGTTATGTGTTTATTACCTTAGAACGAGACCTTTTATCTACATACACAGAGGGTCCCCTTATATGGAAGTCGCCATTTTGTGCCGCCATTTTTCTACAGAAGCCCTTAACGGACAATTTTTTTTACTAAGTTGTCTCTGACGATGACATGTTTGTCCGGTGGCGGCTACTGTAGCTTCTTTATGTGTTTCAAAAGCAAGCAGTGGACTGAGCCGTTGGTTGCAATTCGCAACCTCACCACTAGATGCCACTAAAATTTACACACTGCACCTTCGCCCATTTCACCACGTTTTCAACCTTGTTTCCTAAATTCCTTAGAGACACCAAAACAGATTCAAGGTTGATTTGAGAAATGTTTTGTGACTGTAAATCCTTCAACGTAAGTGATCAGAGCTTGATATTTTTTTAATCGTGTGTTTCATTAATATATTCAAATTCCACAATGATTTTAAAAAGTGTTCCTATAACACCAAGGTTGTGGGTTCAAGCCCAGAAAACACACATTAAATTTGTAGTATTACACTTTGGATAAATGCATATGCCAAATCCACGAATGTAAACTATAAGACATAGATAAGCTGCAGGTGAGGGTCTTCATACCTTCAGGCAGATTTGTATCTAAGACAGCTGACTCATTATTTACAGCATCTGTGTCTTCCTCATCCCAAATGGGGTTTTTTTAGTATGTGAGGCAACAGATTTAGCATAGATTCAGGGATGGCTTAACTTATGTCATCGCTTTTTCTCATGACAATGTTTCATGGATTTCACTCTATTAGTATAGATTGTATACAAAACATCCTGCCAGTGTGTGCTTTGGTTATCACTTCTTCAACATCCACCCGGAAGGATGTGCCGTGGATATTTTGCTCATCATGGGATATCAGCTGTAATGGGATCAGGATTTAAACAGTTTAGCGTATTCATACATTGGAGCAATGATATCACTGTATATTTGAGTAATAAATTGTAACTCATATGCGCATGATGTGTGATGTATATGTGACCCTGGACCACAAAACCAGTCATAAGGGTCAATTTTTTATCATCTGAAAGCTGTATGGTTATCAAAATATGAAGAAAGTGCCTTTAAAGTTGTCCAAATGACGTTCTTAGCAACACATGATAAATAGATTTTTTTATATCTACGGTAGGAAATCTACAAAATATCTTCATGAAAGATGATCTTTACTTAATATCCTAATGATTTTTGGCATAAAAAAAATATTTTTTTACCCATACAATGTATTGTTGGCTATTGCTACAAATATATGCTACTTATGACTGGAATTGTGGTCCAGTCACATATATCAATTATATATACTATATGAGTACATTACCAGTCAAATGTTGGACACGTTAAAAGGCTTTACCCCTGTTTACACCAAAAACAATAAACATAAAGATATCTATATTAGTGCATCCACACCAATGGATGCTAACATTATGTTTGCATGCTACAGTTTCATTTCAAATGCATTTTAATTCAATACTTTTTAAATAAATAAACAGTTGAGTTTGACTGGATGGCTGCCATCCAGCTCAATGTGAATATACTGTTTAAAAAACATCCCATGTGAATAAAATATGAGGGGGTTTGTCCAAAGTTTGATTGACAGCATGTACAGACAAATCTGTTGGCTCTAGGACTGCAGGCCCAATTTCCTCTTAAAGTATTATTTAATTCAAGATAGAACATGTTTGTGAGTGATGCTTTAGGTAATTCGAACCGCTTCATACCTTTAAGGCAAGAAGCAGACACAAAGATCCTCATTTCAAGTTGTAAATCCTTAAAACCGACCCCTTGGCTAGCAGGGAACGCTTCTTTTCACACGTATAATGTGACGAGTGTCAGAAACAGAAGCACATGTACGTAGCTTCCGTTGTCAAAACAATGATAGCCGCGCTCCTCTCTTTATTTACAGGAAACACGATGTTCCTTCCTCTCATCTTCTGGCTGCAGAAAATAGACACACACACACAGCTGACTGCAGAAAGACACTGGGCCACTCGTCTCTCTAATTGCCCCTTCCTCTATATATAACCGGTCGTATTACATTTAAAGCATACTGACCCTTGATCCCAGCTGACCTCTGAGGTCTAAAATTAGAAACAGAAGCTAAAAATGCTCTGGGAACTGGATTGGGGGATTTCACGGATCTTTGGAAGTTGTGTGAATCACTGCGGAATCAGTCGGATGCGGATAGTGGGATACAAGCGTCAGTCTCTCGTGAGAATGCAGTACGGGGGGACGTTTACAGAGGGCACGTGGGGTCTTCAGAGGGATGCGTTAGGGATGACGACAGGTCTTCTCTCGACACCCTGCTGGGACTTTGACAAAGTTTGTTTGCTCAGAGCTACGTGTGTTTGTGTTTGGATTCTGATTCATCCTGTTTGCAAAGTAAAGACGCTCTGAATTACATACTGGTTGCAAGGCAAAGGCGTGACTAACTAACATAACCAAATAATCAGGATGAATCAGAGTCAAAAAGTCTGATTGACCCCAGTTAATGAATGCCTGTGTTCTTACTTGGCCACTGAATTTGATTATGTGCGCATAAGCACGTTACATACAGACAGTGCTTAACAAAAAATGTTACACCACCTGTCTATTTATCTCAAAGATTATGAAGCATCATAAATGTGTACTCTTTCCTTGTGTTTTATCAGTACCATTTTAAACAGGGGTGATGAATGTCAAATTAAATTTACGTTATAATATCCTAAACTTTAGGTGGCACATTTAACTGCTTTCAGAAGTCAGTAATTTATCAAGCGTTAAAATGTATTTTTTTATTAAGGACTGCAAGTAAATAACTGTAATTGGGCATTGGAGATTAAACGGTATGAACGTTTTACAAAATCACAATGGTTATCAATAATATCATGGTTTTGTGAAAAAGTACTGATGCAAACCAAATTTAAAATTGATTTTACATGTAAGTGCACTTTTGTTTGCATAAACATTTAATAAATAACATTAACATTAATCATGCCACATTTGGGGTCGTGAGATCAATGTTAATATAGTTCAGATAAAACACAGTTAAATAAATCAGATTTTCATATAAACACAGGACAAATCAGCATGTCTGTCTGCATATGTTGTGAGAAATTGGGTGTATTTTATGACCCAGGAGAGAGCTGCACGACACCTGTGCTCACAGCAATCGCAGAAGAAACAAACAGAGTAGAAAGGAGCTTTAAACTAAATTGCATCATTTAATGGAAAATTAATAGAAGGGTGATTCTCACGAAACCATTGAAACATCACGGCACTAATGATTTTAGCTTTAAAATGTGTAATATAGTAACATTAAAAAGCATCAGAATTAACACAATACTGTGTTATACCTTGCACAATGTGTGATTTCAACATAAGAATTTATAATTGTAAATTTTATCTCATTTTCTGCTGAAATTCTCATTACCGCAATGTGTCCGGCTGTGTTTGAACATGCGTTATGTTGTAATTTAATCAAATTAACACAAAAATATTAGGAAAAAAAATAAATGGATGTTTTGCTAGACTACTTTAGATGACAGAAAAAATATTTACTGAATATTCATGTATAATAATAATGAAGAAAAATTAGCAAAATGATGTGTCCATGCCTGATGTTCTCATCCTCCGCAACACTTTTTGAGAACAGTTTAAGCACACATACAGAATTTTAATAAAGTTACCAGGTAAGATTATTTTTTTACAGTTAATTTGAAATATTGTCTTGTCAGAATGCTTACACAACATTTTGATTATCATTACCGCAACAGATGCTTATTAAATGTTAATTTAATTAATAGAAGCATAATACTTTGATTTTAAATGCATGTGCAGAATCTCCAAATTATGTTCTTTCAGGTTTGTCATGTCATTTTGAAAATATGTCAGTGTTGATGTTTTCTGACTGTTGCGGTAATGAGATTTTTTAGGACTAATTTTTTTAATTATGTTACAAAAAGTGTTAAATGATAAGTACAAGTTTTTAAATTAATGTTCCCATTTACTCCAGACTTTGTTTTTCAATGTCTGGTGGGAAAAAAAGTACATTTAAGCAATTTTTACATTTTCATGCTTGACATTTTTAAAACCAAGTTTTCATGAGAATCACCTAGAAAAGATGGATCTGTCTTAAGAAATATTGAGTAAACATGTGTCAGTACAACTAAATTTCCCTAAATGTGAAAATTTTTTGAATTTAAATTCAGTGCTTTACTATTTTTTTGATGCTACACTGTAAAAAAAAATCTGTAGAAATTACAATGGTCTTGCAGCTGGGTTGCCGGTAATTTACCGTAGATTTAAATTCATGTTATTTACTGGCAAGAGTTTGTTCAAAGTTAAATAAATTTGAAATATTAACAAGTCTTTATCTTTGCAGAGTAAAACTATACAATAACAGCCTCATGCAAAGCATTCTGGGTACCAGAAATCATCATGAACCTTTTTCTGTTGTTTGCTCCAGATTTTGTTTCCCAGAATGTTTTGCTTGATGCTTTTTTTTTTTTAGTTTTACTCTGTAAAGATAAAGACTTGTAAATGTTTAATGTTCATTTAACTTTCAACAAAATGTTGCCAGTAAAAAACATAAATGTAAATCTACGGTAAGTTACCGGCAACCCAGCTGCAATTTAAATGGATTTTTTTACAGTGTAGTTAAAAACTTTACTGTAAAACAGTTAATTCGTGGATAACATCAATAATAATATTTTAACATTAGAAATACTACTGTGAATTAACTTATACTGGTGGATTACCCAAAAATGATTTTAGTAATCAGGGTTTCATTTAATAAAGCGTGTGCACACCAGTTCTAGGTTGTGATAGAAAACAATCTTGATGGGAGAATGGGCTTGAAGGGTGGGATCTGAAGATGATTCATGTACGCACATTTGCAGGTGAACTGTGATTTATTAAGGGAACATTGCTTTGTTTTATAAGTCTTAATAATTTTTGGCGTATGTCATGTTTGGCTTTTGTACGTAGACTTGAATGAAATACAATGAAATACAAATACAGTAAGAAGACTGGCATGTGTGGCAGTATTCCATAGAAATTTTGTTATTTGCAGCTGGTAGCCAGTAACTTATACTGTAGTTTTAAATTTATGTTATTTACTGGCAATATTTTGTTCAAAGTTAAATAAACATTAAACATTAACAAGTCTTTGTCTTTACAGAGTAAAACTAAAATAACAGCATCAAGCAAAGCATTCTGGGAAACAAAATCTGAAGCAAAAAACTGAAAAAGTTTGTTGATGATTTCTGATGATTTGCATGAGGCTGTTATTGTATGGTTTTATTCTGTTAAGATAAAGACTTGTTGATGTTTAAGGTTTATTTAACTTTGAACAAACTCTTGCCAGTAAATAACATACATTTAAATCCACAGTACTGGCAACCAGCTGCAAGTAACACTGTAATTTCTACTGATTTTTTTTACAGTGTACCGTATATATTTTATTTACTCACCTATAACAACTTTTTTAAAATATAAATTGTAAATTTAATAAAATACAAAATAATCTGAAAAATTAAAATGAACATAAATCAAAATACAACCACAGTGGATGACTCATTTCATTTGTTTTTTAATTTTATTTCAGGTTAATTATTTAACAGGGACGATGCACATCAATAATTATACATAAATGTACAATGTGCCCAAATAAGCCAAAAGTTATTTGCATTTGCAGTCCATGATGTACATTTTGCTATTAATTGTCCTTTTGTATTTTTATTGTCAGTGAATTTGAAAAATACCTTCAAAAAGTTGGTTATGTAGACAAAACCATGCTTATATCTTTAACCTTTCCTAATATTGTTGTGCCTAATGTCTGGTAACAGATATGTCAACTTACTAAAATCATTTACATTTATGCATATATTAGGCACTTCATTAAAACAAAAATTTCTAACTTTGTCAATTTCACAAATGTGACCCCAAAATCAGTCATAAGTCGCACAGGTATATTCGGAGAAATAGCCAAAAATACATTTTATGGGTCAAACTTAAATGCCAAAAATCATAAGGATATCAAGTAAAGATATCAAGTGAAAATGTTTTGTAAAATTCCTATTGTAAATATATAAAAAATATATTTACCATTCGTAATATTTCTTGCTTAATTTGGACAACTTTAAAGGTGATTTTCTCAATATTTTTATTTTTTTGCAGGCCCAAATTCCAGATTTTCAAATAATTGTATCCAGTGTTGGGTGTAACTAGTTACTAAATAATTAGTTACTGTAATCAAATTACTTTTCCCTTGAAAAAGTAAAGTAAGGGATTACTCTTATTTTTCTTGTAATCTAATTACAGTTACTTCCGATGTAACTAAATACTGTGTATGGACTCTTAAACAGTTATAGTGTATTTAATATGGCTTAAGTTAAAATCTCACTATTAACTGATTGATTATTAGCATTAATATTAATGAGATGCTGGTTGTTGGAGTATATTGAGGCAAAAGTATTTAATAGTTAATTAATAGAGAGAATTGGACCCTAAAGTGGGACCAGAATAATTGATGTACTTTTATATATTATTTCTTCGAACCATTTCAAGCCTATATCCTTGTATCATGTACTAAATAGGATTAAGAAAGTAATAAGTAATAAGTAATTAAATACTTTTTGGACAGAGAATTTGTAAAGTAATCTAATTACACGATTGAAGATGTAATTAGTAACTAGTAATTAATTACTTTTTTTGAACTTACCCAACACTGGTTGTTTCTCAGCCAAATATCAGATGATATTAGTATAAAAAAAATTTTTTTTAACTGGTTTTGCAGTCCAGGGTCACAAATATGACCTTTGTGAGTTTGAAACAAATCCTAAAAGTTTTTTTATAATTTAACATTTCTCATCACATGACATTCCATTATAAAACTTTAATTACCTATTGTTTGTTATATTTTATTTAAAGGTTATTTCTCACATTAGCTTCCAATAAGTAAAAGCTTCACGTGCTAACTCATTCCAGAATGAATAGCAGTGCATTCAAGCCATACATTTATCAGCATGTGCCTTCCCATGGTGCACAGCTTCCACAAAGTAAATAAAACATCCATCCCTATTTTTCGTAGATCACCATGGCGATGCGTAATGGATCTGGAATCTCCCTAGCTTGCCTGTGCCGAGGGTCCGTGGGGCCTTTTCACCACAGCCATGCATTGTGTGAGTGGACATTGCTGGGGCGATGGCGACTAACAAACGGCACTGTCAGTGGTGGCTTGTGGGTGCTTTGTGCGGCAGAGCGGGCAGACAACAAGGGCCTTGTCCCTGAGGGCCGTGTGAATGCGGAGAGGTTAGCGCGGGGGCAGGTGTAACACGAGCCCCGGCAACGGCACCGTTCAAAAGAACGCTACCTTGAAGTGGGCAACCTCAGTCAGGCCGTAAACTGAGTTCATGGGGGGGAGGCCGCGCCGTTCCCTCTCAGAGAGCGCGCTGGGGGCTTGCAGGTCTTTCTTCCTCAGAGGGGAGAGTTTGAGAAAGGGGGACATTGTCATTTGTGGCTCCTGAGCTTTGATTTAGAGCCTGTGAGAGGCTGCGGTTGTGATGCACAGCGAGAGGTCAGTGCCTCCTCTGCTCTCGCTTCTTGTTAAAGTGGAGGTGAAGCCTTTGGCGGGCGTGGAATCGATTATTGACGCGCTTTAAAACGCGGCAGCGGTGCATCCTGAAGTTTCGCTAAAGACTTGAAAACATGTTGAAATGCCATCATTTTGAAATTGGATAACAGCGATGACCTCTGAAAGAGCAAATGTGTGTAAAGTACAGACAATGTTGACAGATGCTATTTGAAGTAACAAAGATGCACTGCTTAGTAGTGTATAAGTGGAAATGTATTGCAGATTTAGGAAGCCCATCTTTCTGTCTAGAATTTGCATCTTTACATTTCACGCATTTGGCAGATACTTTTATCCAAAGTGACTTACTCAATACATACATTTTGGTCAGTATGTGTTTCCCGGGAGTCCGACCCACAACCTTTGCATTGTGAACGCAAACAAACTACTCACTGCAGACATGCAGAATTTCCGTTCCCTTTTCATCTTTTGTAACACTTCTGATAAATTACGTTTTGAAATGTTGCCCTAGCTGTTTATCATGGGAGAAGAGCTCATTCAGTGGAGGCTCTTAAATGTAACTGTACCTTGGCTCCCCAATGCTGACCCACTTCCCCTCGTGAGAAAGAAAGAGCCAGGGGGGAGAAACGCTGTGTCGCCAGGGGCCATGTCCTCCCTGCCATCGCTCCTACGGCTCGCCAAGATCACCCATTTCCCAGCGAAACACCGGTGCCATGCCGCCCCGCCGTGCCCCACACACTCTTACACAGAGTGCCACTGTCTGCCGGTGCCCCCCCATCGACACCACCTCCTATTGGAACAAAAATTCCCAAATGAGATCTGTTTAATATCTCAATTGTTTCTTATGGACCACAAAACCACGTGGGTCAATTTTTTTTTATTGAGATTTATCACCTGAAAGCTGAATAAATAAGCTTTCCATTGATGTTTGGTTGTTAGGATAGGACAATTACTTGACTATTTGAACTATTTGAAAATCTGGAATCTGAGGGTGCAAAAAATCTAAATATTGAACAAATTGGCTTTAAAGTTGACCAAATGAAGTTGTTAGCAACTGCATAAAGGAAATGTAAAATTTATTTACTTAATATTCTAATATTTTTTGCATAAAAGAAAAATTAATAATTTTGACCTATTCTATTTTTGCTTTTGCTTAAAAGTATACCCATGTTGGATATAAAAAAGTTGTTTGCATTCTCCTAAAAAATGGCCCGAGTAATCTCACATGTGGCTTTTTGGAATTGCTCAGATTTGCAAAATAATGCATTCAAAATTCTATAAAACTATACATGTCCAAATTTTAAAAAATACTGTGCGGAAACAATGGTTTGCAATACTTGAAGGATTTTATTACTTAAAAAAGTTTTGGGTCAATGCAGATAGCATAGAGACTGGTGAGAAAGAGAGTAAGATTTTTTCTTTTCCCAGAACGAATGTGAAACATGTAGGTTTGTAATTGTCCGTTATTTTAAATTATCATTTAAATAGATTTTACAAACTTATAGGGGCGGTTTCCTGGACAGGGCTTAGACTAGTCCTGGACTAAAATAAATCTAAGAGCTGTCCAAACTAACTTGCACTGACTAATCTTAAAATACTTCAGTGCCCTTTGTTTTGCATCAAAATGCACACAAGTAATGTTTTTAGTAAGGCATGTTTGTTAAAACTAGTTATATTTCCTCATTAAACTGAGGCCTAGTCCTGGGTTAAGCTAATTCCTGTCCGGGAAACCACCCCATAATGTTAACATATTGAATAATTCATTATTTAGCAAGTTATCGCATGCAGCGTTGCCAGATCTTGTTACAAAAAACAAAAATAAACCCAGAATAAACCCCAAATAAATTAAAATCCTGTATTTTTCAAATAAATTACTAAGCCTGACCCACAAATTCCACACAAATTACCTAAAGTGTGTCTTATTAAATAGACTTTACAAACTTATAGTGTTGCATATTGAATAATTCATTATTTAGTTAGCGCATGCAGCATTGCCAGATCTTGTTACAAAAACCAAAAATAAACCCAGAACAAACCCCAAATAAATAAAATTAGGGCTGGGTATCGATTCAGATGTTCCAGATCAATTCGATTTCGATTCACAAGCTAGCGATTTGATTTCGATTCTCGGTTCAATTTTCGATTCCGGTTCTCGTATCCGTTTTTATACTCGATTCTCGATTCAACTCAATGAATATAGATTTAATACAAATACTATATTAATAAAAAAGAACAGTGAACAGCAGTTTACAAGCGGGTAATTAATAAAAAGAAATTAAAAGCAACAACACTGTCATCGTCGTCTTGCTTGCGAAATCAAAAATCAAAAAAGAGGGTGACATCTAGTGAAAAAGACTAGTAATTAGATTAACGTTAATCTTATGTTCAATGTTTGCTGAAATAAATATGAAAAGAATTAGATTCTGCTATTTGAGAATCGATTTTGAATCGACCACATTTAATAAACGATTAATCGAAAAATCTATTTTTTTTTTGCCCAGCCCTAATTAAAATCATGTAGTTTTCAAATAAAAGCAAAAATTACTAAGCCTGACTCACAAATTACCCACAAATTACCTAAAGTGTGTCTTATTAGGTGGTAAAAACATGCCCAAAAAACACAAAAAATACCTGGACCTGGCAACACTTGATCGCATGTCAGATTTTCCTTCAATATCGTGCAGCCCTAACTGCCTTCATAAAATTTGTGGCACTGTATTTGTACACTGTAAAAAAGATTTGTTGGTTCAGCTTAAAAAAGCAAGTTACCTGGTTGTCTTAAATTTTTTGAGTTAAAGGGGACATATCACGAAAATCTGACTTTTTCAATGTTTAAGTGCTAGAATTGGGTCCCCAGTGCTTGTATCAAACTAGAAAATCCCAGTAACTTAGTTTTGGTAAACCCTTTTCTGCAAGCATGTAAAAAAATAGGTTATTGAAATTTGGCTCCCCTTGTGATGTCAGAAGGGGATAATACCGCCCCTTAATCTGCACTATCCAACCACAGCACTGCCATTTAGTGCAGAGATAAGCTCATTTGCATTTTGAAGGACACACCCAAAAACAACACATTTTTCCTTGCACCTACAAAGTGGCAATGTTAACATGCTATAATAAATTATCTATATGCTATTTTGAGCTAGAACTTCACATATGTACTCTGGGGACACCAAAGATTTATTTGACATCTTAAGAAATTCTTGTTAAATGTCCCCTTTAATTCAACTTAAAAAATATTAGTCAACTCAAAAATATTAGTTGACAACATTTTTACACAACTTTTTTTAAGCAACCAGGAACTTACTTTTTAAGGTTGAACCAACTTTCATTTTTAACAGTGCACTGTATGTCAACAATTGTCTAATTTGTCCCTTTTCATTTCTCCAGACGAATTTCTGGAGAAACATCAGAGACAAGGTTGATAAATGTAACCAACATTTGAACTCCCATAAAAGAGAAGCTTCTAAACGATTATTTTCCGGTGCTTTCATTGTATAATGCAACATCTGTTTGCCACTTTTTCTTTCTATCCCTCTTTTGCACTGGAATGGCATCAGTTATGTATTTTCAAAGAACAAGACTATTTATAAAATGTTTGAAGAGAGAAGCGGAGCATTCTGGCTGTCACTGGAGCTTGCACAAGGAGAAAAGCCTGGGAATGTGCCTGAGTGTGGCCGAGCGGTTAAAAATCACTGGTCATGATGATTTAGCCAAAGAGCATGTGATGAGTAAGAGCCATTGACCAACAGCCCACGTCTTTACCTTTGATTCAGCCCTGTGAAATCCTGGCCTGCGGTCATGTTTGAACTGTGGTACCCGTGAAAAGAAGCATAGATCCAAACCCCTGCCACAGGGGGTCCCAAAAGGTTTTGAGAAAGGTTTGAGGGTCCTTAAGCTGGTTGACCGTCTTTTCTATCAGCGTTACGCCTGCACTTGACGAAATGTGCTTCTAAAGAGGGTCAAAAACCCCAGGAGTAATATTAGCATTTAAGGACCGCCGATTAGGACTTATGGCCAGGGAGTCAAAACATGTTCATGAAAAGAGGGATTACTGATCACGGGTCATGAATTGTTTTTTTAAACGGCATTAAACAGATGACCTCCGTTCTTATCTATTGATGTGAGATGAAAGGCTTAAGTTGGGTAGTTTTGGTGACCCCACCAATTATTACTACCTATTTAATTTTATTCTGTTGAAACTTTGTCCAAAGGTGCAAATAATAAAAGTACAAGCACAGTTTACTGATATATTTCTTTGAATGTAACTTTACACCCTTACCTCATTTAGTATACGCGGATTTATGAATATGCGAATTAGTCTCCGCCTCCACTCTTTTGCACCACCTCGGACCATAGATATATTTGTAAATAGATGCTACATTCGTCAGTTTCAGACACATAACAGCTAAGTCCGGTTTGGGTTCCCACGGGTCCTTGAAATCCTTGAAAGTTTGTGAATCTGGGAGGGAAAATTCAAGGCCCTGGGAAGCTTTTGAAAATATACATACATAGATACAGGTCATTGAAAGTGCTTGAATGTATTTTATGCAAGAAAAAATCCATATTATTTCCTGTGTAGTGTAGGATAATATAATAATTATAGACTTTTTAAGCACACGTGATAAACTGTTCTCATTAAATGCTTATATCTTCTGTATGCGAATGTTTATTCATACCAAAATGCTTTTTTGCATAGTTGTGTTTGACACATTAAACGTCTCGGGTTACGTATGTAAATGTTGATCCCTGAGAAGTGAACGAGACGCTGTGTCTCCCTTGCCATACTTCATGCGTCACTGTAATGCTGTCTTTGTCAATATTTCAAATAGCGATATATTTCCTGGCTCCCGCGTCACCCTGTTTTTGTCGTTAAGCCTCACCATTGGTTGAATTTGATATACACGTTCAGACACACTTACCCCTGGAGGCGTCCCCAAAGTGTCACCGCAGTGACGCAGCGAGAGTTCCCTCAAAAAAACAATGTATCTTAAAAGGTAACATGATGTAACCTTGCTCTCACTTGAAATGTGTCCCCATATTTGGTCCTTGAATTTGAGGGTATTGGACCTAAGTACTTGAAAGGTCCTCGAATTGGAAGTTAACTAAGGTGTGGGAACCCTTGGTTTCACAGAATGCGTACGTGAACTGCGCCTTTGCAGCACTCTTTTTTTTTTTGCGCGGATGTTAATGGGTAGACATATTAACATCACATAGGCATACAAAACAACAATTAAAACTAGGTTTCCATCACAGGGGGACTTTAAATGATTACTGTTTTAAAATAGTAGAACATAAAGGCTGGATAAGAATGAGTTTACTTTAAAAAATAAAGTTTATGTAATTATTATTTACAGTATCATTATTCTAAAAAAAAGTATCATTCCAAACCCATATTACTTTCTGTGTGAAGATGTTTTAAAGCAATCCTGGAGTTTTTCATATAATGTAAAGAGTGAATGATTTTCTTTATTTAAATAAATTATAATTTTTTTTTCTTAAACCAACGCTAATATTATAGATAAAGCATATTTTGAAAGTTCAAGATGTTACTTAGTTAATCCAAAGACGTGTTTTGCACATACACTACTACATCCTGTTCGCATCGCTCTCATTGGACCACGGCCAGATGAGGTTAAAGTAATGGGAAACACCCCCCATCTATCTCCTCTTACCAGCGTTGCCAGGAACGAACGTCTGTCACAATGCAAGTGGAAGAGGCAGAGATTATATTTAGTCCCATAAACGAAAGGCAGAAAAAAGAAAACAGGGCAGACGTTTGATAAATAAGAGCTCAAGAGCCTGAGAACGGCAGCAGGGCCTACCAAGCAAAACAATTGCGGAGTAGCTACAGAGCAGCCTGTGAAAACAAACAGAGCCGATGAGAACGACGCTGCCTGTGAGCGGCTCATTAGTGACCAGATGCAGCGGCTCTTCTCATGGACCCGAGCGACGTTTTCCTCCCAATCCCATCGCACCGGCAAACCCGCGGCACCTCTCGTTCGCCCTCTATCTCTCCGAAAGCTTTTTCGAAAATGGGCGATGTTTCCCCCCTAGCCAGACTTCTCCACCCTGATATGACTTCATTAAATCATTAGCCTGAGTGATGAGATTCAGTTTCTTTAAGGATGTTTCTTTAGCTTTACAGTCCCCCCCCTTTAGCCATCCTTATTCGTTGCCCCTTATTTATTATGACTGCATGGATTTTTTTTGGACTTTGAATGTTTGAAGTTTTTTTAGTAATGAGTTCACTTCTGTTTCGAATATAAATTTAGTTGCGACATAATTTCTTTTTTGGGATAGATTTTATCTCTAGTCATAATATGTACTCACCAGCATCACTTTTTCCGAATGTCGCTGCTCTCCATGTTATTGTTTACATGGTTGTTGAGGCGGGTCATTGTCGCTTTTCGGTGGGATAATGGTCATTCGTTAGGGGCTTGACGAATCAGGAAAGTATACCCAATGATCCAGTAGACCCAATCAGGAAGCAAATGTGGGCAGCAGTTTAAAAGACAATAAGCTGCAGTCTCATACTTTCTCTTTCTCATTTCGGCTGTAAACACCTGCACAGTGTTTCTTGATATAAACTATGCTCTCTAACCACACTGCATGAATCCCAAGCAGCTTAACTTTCTACTTTAATGACCTGCAGTGAGTGTTAATTAAGTGTTAATCAGTGGTGTGTATTGTGAGTTAACAACACGAAACCATTTGTGCCGTTCACACCATCAATATTACAAACCAACCCGGAAAACCTCAAATATGTGACA
The DNA here is from genome assembly GCF_027580225.2 of Misgurnus anguillicaudatus. NCBI lineage: Eukaryota > Metazoa > Chordata > Actinopteri > Cypriniformes > Cobitidae > Misgurnus > Misgurnus anguillicaudatus. The sequence continues at coordinate 30,424,649 of NC_073354.2, read as the reverse complement.
AAACAGTTGTACGTTGCTTTATCCAGGCATACCCATCACTTAGACTTCCTGAGAGCGTTTGCACGAGTGTGTGTGTGTGTGTGTGTGTGTGTGTTGTGTGAGCGTGCTGCATGTGTTCGTATGAGGCCAATGTGGGAACGGTACTAAAGTGGCAATGCTTCCAGATCTTGATAAAGACTTGTAAGGGTGGAGAGGGCAGCGTTATCAGATAGGGAATTGGCCAGTACAACAGTGGGAAGTGCTATAAGCACACTGCAGCAAAGACTTATTGTGCTGGTGCTAAAATGATTCTGAACTCACTGACTTGATATACTCTGAGTTTACAGATCTTGTGCAGCAGGAGTCAAACATTTTACTAAAGGTACACTCTACTTTTTTTGAAAATATACTTATTTTCCAGCTCCACTAGAGTAAAGCATTTGCTTTTTACCGTTTTGGAATCCATTCAGGTAATCTCTGAGTCTGGCGCTACCACTTTTAGCATAGCTTAGCATAATCCATTGAATCTTATTAGAAGAGTTTTGATGTTTTTCCTGTTTGGAACTTGACTCTTCTGTAGTTACATTGTGTACTAGGACCGAAGGAAAATTAAAAGTTGTGATTTTCTAGTCAGATATGGCTAGGAACTATACTCTCATTCTGGTGTAATAATCAAGGACTTTGCTGCCGTAACATGGCTGCAGGAGGCGCAATGATAATAGGCAGTGCCCGAAAATAGTCCCTTGCCATTGAAAGTTACTAAGGGGACTATTTTTGGCTGCGCCGTAATATCATTTATATCAATAACTTTTAATTTTCTGTCGGTCTTAGTACACAATGTAACTACAGAAGAGTCAAGTTTTAAATAGGAAAAATATTGAAACTCTTTGGTTATTTTTGAGCACCATGCTAATGGTCTAATCAGATTCAATGGATTATGCTAAGCTATGCTAAAAGTGCTAGCGTCAGACCCGGAAATCGGCTGAATGGATTCCAAAACTGTAAAAATCAAATGTTTAACTCTAGGGGAGCTGGAAAATGAGTATATTTTCAAAAAAAAGTGGAGTGTCCATTTAAGTTACACTAAAATTCTGTGTTCTGATGAAGACGAAGAAAGATATTTTAAGGAATGTTGATAACCAAATCTTTCAAGAGCCCCATTCACATAGTATTCTTTTATTCTACTATAGAAGTGAATGGGGCTCGTGATCAGATTGGTTACAAACATTCTTCAAAATATCTTCCGTTGTGTTTATCAGAACAAAGAAATTTATACAGATTTGTAACAACATGAGCGTGAGTTAACGATGACAGAATTTTCATTTTTGGGTTAACTCAGTGCTTCTCAAATAGTGGGGCGGGACCCCCAAGGGGGGCTCAAAGCGACACCAGGGGGGGCACGCGAGACCCCGGGGAAAATACTTTTACAGGAAAGGATTTTTTTTGCACAGTCACTTATAGACATTACACCCCAAACACGCTGATAAGCCGCTTGCGTTTTTTATTATTATTAGGGGTCAAGCCCAGAATGGGCGAAGACCCCTATTGTATTTGTTAGTTTTCTTATTATTAGGGGTCAAGCCCAGAATGGGCGAAGACCCCTATTGTATCTGTTAGTTTTCTTATTATTAGGGGTCAAGCCCCGAAGGGGCGTAGAACCCTATTTAGGGGTCAAGCCCCGAAGGGGCGTAGAACCCTATTGTATTTGTTAGTTTTCTTTTTATAATAATTAGGGGTCAAGCCACGAAGTGGCGTAGACACCTATTGTATTTGTTAGTTTTCTTTTTACAATTATTAGGGGTCAAGCCACGAAGTGGCGTAGACACCTATTGTTATTGTTAGTTTTCTTATTATTATTATTAGGGGTCAAGCCCCGAAGGGGCGTAGAACCCTATTGTTATTGTTAGTTTTCTTATTATTATTATTATTCATCCTTGTTCTTCCGCCATTGAAGTCAATGGCAGCCCATAGAACCGTACGTAGGAAAGTTATAAAATTTGGCACACATGTAGAGGACAGTCTTAGAAGTTACTATAGCAACATTGGTGTGTCTAACTCAAACCCTCTAGCGCCACCAACAGTCCAAAAATCCACTCATGTTCATGGTCATAACTTCTGACCCGTGAGACCTAGAAACTAAATTCTTATTTCCTCTGAATCCTTGGCTCATGATGATTCAATTGCACACATTGATGTCATTTGTGTCATGCACATCTTTCCGCCATTTTGAATTTTCCGTAAAACCTACTTTTTCGAACTCCTCCTAGAGCGTTTGTCCGATTTGCATGTCCTTTGGTATCTAGCATCTAGAGACACCCCAGACAAAAAGTTATCAAAAGCTTTTTGATAGACCAATGCGTTCTCGTGTACCGTGACAACATATACGGCGGCGAGCGCGCCAAAACGGACGTGAGGCTGTATCTTCGCAACACTTTGGTGTATCGACACGATACTTGGTATATGTCATTACAGTCTTGACCTGAGGGTGCCCGCAACGTTTCGTCACAGCGCCACCTAGTGGTCACGAGATTCGAAAAATGCCTATTTTCGCTTATAACTACTTCAAACTTGAGTCTAAAATCATGAAGGTGGTCTTGTTAGATTCCTTGAGGCATGCCGAGTCAAACGATACCAAACGGTTTTCGGTCGGCCATTTTGGGTGTCGCCCATTTTGAATTTTCTCATTAAGTTCAGTATTTCACAAACAGAATGGCGTATCGCTACGAAATTTGGCATGGTTCATCAGTGACATGTTCTGAGCGCACCTATAAATCTTTAGGACGGCGCCACCTAGTGGTCAGGATATGTAAAGAAATTGTTTAAAATCTTTATATCATTTGATTAAATTGCCACACAGACATGAGACTTCACTCTATTGATTCCTTGGCTCGTGCTGAGTCCGACTGTACCAAATATGTCCGAGTCAAACCTACTTCCTGTCGGCCATTTTGAATTATATTGAACACCTACTTTTTCGAACTCCTCCTAGAGCGCTCGTGTGATTGGCTTGATTTTTGGTATGCATCATCTAGAGACACTCCAGACAAAAAGTTATCAAAAGCTTTTCGGTAGACCTATCCGTTGTCGTATAACGCATCAAAGAATGCGAGGGCGAACACGCCAAAATGTGTTTGAGCCTGTATCTTTGCAAAACTTTTGCGTATTGATATGAGACTTGGTATATGTCATAACAGTGATGACGTAAGGGTGCATGCACCGTTTCGTCACAGCGCCCCCTAGTGGTCACGAGATATAAATAATGTCTATTTTTGCTTATAACTACTGCAAACTTGAATGTAAAATTATGAGACTAGTCTTTTTAGATTTCGTGAGGCATGCCAAGTCAAACGATACCAAATGGTTTTTGGTCGGCCATTTTGTGTGTCGGCCATTTTGAATTTTTTCTTTAAATTGAAGTATTTCAGAAACACAATTGCGTATTGTTATGAAACTTGGTATGGTTCGTCAGCAACATGTTCTGGGAGGACTTGTAAACTTTTCGGCACCCCCTAGTGGTCAAAAGATTTGAAGCTATATCTCTTCATCTCTTTATCGTATTAACACCAAATTTGGTGGGTGTCATCACAATCAAGACCTTAGTCACAATTTATTGTTTGGTCAGTGCCCCCTAGTGGTCAAGTCATTTAAGGCTATATCTCCTTATCGCTTTATTGTATTTACACTAAATTTGGTATGTGTCATCACAGTCATGACCTGAGGTACCATCTATTGTTTCGGCACAGCGCCACCTAGTGGTCTCAAGATACGAAAAAATTGCTATTTTTTCATAAAACTAATGCAAACTTAGATCTTAAATCATGACAGTCATCACGTATGAATCATTTTTTGCCATGTTTGGCTTGACCCCGGTATTGCTGCTTGCAGCTATATTTATTATATATTATTCTTCTTCTTGTTCTTCCGCCATTGAAGTCAATGGCAGCCCATAGAACCGTACATAGGAAAGTTATGAAATTTGGCACACATGTAGAGGACGGACTTAGAAGTTACTATAGCAACATTGGTGTGTCTGACTCAAACCCTCTAGCGCCACCAACAGTCCAAAAATCCACTTATGTTCATGCTTATAACTTCTGACCCGTGAGTCCTAGAAACTAAATTCTTGTTTCCTCTGAATCCTTGGCTCATGATGATTCAAATGCACACATTGATGTCATTTGTGTCATGCACATCTTTCCGCCATTTTGAATTTTTTGTAAAACCTACTTTTTCTAACTCCTCCTAGACCGTTTGTCCGATTTGCATGTCCTTTGGTATGTAGCATCTAGAGACACCCCAGACAAAAAGTTATCAAAAGCTTTTTGATAGACCAATGCGTTCTCATATAAATTGACAACATATATGGCGGCGAGCACGCCAAAACGGACGTGAGGCCGTATCTTCGCAAAACTTTATTGTATCGACACCAAACTTGGTATATGTCATTACAGTCATGACCTGAGGGTGCCTGCAACGTTTCGTCACAGCGCCACCTAGTGGTCACGAAATTCGAAAAATTGCTATTTTTGCTTATAACTACTTCAAACTTGAGTCTAAAATCATGAAGGTGGTCTTGTTAGATTCCTTGAGGCATGCCGAGTCAAACGATACCAAACGGTTTTCGGTCGACCATTTTGGGTGTCGGCCATTTTGAATTTTCTCATTAAGTTCAGTATTTCACAAACAGAATGGCGTATCGCTACGAAATTTGGCATGGTTCATCAGTTACATGTTCTGAGCGTACCTATAAATCTTTAGGACGGCGCCACCTAGTGGTCAGGATATGTAAAGAAATTGTTTAAAATCTTTATATCATTTTATTAAATTGCCACTATGACATAAGACTTCACTCTATTGATTTCTTGGCTCATGCTGAGTCCGACTGTACCAAATATGTCTGAGTCAAACCTACTTCCTGTCAGCCATTTTGAATTGAATTGAACACCTACTTTTTCGAACTCCTCCTAGAGCGCTCGTGTGATTGGCTTGATTTTTGGTATGCATCATCTAGAGACACTCCAGACAAAAAGTTATCAAAAGCTTTTCGGTAGACTTATCCGTTGTCGTATAACGCATCAAAGAATGCGAGGGCGAGCACGCCAAAATGTGTTTGAGCCTGTATCTTTGCAAAACTTTTGCGTGTTAATATGAGACTTGGTATATGTCATAACAGTGATGACCTGAGGGTGCATGCAACATTTCGTCACACTGCCCCCTACTGGTCACGAGACATAAAAAATGTCTATTTTTGCTTATTACTACTGCAAACTTGAATGTAAAATTATGAGAGTGGTCTTGTTAGATTTCTTGAGGCATACCGAGTCAAACGATACCAAATGGTTTTTGGTCGGCCATTTTGTGTGTCGGCCATTTTGAATTTTTTCTTTAAGTTCAAGTATTTCAGGACGCAATTGGGTTTTGTTATGAAACTTGGTATGGTTCATCAGCAACATGTTCTGGGAGGACTTGTAAACTTTTTGGCGCCCCCTAGTGGTCAAGAGATTTGAAGCTATATCTCTGCATGTCTTTATCGTATTTACACCAAATTTGGTGGGTGTCATCACAATCAAGGCCTGAGTTACAATTTATTGTTTGGTCAGTGCCCCCTAGTGGTCAAGTCATTTAAGGCTATATCTCCGTATCGGTTTATCGTATTTACACTAAATTTGGTATGTGTCATCACAGTCATGACCTGAGGCACCATCTATTGTTTCGGCACAGCGCCACCTAGTGGTCTCAAGATACGAAAAAATGGCTATTTTTTCATAAAACTAATGCAAACTTAGATCTTAAATCATGACAGTCATCACGTATGAATCATTTTTTGCCATGTTTGGCTTGACCCCGGTATCGCTGCTTGCAGCTATATTTAGGGGTCAAGCCCCGAAGGGGCGTAGAACCCTATTGTATTTGTTAGTTTTCTTAATTTTTTTATTATTATTATTAGTTATTCTTCTTCCGCCATTGCGGTCTATGGCAGCCCATAGAACCGTACGTAGGAAAGTTATGAAATTTGGCACACTGATAAACGACAGTCCAATGTGTCCCCACAGCAAATTTGGAGTCTCTATATCTAACCCACTAGCGCCACCAACAGTCCAAAATTGCACTTATGTTTTTGCCTATAACTTCTGACCCGTACGTCCTAGAAATTAAATTCTTGTTTCCTCTGATTCCTTGGCTCAAGACGATTCGATTGGACCCTATGACGTCATTTTCCGTCATGAAAATTTTCCCGCCATTTTTAAATATTCATAAAACCTACTTTTGCGAACTCGTCCTAGAGCTTTTGCCGGATTGCCTTGAAAATCGGTATGCACCATCTAGAGACACTCAAGGCAAAAAGTTATTAAAAGAATTTTGATAAACCAATCCGTTGTCGTATAGCGCGTCAACAAATTTTACGTAGAGCTCAAAAAAACGGATTTGAGGCTGTATCTTCGCCAAACTTAAGCCTATTGACACGATACTTTGTATTTGTGATGCCAGTCAGGAACTAAGGGTGCATGCAGAGTTTCGTCACAGCGCCACCTAGTGGTCAGACTTATGTTTTACATGCCTATAACTTTGGCTCCGATTGACATATTTTCACAGGACTTGTTTCCTTTGAGTTCTAATTAGTTGCCGAGTCCAACGATACCAAACATACCCGAATTCGCCTTACGGTTAACCCTGCGCAGCAAAATAGCACTTAAGAAACACGCGTAAATATCTCCGCGAACGTTTTTCCGATCGACTCGAAAACACCATAGGAAGAAACTAACCTTACCTTCTGAACAAAAAGTTCTATTGGCGTTATATTAAAATTTTCATCAGAAATGGCCGAAAATTGCAAAAAACGAAAAATTACCTTCAAATTTTGTGTTTTTTACACATAAATGGTTGTAACTTTGTAACGAAAAGAGATTTTTTCACCAGATTTGATACGATGATGCATGAGCACATTCTGAGGCCACACAAAAAAAATTGTATGCTTGCACCACTAGATGGCCTTATAATTGAACAAAACCTTTGATAACAAGCCAGCCCTATGGTCATACAACTGTTTCTTAACTAAACTAAAGTGTATAGTCATAAAACTAGCTAGATGTAACACAATCATGACCTGATGTTGCATGCACAATTTTTTCATTGCGCCACCTACTGGTTTTGAGATAGAATATGGTATTTTTGCCTAAAACTACTGCAACAACACATCTAAAACCATGAGTCATCATGGATTATTCCTTTCATGGCTTTGACTATAATCACTGGTGGTTGCCAATTTACTCCCTAGCAACCATTGAGAATACCTTATCAACCGTTTTTGCAAAAACTATATCTCTGCATCAGAACATCGTAGAGACACAGGGATGGTCTCTTTTGACTAATTAAACTTGTTGTAACATGATGTGACCACTGCAAACACCACTCACATGTCCTTCAGTGTTCTAATGTTCCATGATTGTCAATAACAGAAGGACGATTGCAGTAGACAAGAACTTAGATTAATTTTGTTGATAACTTTTTTGTTTTTTCATCTAAAATTATTAGATTTACCTAGGTTCTTCAATCTGCTTATCCAATCTCAATTTTACATCCTTTTGTGCCCTTTTCGGCTTGACCCCGGCATTGCTGCTTGCAGCTATATTTTATTATTAGTTATTCTTCTTCCGCCATTGCGGTCTATGGCAGCCCATAGAACCGTACGTAGGAAAGTTATGAAATTTGGCACACTGATAAAGGACACTCCAGTGTGTCCCCACAGCAAAATTGGAGTCTCTATGTCTAACCCGCTAGCGCCACCAACAGTCCAAAGTTGCACTTATGTTTTTGCTTATAACTTCTGGTCCGTATGTCCTAGAAACACAATTTTCATTTCCTCTGATTCCTTGGCTCAAGACGATTCGAAAGGACCCTATGATGTCATTTTCCGTCATGAAAATTTTTCCACTATTTTGAATTATTCGTAAAACCTACTTTTTCGAACTTGTCCTAGAGCTTTTGTCCGATTGCCACGAAAATCGGCACGTAGCATCTAGAGACACTCATGGCAAAAAGTTATCAAAAGAATTTCAATACACCAATCCGTTGTCGTATACCGCCTTAACAAATTTTACGTAGAGTGCAAAAAAACTGATTTTAGGCTGTATCTTCGTCAAACTTAGGCCTATTGACATGACACTTGGTACTTGTGATGCCAGTCAGGAACTGAGGGTGCATGCACAGTTTCGTCGCAGCGCCACCTAGTGGTCAGATTAATGTATTACACGCCTATAACTTTGGCTGCGGTCAATGTATTGTCACGGGACTTGTTTCCTTGGAGTTTTGAATAGTTGCTGAGTCCAACGATACCAAACTTGCCAGAATTCGCCTTACGGTTAACCCTGCGCAGCAAAATAACGCTTAAAAAACACGCGCGAATATCTCCGCGAGCGTAATTCTGATCGACTCAAAAACACCATAGGAAGAAACTAACCTTACCTTCTGAACAAAAAGTTCTATTGGCGTTATATTAAAATTTTCATCAGAAATGGCCGAAAAATGCAAAAAACTAAAAATTACCTTTAAATTTTGTATTTTTTACACATAAATGGTTATAACTTCGCAACGAAAAGAGATTTTTTCACCAGATTTGATACGCTGATGTACGACCACAGTCTGAGGCTACACAAAAAAAATTGCTTGCTTGCACCACTAGTTGGCGTTATAATTGAACAAAACCTGTGATATCAAGCCAGCCCTATGGTCATACAACTGTTTCTTCACTAAACTAAAGTGTATAGACATAAAACTAGCTCAATGTAACGTAATCATGACCTGAAGTTGCATGCACAATTTTGTCACAGCGCCACCTAGTGGTTTTGAGATAGAAAATGGTAATTTTTGCCTAAAACTACTGCAACAAACACATCTAAAACCATAAATCATCATGGATTATTCATTTCATGGCTTGGATTATAATCACTGGTGGATGTCAATTTACTGTCTAGCAACCAATGAGAATACCTTATCAACTGTTTTTGCAACAGCTTTTTCTCTGCATCAGAACAGCGTAGAGACATGGGGATGGTCTCTTTTGACTCATTTAACTTGCTGTAACATGTTGTGACCCATGTTTTGCCACTGCAAACATCACATACATGTCTTTCAGTGCTCTAATGTTCCATGATTGTCAATAACAGAAGGACGATTGCAGTAGACAAGAACATAGATTATTTTTGTTGATTACTTTTGCGTTTTTTTCATCTGAAATCATAAGGTTTCCCTAGGTTCTTTAGTCTGCTTATCCAAACGCAACTTTACATCCTTCTGTGCCCTTTTCGGCTTGACCCCGGCATTGCTGCTTGCAGCTATATTTAGGGGTCAAGCCCCGAAGGGGCGTAGAACCCTATTGTTATTGTTAGTTTTCTTATTATTATTATTAGGGGTCAAGCCCCGAAGGGGCGTAGAACCCTATTGTTATTGTTAGTTTTCTTATTATTATTATTATTATTATTATTATTCATCTTCCTCGTTCTTCCACCCAAAAGTCAATGGCAGCCCATAGAACCGTACGTAGGAAAGTTATGAAATTTGGCACACATGTAGAGGACATTCTCAGAAGTTACTATAGCAACATTGGTGTGTCTGACTAAAACCCTCTAGCGCCACCAACAGTCCAAAAATCCACTTATGTTTATGCTTACAACTTCTGACCCGTGAGTCCTAGAAACTAAATTCTTGTTTCCTCTGAATCCTTTGCTCATGATGATTCAATTGCACACATTGATGTCATTTGTGTCATGCACATCTTTCCGCCATTTTGAATTTTCCGTAAAACCTACTTTTTCGAACTCCTCCTAGACCGTTTGTCCGATTTGCATGTCCTTTGGTATGTAGCATCTAGAGGCACCCCAGACAAAAAGTTATCAAAAGCTTTTTGATAGACCAATGCGTTCTCGTACAAATTGCCAACATATATGGCGGCGAGCACGCCAAAACGGACGTGAGGCCTTATCTTCGCAAAACTTTATTGTATCGACACGAAACTTGGTATATGTCATTACAGTCATGACCTGAGGGTGCCTGCAACGTTTCGTCACAGCGCCACCTAGTGGTCACGAGATTCGAAAAATGCCTATTTTCGCTGATAACTACTTCAAAGTTGAGTCTAAAATCATGAAGTTGGTCTTGTTAGATTCCTTGAGACATGCCGAGTCAAACGATACCAAACGGTTTTCGGTCGGCCATTTTGGGTGTCGGCCATTTTGAATTTTCTCATTAAGTTCAGTATTTCACAAACAGAATGGCGTATCGCTACGAAATTTGGCATGGTTCATCAGTGACATGTTCTGAGCGCACCTATAAATCTTTAGGACGGCGCCACCTAGTGGTCAGGATATGTAAATAAATTGTTTAAAATCTTTATATCATTTGATTAAATTGCCACTATGACATAAGACTTCACTCTATTGATTCCTTGGCTCATGCTGAGTCCGACTGTACCAAATATGTCTGAGTCAAACCTACTTCCTGTCGGCCATTTTGAATTATATTGAACACCTACTTTTTCGAACTTCTCCTAGAGCGCTCGTGTGATTGGCTTGATTTTTGGTATGCATCATCTAGAGACACTCCAGACAAAAAGTTATCAAAAGCTTTTCGGTAGACCTATCCGTTGTCGTATAACGCATCAAAGAATGCGAGGGCGAGCACGCCAAAATGTGTTTGAGCCTGTATCTTCGCAAAACTTTTGCGTATTAATATGAGACTTGGTATATGTCATAACAGTGATGACCTGAGGGTGCATGCACCATTTCGTCACACTGCCCCCTACTGGTCACGAGATATAAAAAATGTCTATTTTTGCTTATAACTACTGCAAATTTGAATGTAAAATTATGAGACTGGTCTTGTTAGATTTCGTGACGCATGGCGAGTCAAATGATACCAAATGGTTTTTGGTCGGCCATTTTGTGTGTCGGCCATTTTGAATTTTTCTTTAAGTTCAAGTATTTCAGAAACGCAATTACGTATTGTTATGAAACTTGGTATGGTTCATCAGCAATATGTTCTGGGAGGACTTGTAAACTTTCCGGTGCCCCCTAGTGGTCAAGAGATTTGAAGCTATATCTCTGCATCTCTTTATCGTATTTACACCAAATTTGGTGGGTGTCATCACAATCAAGACCTGAGTCACAATTTATTTTTTGGTCAGTGCCCCCTAGTGGTCAAGTTATTTAAGGCTATATCTCTGCATCTCTTTATTGTATTTACACCAAATTTGGTGGGTGTCATCACAATCAAGACCTGAGTCACAATTTATTTTTTGGTCAGTGCCCCCTAGTGGTCAAGTTATTTAAGGCTATATCTCTGCATCTCTTTATTGTATTTACACCAAATTTGGTGGGTGTCATCACAATCAAGACCTGAGTCACAATTTATTTTTTGGTCAGTGCCCCCTAGTGGTCAAGTCATTTAAGGCTATATCTCTGCATCTCTTTATTGTATTTACACCAAATTTGGTGGGTGTCATCACAATCAAGACCTGAGTCACAATTTATTATTTGGTCAGTGCCCCCTAGTGGTCAAGTCATTTAAGGCTATATCTCCGTATCGCTTTATTGTATTTACACCATATTTGGTGGGTGTCATCACAATCAAGACCCGAGTCACAATTTATTGTTTGGTCAGTGCCCCCTAGTGGTCAAGTCATTTAAGGCTATATCTCCGTATCGCTTTATTGTATTTACACTAAATTTGGTATGTGTCATCACAGTCATGACCTAAAGCACCATCTATTGTTTCGGCAAAGCGCCACCTAGTGGTCTCAAGATACAAAAAATTGCTATTTTTTCATAAAACTAATGCAAACTTAGATCTTAAATTATGACAGTCATCACGTATGAATCGATTTTGGCCATGTTTGGCTTGACCCCGGTATCGCTGCTTGCAGCTATATTTATTATTATTATTATTATTGTTATTCTTGTTCCTCGTTCTTCCACCCAAAAGTCAATGGCAGCCCATAGAACCGTACATAGGAAAGTTATGAAATTTGGCACACATGTAGAGGACAGTCTCAGAAGTTACTATAGCAACATTGGTGTGTCTGACTCAAACCCTCTAGCGCCACCAACAGTCCAAAAATCCACTTATGTTCATGCTCACAACTTGTGACCCATGAGTCCTAGAAAATAAATTCTTGTTTCCTCTGAATCCTTGGCTCATGATGATTCAGTTGCACATGTTGATGTCATTTGTGTCATGCACATCTTTCCGCCATTTTGAATTTTCCGTAAAACCTACTTTTTCGAACTCCTCCTAGACCGTCCGTCCGATTTGCATGTCCTTTGGTATGTAGCATCTAGAGACACCCCAGACAAAAAGTTATCAAAAGCTTTTTGATAGACCAATGCGTTCTCGTATAAATTCACAACATATATGGCGGCGAGCACGCCAAAACGGACGTGTGGCCGTATCTTCGCAAAACTTTATTGTATCGACACGAAACTTGGTATATGTCATTACAGTCATGACCTGAGGGTGCCTGCAACGTTTCGTCACAGCGCCACCTAGTGGTCACGAGATTCGAAAAATGCTTATTTTCGCTTATAACTACTTCAAACTTGAGTCTAAAATCATGAAGGTGGTCTTGTAAGATTCCTTGAGGCATGCCGAGTCAAACGATACCAAACGGTTTTCGGTCGGCCATTTTGGGTGTCGGCCATTTTGAATTTTCTCATTAAGTTCAGTATTTCACAAACAGAATGGCGTATCGCTACGAAATTTGGCATGGTTCATCAGTGACATGTTCTGAGCGCACCTATAAATCTTTAAGACAGCGCCACCTAGTGGTCAGGATATGTAAATAAATTGTTTAAAATCTTTATATCATTTGATTAAATTGCCACACTGACATAAGACTTCACTCTATTGATTCCTTGGCTCATGCTGAGTCTGACTGTACCAAATATGTCTGAGTCAAACCTACTTCCTGTCGGCCATTTTGAATTATATTGAACACCTACTTCTCGAACTCCTCCTAGAGCGCTCGTGTGATTGGCTTGATTTTTGGTATGCATCGTCTAGAGACACTCTAGACAAAAAGTTATCAAAAGCTTTTCGGTAGACCTATCCGTTGTCGTATAACGCATCAAAGAATGCGAGGGCGAGCACGCCAAAATGTGTTTGAGCCTGTATCTTCGCAAAACTTTTGCGTATTAATATGAGACTTGGTATATGTCATACCAGTGATGACCTGAGGGTGCATGCACCATTTCGTCACACTGCCCCCTACTGGTCACGAGATATAAAAAATGTCTAATTTTGCTTATAACTATTGCAAACTTGAATGTAAAATTATGAGACTGGTCTTGTTAGATTTCTTGAGGCATGCCGAGTCAAACGATACCAAATGGTTTTTGGTCGGCCATTTTGTGTGTCGGCCATTTTGAATTTTTTCTTTAAGTTCAAGTATTTCAGAAACGCAATTGCGTATTGTTATGAAACTTGGTATGGTTCATCAGCAACATGTTCTGGGAGGACTTGTAAACTTTTCGGTGCCCCCTAGTGGTCAAGAGATTTGAAGCTATATCTCTGCATCTCTTTATCGTATTTACACAAAATTTGGTGGGTGTCATCACAATCAAGACCTGAATCACAATTTATTTTTTGGTCAGTGCCCCCTAGTGGTCAAGTCATTTAAGGCTATATCTCTGCATCTCTTTATTGTATTTACACCAAATTTGGTGGGTGTCATCACAATCAAGACCTGAGTCACAATTCATTGTTTGGTTAGTGCCCCCTAGTGGTCAAGTCATTTAAGGCTATATCTCTGTATTGCTTTATCGTATTTACACTCAATTTGGTATGTGTCATCACAGTCATGACCTGAGGCACCATCTATTGTTTCGGCACCGCGCCACCTAGTGGTCTCAAGATACAAAAAATTTCTATTTTTTTCCTAAAACTAATGCAAACTTAGATCTTTAATCATGACAGTCATCACGTATGAATCATTTTTTGCCATGTTTGGCTTGACCCCGGTATCGCTGCTTGCAGCTATATTTAGGGGTCAAGCCACGAAGTGGCGTAGACACCTATTGTTATTGTTAGTTTTCTTATTATTATTTTTCTTCCTCGTTCTTCCACCCAAAAGTCAATGGCAGCCCATAGAACCGTACGTAGGAAAGTTATGAAATTTGGCACACATGTAGAGGACAGTCTCAGAAGTTACTATAGCAACATTGGTGTGTCTGACTCAAACCCTCTAGCGCCACCAACAGTCCAAAAATCTACTTATGTTCATGCTCATAACTTCTGACCCGTGAGACCTAGAAACTAAATTCTTGTTTCCTCTGAATCTTTGGCTCATGATGATTCAAATGCACACATTGATGTCATTTGTGTCATGCAAATCTTTCCGCCATTTTGAATTTTCCGTAAAACCTACTTTTTCGAACTCCTCCTAGAGCGTTCGTCCGATTTGCATGTCCTTTGGTATGTAGCATCTAGAGACACCCCAGACAAAAAGTTATCAAAAGCTTTTTGATAGACCAATGCGTTCTCGTATACAGTGACAACATATACGGCGGCGAGCACGCCAAAACGGACGTGAGGCCGTATCTTCGCAAAACGTTTGTGTATCGATACAAAACTTGGTATCTGTCATTACAGTCATGACCTGAGGGTGCCTGCAACGTTTCGTCACAGCGCCACCTAGTGGTCACGAGATTCGAAAAATGCTTATTTTCGCTTATAACTACTTCAAACTTGAGTCTAAAATCATGAAGGTGGTCTTGTTAGATTGCTTGAGGCATGCCGAGTCAAACGATACCAAGCGGTTTTCGGTCGGCCATTTTGGGTGTCGGCCATTTTGAATTTTCTCATTAAGTTCAGTATTTCACAAACAGAATGGCGTATCGCTATGAAATTTGGCATGGTTCATCAGTGACATGTTCTGAGCGGACCTATAAATCTTTAGGACAGCGCCACCTAGTGGTCAGGATATGTAAATAAATTATTTAAAATCTTTATATCATTTGATTAAATTGCCACTATGACATAAGACTTCACTCTATTGATTCCTTGGCTCATGCTGAGTCCGACTGTACCAAATATGTCTGAGTCAAACCTACTTCCTGTCGGCCATTTTGAATTATATTGAACACCTACTTTTTCGAACTCCTCCTAGAGCGCTCGTGTGATTGGCTTGAATTTTGGTATGCATCATCTAGAGACACTCTAGACAAAAAGTTATCAAAAGCTTTTCGGTAGACCTATCCGTTGTCGTATAACGCATCAAAGAATGCGAGGGCGAGCACGCCAAAATGTCTTTGAGCCTGTATCTTCGCAAAACTTTTGTGTATTAATATGAGACTTGGTATATGTTATAACAGTGATGACCTGAGGGTGCATGCACCATTTCGTCACACTGCCCCCTACTGGTCACAAGATATAAAAAATGTCTATTTTTGCTTATAACTACTGCAAACTTGAATGTAAAATTATGAGACTGGTCTTGTTAGAGTTCGTGAGGCATGCCGAGTCAAGCGATACCAAATGGTTTTTGGTCGGCCATTTTGTGTGTCGGCCATTTTGAATTTTTTCTTTAAGTTCAAGTATTTCAGAAACGCAATTGCGTATTGTTATGAAACTTGGTATGGTTCATCAGCAACATGTTCTGGGAGGACTTGTAAACTTTTCGGCGCCCCCTAGTGGTCAAGAGATTTGAAGCTATATCTCTGCATCTCTTTATCGTATTTACACCAAATTTGGTGGGTGTCATCACAATCAAGACCTGAGTCACAATTTATTGTTTGGTCAGAGCCCCCTAGTGGTCAAGTCATTTAAGGCTATATCTCCGTATCGCTTTATCGTATTTACACTAAATTTGGTATGTGTCATCACAGTCATGACCTGAGGCACCATCTATTGTTTCGACAGAGCGCCACCTAGTGGTCTCAAGATACGAAAAAATTGCTATTTTTTTCCTAAAACTAATGCAAACTTAGATCTTAAATCATGACAGTCATCACGTATGAATAATTTTTTGCCATGTTTGGCTTGACCCCGGTATCGCTGCTTGCAGCTATATTTAGGGGTCAAGCCCCGAAGGGGCGTAGAACCCTATTGTTATTGTTAGTTTTCTTATTATTATTGTTATTCTTGTTCCTCGTTCTTCCACCCAAAAGTCAATGGCAGCCCATAGAACCGTACGTAGGAAAGTTATGAAATTTGGCACACATGTAGAGGACAGTCTCAGAAGTTACTATAGCAACTTTGGTGTGTCTGACTCAAACCCTCTAGCGCCACCAACAGTCCAAAAATCCACTTATGTTCATGCTCATAACTTCTGACCCGTGAGTCCTAGAAACTAAATTCTTGTTTCCTCTGAATCCTTGGCTCATGTTGATTCAATTGCACACATTGATGTCATTTGTGTCATGCACATCCTTCCGCCATTTTTAATTTTCCGTAAAACCTACTTTTTCGAACTCCTCCTAGACCGTTTGTCCGATTTGCATGTCCTTTGGTATGTAGCATCTAGAGACAACCCAGACAAAAAGTTATCAAAAGCTTTTTGATAGACCAATGCATTCTCGTATACCGTGACAACATATACGGCGGCGAGCACGCCAAAACGGACGTGAGGCCGTATCTTCGCAAAACTTTATTGTATCGACACGAAACTTGGTATATGTCATTACAGTCATGACCTGAGGGTGCCTGCAACGTTTCGTCACAGCGCCACCTAGTGGTCACGAAATTCGAAAAATGCCTATTTTTGCTTATAACTACTTCAAACTTGAGTCTAAAATCATGAAGTTGGTCTTGTTAGATTCCTTGAGGCATGCCGAGTCAAACGATACCAAACGGTTTTCGGTCGGCCATTTTGGGTTTCGGCCATTTTGAATTTTCTCATTAAGTTCTGTATTTCACAAACAGAATGGCGTATCGCTACGAAATTTGGCATGGTTCATCAGTGACATGTTCTGAGCGCACCTATAAATCTTTAAGACAGCGCCACCTAGTGGTCAGGATATGTAAATACATTGTTTAAAATCTTTATATCATTTGATTAAATTGCCACTATGAAATACAACTTCAGTCTATTGATTCCTTGGCTTATGCTGAGTCCGACTGTACCAAATATGTCTGAGTCAAACCTACTTCCTGTCGGCCATTTTGAATTATATTGAACACCTACTTTTTCAAACTCCTCCTAGAGCGCTTGTGTGATTGGCTTGATTTTTGGTATGCATCATCTAGAGACACTCTAGACAAAAAGTTATCAAAAGATTTTCGGTAGACCTATCCGTTGTCGTATAACGCATCAAAGAATGCGAGGGCGAGCACGCCAAAATGTGTTTGAGCCTGTATCTTCGCAAAACTTTTGCGTATTAATATGAGACTTGGTATATGTCATAACAGTGATGACCTGAGGGTGCATGCACCATTTCGTCACACTGCCCCCTACTGGTCACGAGATATAAAAAATGTCTATTTTTGCTTATAACTAATGCAAATTTGAATGTAAAATTATGAGACTGGTCTTGTTAGATTTCGTGAGGCATGGCGAGTCAAACGATACCAAATGGTTTTTGGTCGGCCATTTTGTGTGTCAGCCATTTTGAATTTTTCTTTAAGTTCAAGTATTTCAGAAACGCAATTGCGTATTGTTATGAAACTTGGTATGGTTCATCAGCAACATGTTCTGGGAGGACTTGTAAACTTTCCGGTGCCACCTAGTGGTCAAGAGATTTGAAGCTATATCTCTGCATCTCTTTATCGTATTTACACCAAATTTGGTGGGTGTCATCACAATCAAGGGCTGAGTTACAATTTATTGTTTGTTCAGTGCCCCCTAGTGGTCAAGTCATTTAAGGCTATATCTCCGTATCGGTTTATCGTATTTACACTTAATTTGGTATGTGTCATCACAGTCATGACCTGAGGCACCATCTATTGTTTCGGCACAGCGCCACCTAGTGGTCTCAAGATACGAAAAAATTGCTATTTTTTTCATAAAACTAATGCAAACTTAGATCTTAAATCATGACAGTCATCACGTATGAATCATTTTTTGCCATGTTTGGCTTGACCCCGGTATCGCTGCTTGCAGCTATATTTATTATTGTTATTCTTGTTCCTCGTTCTTCCACCCAAAAGTCAATGGCAGCCCATAGAACCGTACATAGGAAAGTTATGAAATTTGGCACACATGTAGAGGACAGTCACAGAAGTTACTATAGCAACATTGGTGTGTCTGACTCAAACCCTCTAGCGCCACCAACAGTCCAAAAATCCACTTATGTTCATGCTCACAACTTGTGACCCGTGAGTCCTAGAAAATAAATTCTTGTTTCCTCTGAATCCTTGGCTCATGATGATTCAGTTGCACATGTTGATGTCATTTGTGTCATGCACATCTTTCCGCCACTTTGAATTTTCCGTAAAACCTACTTTTTCGAACTCCTCCTAGACCGTCCGTCCGTTTTGCATGTCCTTTGGTATGTAGCATCTAGAGACACCCCAGACAAAAAGTTATCAAAAGCTTTTTGATAGACCAATGCGTTCTCGTATAAATTCACAACATATATGGCGGCGAGCCCGCCAAAACGGACGTGTGGCCGTATCTTCGCAAAACTTTATTGTATCGACACGAAACTTGGTATATGTCATTACAGTCATGACCTGAGGGTGCCTGCAACGTTTCGTCACAGCGCCACCTAGTGGTCACGAGTTTCGAAAAATGCTTATTTTCGCTTATAACTACTTCAAACTTGAGTCTAAAATCATGAAGGTGGTCTTGTAAGATTCCTTGAGGCATGCCGAGTCAAACGATACCAAACGGTTTTCGGTCGGCCATTTTGGGTGTCGGCCATTTTGAATTTTCTCATTAAGTTCAGTATTTCACAAACAGAATGGCGTATCGCTACGAAATTTGGCATGGTTCATCAGTGACATGTTCTGAGCTCACCTATAAATCTTTAGGACAGCGCCACCTAGTGGTCAGGATATGTAAATAAATTGTTTAAAATCTTTATATCATTTGATTAAATTGCCACTATGACATAAGACTTCACTCTATTGATTCCTTGGCTCATGCTGAGTCCAACTGTACCAAATATATCTGAGTCAAACCTACTTCCTGTCGGCCATTTTGAATTATATTGAACACCTACTTTTTCGAACTCCTCCTGGAGCGCTCGTCTGATTGGCTTGATTTTTGGTATGCATCTTCTAGAGACACTCTAGACAAAAAGTTATCAAAAGCTTTTCGGTAGACCTATCCGTTGTCGTATAACGCATCAAAGAATGCGAGGGCGAGCACGCCAAAATGTGTTTGAGCCTGTATCTTCGCAAAACTTTTGCGTATTAATATGAGACTTGGTATATGTCATAACAGTGATGACCTGAGGGTGCATGCACCATTTCGTCACACTGCCCCCTACTGGTCATGAGATATTAAACATTTCTAATTTTGCTTATAACTACTGCAAACTTGAATGTAAAATTATGAGACTGGTCTTGTTAGATTTCGTGAGGCATGCCGAGTCAAACGATACCAAATGGTTTTTGGTCGGCCATTTTGTGTGTCGGCCATTTTGAATTTTTTCTTTAAGTTCAAGTATTTCAGAAACGCAATTGCGTATTGTTATGAAACTTGGTATGGTTCATCAGCAACATGTTCCGGGAGGACTTGTAAACTTTTCGGCGCCCCCTAGTGGTCAAGAGATTTGAAGCTATATCTCTGCATCTCTTTATCGCATTTACACCAAATTTGGTGGGTGTCATCACAATCATGACCTGAGTCACCATCTATTGTTTTGGTCAGTGCCCCCTAGTGGTCAAGTCATTTTAGGCTATATCTCCGTATCGCTTTATCGTATTTACACTAAATTTGGTATGTGTCATCACAGTCATGGCCTGAGGCACCATCTCTTGTTTCGGCACAGTGCCTCCTAGTGGTCACAAGATACAAAAAATTGCTATTTTTTCCTAAAACTAATGCAAACTTAGATCTTAAATCATGACAGTCATCACGTATGAATTATTTTTGCCATGTTTGGCTTGACCCCGGTATCGCTGCTTGCAGCTATATTTATTATTAGTTATTCTTCTTCCGCCATTGCGGTCTATGGCAGCCCATAGAACCGTACGTAGGAAAGTTATGAAATTTGGCACACTGATAAAGGACAGTCCAATGTGTCCCCACAGCAAATTTGGAGTCTCTATGTCTAACCCACTAGCGCCACCAACAGTCCAAAGTTGCACTTATGTTTTTGCTTATAACTTCTGATCCGTAAGCCCTAGAAACAAAATTCTTACTTCCTCTGATTCCTTGGCTCAAGACGATTCGATTGGACCCTATGTCGTTATTTTCCGTCATAAAAATTGTTCCGCCATTTTGAATTATTCGTAAAACCTACTTTTTCGAACTCGTCCTAGGGCTTTTCTCCGATTGCCACGAAAATTGGTATGTATCATCTTGAGACACTCATGGCAAAAAGTTATCAAAAGAATTTCGATACAGCAATCCGTTGTCGTATACCGCCTTAACAAATTTTACGTAGAGCGCAAAAAAACTGATTTTAGGCTGTATCTTCGTCAAACTTAGGCCTATTGACACGACACTTGGTACTTCTGATGCCAGTCAGGAACCGAGGGTGCATGCACAGTTTCGTTGCAGCGCCACCTAGTGGCCAGAGAAATGTTTTATACACCTATAACTTTGGCTCCGATTGACGTATTTTCACAGGACTTGTTTCTTTGGAGTTCTGAATAGTTGCCGAGTCCAACGATACCAAACATGCCAGATTTCACCTTACGGTTAACCCTGGGCAGCAAAATAGCGCTTAAAAAACACGCGTGAATATCTCCGCAAGCGTTATTCCGATCGTCTCGAAAACACCATAGGAAGAAACTATCCTTACCTTCTGAACAAAAAGTTCTATTGGCGTTATATTAAAATTTTCATCAGAAATTGCCGAAAATTGCAAAAAACGAAAAATTACATTCAAATTTTGTGTTTTTTACACATAAATGGTTGTAACTTCGTAACGAAAATATATTTTTTCACCAGATTTGCTACGCTGATGCATGAGCACATTCTGAGGCAACACAAAAAAAATTGTGTGCTTGCACCACTAGATGGCCTTATAATTGAACAAAACCTTTGATAACAAGCCAGCCTTATGGTCATACAACTGTTTCTTAACTAAACTAAAGTGTATTGTCATAAAACTAGCTAGATGTAACACAATCATGACCTGATGTTGCATGCACAATTTTTTCATTGCGCCACCTACTGGTTTTGAGATAGAATATAGTATTTTTGCCTAAAACTACTGCAACAACACATCTAAAACCATGAGTCATCATGGATTATTCCTTTCATGGCTTTGACTATAATCACTGGTGGTTGCCAAGTTACTCCCTAGCAACCATTGAGAATACCTTATCGACCGTTTTTGCAAAAGCTATATCTCAGCATCAAAACACCGTAGAGACACGGGGATGGTCTCTTTTGAGTTATTAAACTTGTTGTAACATGATGTGACCCATGTTTTGCCACTGCAAACACCACTCACATGTCCTTCAGTGCTCTAATGTTCCATGATTGTCAATAACAGAAGAACGATTGCAGTAGACAAGAACTTAAATTATTTTTGTTTATAACTTTTTTGTTTTTTTTATCTAAAATTATTAGGTTTATCTAGGTTCTTCAATCTGCTTATCCAATTCAACTTTACTTTCTTCTGTGCCCTTTTTGGCTTGACCCCGGCATTGCTGCTTGCAGCTATATTTATTGTTAGTTTTCTTATTATTATTATTATTATTTTTCTTCCTCGTTCTTCCGCCGAAAGTCAATGGCAGCCCATAGAACCGTACATAGGAAAGTTATGAAATTTGGCACACATGTAGAGGACAGTCTCAGAAGTTACTATAGCAACATTGGTGTGTCTGACTCAAACCCTCTAGCGCCACCAACAGTCCAAAAATCCACTAATGTTCATGCTCACAACTTCTGACCCGTGAGTCCTAGAAACTAAATTCTTGTTTCCTCTGAATCCTTGGCTCATGTTGATTCAAATGCACACATTGATGTCATTTGTGTCATGCACATCTTTCCGCCATTTTGAATTTTCCGTAAAACCTACTTTTTCGAACTCCTCCTACAGCGTGCGTCTGATTTTCATGTCCTTTGGTATATAGCATCTAGAGACACCCCAGACAAAAAGTTATCAAAAGCTTTTTGATAGACCAATGCGTTCTCGTATACAGTGACAACATACAAGGCGGCGAGCACGCCAAAACGGACGTGAGGCCGTATCTTCGCAAAACTTTATTGTATCGACACGAAACTTGGTATATGTCATTACAGTCATGACCTGAGGGTGCCTGCAACGTTTCGTCACAGCGCCACCTAGTGGTCACGAGATTCGAAAAATGCCTATTTTCGCTTATAACTACTTCAAACTTGAGTCTAAAATCATGAAGGTGGTCTTGTTAGATTCCTTGAAGCATGCCGAGTCAAACGATACCAAACGGTTTTCGGTCGGCCATTTTTAGTGTCGGCCATTTTGCATTTTCTCATTAAGTTCAGTATTTCACAAACAGAATGGCGTATCGCTACGAAATTTAGCATGGTTCATCAGTGACATGTTCTGAGCGCACTTATAAATCTTTAGGACGGCGCCACCTAGTGGTCAGGATATGTAAAAACAATTTTTTAAATCTTTATATCATTTGATTAAATTGCCACTATGACATAAGACTTCAGTCTATTGATTCCTTGGCTCATGCTGAGTCCGACTGTACCAAATATGTCTGAGTCAAACCTACTTCCTGTCGGCCATTTTGAATTATATTGAACACCTACTTTTTCGAACTCCTCCTAGAGCGCTTGTGTGATTGGCTTGATTTTTGGTATGCACCATCTAGAGACACTCTAGACAAAAAGATATCAAAAGATTTTCAGTAGACCTATCCGTTGTCGTATAACGTATCAAAGAGTGCGAGGGCGAGCACGCCAAAATGTGTTTGAGCCTGTATCTTCGCAAAACTTTTGCGTATTAATATGAGACTTGGGATATGTCATAACGGTGATGACCTGAGGGTGCATGCACCATTTCGTCACACTGCCCCCTACTGGTCACGAGATATAATTTTTTTTATTTTTGCTTATATCTACTGCAAATTTGAATGTAAAATTATGAAACTGGTCTTGTTAGATTTCTTGAGGCATGCCGAGTCAAACGATACCAAATGGTTTTTGGTCGGCCATTTTGTGTGTCGGCCATTTTGAATTTTTTCTTTAAGTTCAAGTATTTGAGAAACGCAATTGCGTACTGTTATGAAACTTGGTATGGTTCATCAGCAACATGTTCCGAAAGGACTTGTAAACTTTTCGGCGCCCCCTAGTGGTCAAGAGATTTGAAGCTATATCTCTGCATCTCTTTATCGTATTTACACCAAATTTGGTTGGTGTCATCACAATCAAGACCTAAGTCACAATTTATTGTTTGGTCAGTGCCCCCTAGTGGTCAAGTCATTTAAGGCTATATCTCCGTATCGCTTTGTCGTATTTACACTAAATTTGGTATGTGTCATCACAGTCATGACCTGAGGCACCATCTATTGTTTCGGCACAGCGCCACCTGGTGGTCTCAAGATATGAAAAAATTGCTTTTTTTTCTAAGACTAATGCAAACTTAGATCTTAAATCATGACAGTCATCACGTATGAATCATTTTTTGCCATATTTGGCTTGACCCCGGTATCGCTGCTTGCAGCTATATTTATTAGGGGTCAAGCCCAGAATGGGCGAAGACCCCTATTGTATCTGTTAGTTTTCTTATTATTAGGGGTCAAGCCCAGAATGGGCGAAGACCCCTATTGTATCTGTTAGTTTTCTTATTATTATTAGTTATTCTTCTTCTTCCGCCATTGCGGTCTATGGCAGCCCATAGAACCGTACATAGGAAAGTTATGAAATTTGGCACACTGATAAAGGACAGTCCAAATATTATCCACAGCAAATTTGGAGTCTCTATCTCAAACCCGCTAGCGCCACCAACAGTCCAAAGTTGCACTTATGTTTCTGCTTATAACTTCTGATCCATATGTCCTAGAAACAAAATTCTTGCTTCCTCTGATTCCTTGGCTCAAGACGCTTCGATTGGACCCTATGACGTCATTTTCCGTCATGAAAATTTTTACACCATTTTGAATTATTCGTAAAACCTACTTTTGCGAACTCGTCCTAGAGCTTTTGCCCGATTTCCACGAAAATCGGTATGTAGCATCTACAGACCCTCACGGCAAAAAGTTATGGAATTCATGTCAATTCGTCAATCCGTTCCCGTAAACCGCGTCAACGAATTTTACGTAGAGCGCAAAAAAACAGATTTGAGGCTGTATCTTCGGCAAACTTAAGCCTATTGACACTATACTTGGTACTTGTGATGCCAGTCAGGAACTACGGGTGCCTGCAGAGTTTCGTCACAGCGCCACCTAGTGGTCAGACTTATGCTTTACACGCCTATAACTTTGGCTCAGATTGACGTATTTTCACGGGACTTATTTCTTTGGAGTTCTGAATAGTTGCCGAGTCCAACGATACCAAACATGCCAGAATTCGCCTTACGGTTAACCCTGCGCAGCAAAATAGCGCTTAAAAAACACGCGTGAATATCTCCGCGAGCGTTTTTCCGATCGACTCGAAAACACCATAGGAAGAAACTAACCTTACCTTCTGAACAAAAAGTTCTATTGACGTTATATTAAAATTTTCATCAGAAATAGCCGAAAATTGCAAAAAAACGAAAAATTACCTTCAAATTTTGTGTTTTTTTACACACAAATGGTTGTAACTTCGTAACGAAAATATATTTTTTCACCAGATTTGATACGCTGATGCATGATCACATTCTGAGGCTACACAAAAAAAATTGTATGCTTGTACCACTAGATGGCCTTATAATTGAACAAAACCTTTGATAACAAGCCAGCCTTATGGTCATACAACTGTTTTT
The DNA here is from genome assembly GCF_027580225.2 of Misgurnus anguillicaudatus. Lineage (NCBI taxonomy): Eukaryota > Metazoa > Chordata > Actinopteri > Cypriniformes > Cobitidae > Misgurnus > Misgurnus anguillicaudatus. The sequence goes on along the minus strand of NC_073354.2, from coordinate 30,399,663 downwards.
TAACTAAACTAAAGTGTATAGTCATAAAACTAGCTAGATGTAACACAATCATGACCTGATGTTGCATGCACAATTTTTTCATTGCGCCACCTACTGGTTTTGAGATAGAATATGGTATTTTTGCCTAAAACTACTGCAACAACACATCTAAAACCATGAGTCATCATGGATTATTCCTTTCATGGCTTTGACTATAATCACTGGTGGTTGCCAATTCACTCCCTAGCAACCATTGAGAATATCTTATCAACCGTTTTTGCAAAAGCTATATCTCTGCATCAGAACATCGTAGAGACACGGGGATGGTCTCTTTTGACTAATTAAACTTGTTATAACATGATGTGACCCATGTTTTACCACTGCAAACACCACTCACATGTCCTTCTGTGCTCTAATGTTTCATGATTGTCAATAACAGAAGGACGATTGCAGTAGACAAAAACTTAGATTATTTTTTTTGATAACTTTTTTGTTTTTTCATCTAAAATTATTAGGTTTACCTAGTTTCTTCAATCTGCTTATCCAATCTTAATTTTACATCCTTTTGTGCCCTTTTCGGCTTGACCCCGGCATTGCTGCTTGCAGCTATATTTATTAGTTATTCTTCTTCTTCCGCCATTGCGGTCTATGGCAGCCCATAGAACCGTACGTAGGAAAGTTATGAAATTTGGCACACTGATAAAGGACAGTCCAATGTGTCCCCATAGCAAATTTGGAGTCTCTATGTCTAACCCGCTAGCGCCACCAACAGTCCAAAGTTGCACTTACGTTTTTGCTTATAACTTCTGACCCATACGTCCTAGAAATTAAATTCTTGTTTCATCTGATTCCTTGGCTCAAGGCGATTCGACTGGACCCTATGACGTCATTTTCCGTCATGAAAATTTTTCCGCCATTTTGAATTATTCGTAAAACCTACTTTTGCGAACTCGTCCTAGAGCTTTAGCCCGATTTCCACGAAAATGGGTATGTAGCATCTACAGACCCTCACGGCAAAAAGTTATGGAATTCATGTCAATTCGTCGATCCGTTTCTGTAAACCGCGTCAACGAATTTTACGTAGAGCGCAAAAAAACGGATTTGAGGCTGTATCTTCGGCAAACTTAAGCCTATTGACACGATACTTGGTACTTGTGATGCCAGTCAGGAACTACGGGTGCATGCAGAGTTTCGTCACAGCGCCACCTAGTGGTCAGACTTATGCTTTACACGCCTATAACTTTGGCTCCGATTGACGTATTTTCACGGGACTTGTTTCTGTGGAGTTCTGAATAGTTGCTGAGTCCAACGATACCAAACATGCCAGAATTCGCCTTACGGTTAACCCTGCGCAGCAAAATAGCGCTTAAAAAATACGCGTGAATATCTCCGCGAGCGTTTTTCCGATCGACTCGAAAACACCATAGGAAGAAACTAACCTTACCTTCTGAACAAAAAGTTCTATTGGCGTTATATTAAAATTTCCATCAGAAATGGCCGAAAATTGCAAAAAACGAAAAATTACCTTTAAATTTGGTGTTTTTTACACATAAATGGTTATAACTCTGCAACAAAATGAGATTTTTACACCAGATTTGATACGCTGATGCATGAGCACATTCTGAGACTACACAAAAAAAATTGTATGCTTGCACCACTAGATGGCCTTATAATTGAACAAAACCTTTGATAACAAGCCAGCCTTATGGTCATACAACTGTTTCTTAACTAAACTAAAGTGTATAGTCATAAAACTAGCTAGATGTAACACAATCATGACCTGATGTTGCATGCAAAATTTTTTCATTGCGCCACCTACTGGTTTTGAGATAGAATATGGTATTTTTGCCTAAAACTACTGCAACAACACATCTAAAACCATGAGTCATCATGGGTTATTCCTTTCATGGCTTTGACTATAATCACTGGTGGTTGCCAATTCACTCCCTAGCAACCATTGAGAATACCTTATCAACCGTTTTTGCAAAAGCTATATCTCTGAATCAGAACATCGTAGAGACACGGGGATGGTCTCTTTTGACTAATTAAACTTGTTATAACATGACGTGACCCATGTTTTGCCACTGCAAACACCACTCGCATGTCCTTCAGTGCTCTAATGTTCCCTGATTGTCAATAACAGAAGGACGATTGCAGTAGACAAGAACTTAGATTATTTTTGTTAATAACTTTTTTGTTTTTTCATCTAAAATTATTAGGTTTACCTAGGGTCTTCAATTTGCTTATCCAATCTCAATTTTACATCCTTTTGTGCCCTTTTCGGCTTGACCCCGGCATTGCTGCTTGCAGCTATATTTAGTTATTCTTCTTCTTCCGCCATTGCGGTCTATGGCAGCCCATAGAACCGTACGTAGGAAAGTTATGAAATTTGGCACACTGATAAAGGACAGTCCAATGTGTCCCCATAGCAAATTTGGAGTCTCTATGTCTAACCCGCTAGCGCCACCAACAGTCCAAAGTTGCACTTACGTTTTTGCTTATAACTTCTGACCCATACGTCCTAGAAATTAAATTCTTGTTTCATCTCATTCCTTGGCTCAAGACGATTCGACTGGACCCTATGACGTCATTTTCCGTCATGAAAATTTTTCCGCCATTTTGAATTATTCGTAAAACCTACTTTTGCGAACTCGTCCTAGAGCTTTAGCCCGATTTCCACGAAAATGGGTATGTAGCATCTACAGACCCTCACGGCAAAAAGTTATGGAATTCATGTCAATTCGTCGATCCGTTTCTGTAAACCGCGTCAACGAATTTTACGTAGAGCGCAAAAAAACGGATTTGAGGCTGTATCTTCGGCAAACTTAAGCCTATTGACACGATACTTGGTACTTGTGATGCCAGTCAGGAACTACGGGTGCATGCAGAGTTTCGTCACAGCGCCACCTAGTGGTCAGACTTATGCTTTACACGCCTATAACTTTGGCTCCGATTGACGTATTTTCACGGGACTTGTTTCTTTGGAGTTCTGAATAGTTGCTGAGTCCAACGATACCAAACATGCCAGAATTCGCCTTACGGTTAACCCTGCGCAGCAAAATAGCGCTTAAAAAATACACGTGAATATCTCCGCGAGCGTTTTTCCGATCGACTCGAAAACACCATAGGAAGAAACTAACCTTACCTTCTGAACAAAAAGTTCTATTGGCGTTATATTAAAATTTCCATCAGAAATGGCCGAAAATTGCAAAAAACGAAAAATTACCTTTAAATTTGGTGTTTTTTACACATAAATGGTTATAACTCTGCAACAAAATGAGATTTTTACACCAGATTTGATACGCTGATGCATGAGCACATTCTGAGACCACACAAAAAAAATTGTATGCTTGCACCACTAGATGGCCTTATAATTGAACAAAACCTTTGATAACAAGCCAGCCTTATGGTCATACAACTGTTTCTTAACTAAACTAAAGTGTATAGTCATAAAACTAGCTAGATGTAACACAATCATGACCTGATGTTGCATGCAAAATTTTTTCATTGCGCCACCTACTGGTTTTGAGATAGAATATGGTATTTTTGCCTAAAACTACTGCAACAACACATCTAAAACCATGAGTCATCATGGGTTATTCCTTTCATGGCTTTGACTATAATCACTGGTGGTTGCCAATTCACTCCCTAGCAACCATTGAGAATACCTTATCAACCGTTTTTGCAAAAGCTATATCTCTGAATCAGAACATCGTAGAGACACGGGGATGGTCTCTTTTGACTAATTAAACTTGTTATAACATGACGTGACCCATGTTTTGCCACTGCAAACACCACTCGCATGTCCTTCAGTGCTCTAATGTTCCCTGATTGTCAATAACAGAAGGACGATTGCAGTAGACAAGAACTTAGATTATTTTTGTTAATAACTTTTTTGTTTTTTCATCTAAAATTATTAGGTTTACCTAGGGTCTTCAATTTGCTTATCCAATCTCAATTTTACATCCTTTTGTGCCCTTTTCGGCTTGACCCCGGCATTGCTGCTTGCAGCTATATTTATTATTAGTTATTCTTCTTCTTCCGCCATTGCGGTCTATGGCAGCCCATAGAACCGTACGTAGGAAAGTTATGAAATTTGGCACACTGATAGAGGACAGTCCAATGTGTCCCCATAGCAAATTTGGAGTCTCTATGTCTAACCCGCTAGCGCCACCAACAGTCCAAAGTTGCACTTACGTTTTTGCTTATAACTTCTGACCCGTACGTCCTTCAAGTGAAATTATTGTTTCTTCTGATTCCTTGGCTCAAGACGATTCGATTGGACCCTATGACGTCATTTTCCGTCATGAAAATTTTTCCGCCATTTTGAGTTATTCGTAAAACCTACTTTTGCGAACTCGTCCTAGAGCTTTTGCCCGATTTCCACGAAAATCGGTATGTAGCATCTACAGACCCTCACGGCAAAAAGTTATGGAATTCATGTCAATTCATCAATCCGTTTCCGTAAACCGCGTCAACGAATTTTACGTAGAGCGCAAAAAAACGGATTTGAGGCTGTATCTTCGGCAAACTTAAGCCTATTGACACTATACTTGGTACTTGTGATGCCAGTCAGGAACTACGGGTGCCTGCAGAGTTTCGTCACAGCGCCACCTAGTGGTCAGACTTATGCTTTACACGCCTATAACTTTGGCTCAGATTGACGTATTTTCACGGGACTTATTTCTTTGGAGTTCTGAATAGTTGCCGAGTCCAACGATACCAAACATGCCAGAATTCGCCTTACGGTTAACCCTGCGCAGCAAAATAGCGCTTAAAAAACACGCGTGAATATCTCTGCGAGCGTTTTTCCGATCGACTCGAAAACACCATAGGAAGAAACTAACCTTACCTTCTGAACAAAAAGTTCTATTGACGTTATATTAAAATTTTCATCAGAAATGGCCGAAAATTGCAAAAAACGAAAAATTACCTTTAAATTTTGTGTTTTTTATACATAAATGGTTGTAACTTTGTGATGAAAAGAGATTTTTTCACCAGATTTGATACGCTGATGTATGAGCACAGTCTGAGGCCACACAAAAATAATTGTATGCTTTCACCACTAGATGGCCTTAAAATTGAACATAACCTTTGATAACAAGCCAGCCTTATGGTCATACAACTGTTTCTTAACTAAACTAAAGTGTATAGTCATTAAACTAGCTAGATGTAACACAATCATGACCTAATGTTGCATGCACAATTTTGTCATTGCGCCACCTACTGGTTTTTAGATAGAATATGGTATTTTTGCCTAAAACTACTGCAACAACACATCTAAAACCATGAGTCATCGTGGATTATTCCTTTCATAGCTTTGACTATAATCACTGGTGGTTGCCAATTCACTCCCCTTCAACCATTGAGAATACCTTATCAACCGTTTTTGCAAAAACTATATCTCTGCATCAGAACATCGTAGAGACACGGGGATGGTCTCTTTTGACTAATTAAACTTGTTGTAACATGATGTGACCCATGTTTTGCCACTGCAAACACCACTCACGTGTCTTTCAGTGCTCTAATGTTCCATGATTGTCAATAACAGAAGAACGATTGCAGTAGACAAGAACTTAAATTATTTTTGTTGATAACTTTTTTGTTTTTTCATCTAAAATTATTAGGTTTACCTAGGTTCTTCAATCTGCTTATCCAATCTCAATTTTACATCCTTTTGTGCCCTTTTCGGCTTGACCCCGGCATTGCTGCTTGCAGCTATATTTTATATTTAATTTAATTTTTCAGTATTAAATGGTCAAAAAATATACTGTAAATAAGGATTGATTTTTTTATTTCAGGCAAATTGATGCAGAGTAAAAAACAATGTTAATAAAGTAATTTTTTGTTGTTAGTTGATTGATATTTCTTTTTTTATGTTTTCTTTAATGTTAATAAGGATACAATGTTTTGCAGATGTGTAATTTTATAGACAAATTATACTATTTACAGTCGCGGCGAAGAGTTGGGGGGGCGTGAAATGTTTACTTCTTCCTAGGGGGGGCGTGACAGAAAATAATTAAGAAGCACTGGGTTAACTATCCCTTCAATGAGTGTCAAACATCTCTATAGAATTTTGGAAGAATTTGTAACACTAAAATTATTATATCTGTCTCACTTTTGCGGCACAAAATCTGCAAACACAGTAGTAGTAGTAAGTTAACTAATTTTGTTACACTTAATTTCATATTGTAACTTATTTTGAAGGCATCAGTCTGCCCAATCTGCCCTCATTTTAAGTCAGACCTTGATATCTACAGCTGTTTATGAGCACTATTTATTCATCACACATTTAAAGGGATAGTTCACCCAAAAATGATAATTCTGTTATCATTTACTCACTCTCATGTTGTTACAAAACAGTATACATTTCTTTGTTCTGAAGAAGACGAAGAAAGATATTTTAAGGAATGTTTGTAACCAAATCGTTCAAGATCGAATTGGTTGTGCACTACATTTTTCAGGCTCAAATCATCTCCGACACCAATATGTTAACGATTTATCATCTGGGATTAATGTAATTCTATAATAAGCATTGTTGCATGAAAATAAATGAATTATCCACCATAACCGTAAAGTTATCATTAAGTTACAATTTTTTATCTAATAAATGGGGATAATATAACAATGCTCACATCCCAAAACATATAAACTCATATACGGTACTTGACACACTATTTGTTTACAAATTTTAGGCCGTAATAGTAAACATCTAATAATGTAACAGCGTTACAAATTCCCGATTTGTTTATGGACTGTTGTTGCATTAGAGTTTGATACAAGTCGTTTGTGTACAGAAATTACACTATTTAAATTTAATGTACTGTAAATTGTTGAAGAATAAAGTATTCAAAATGGGATCAAAACTAATATGAAAAAATGAGAAACAACTTCCATTAGATTATTTTTTCTGATTATTTTACCCAAACTATAGTTAAACCATGGTAATCACAAATTAACCATTTTGCTACAATAAAAGTTTAACCAGGGTTTTTATAGTAAAACTAGTTTATTTTCCTAAGGGAGTGTTGTCATATAGCAACAGCTGCCCTTGTGGCTTTTTAAGATTTATCATCTTAAAAATGTATCATTTGTAATCTCAAAAGACACTTTCCACTGTCGGGCTGAACCGTTCTCATTCACAAAACCAGTTGTAAGGGTTAATTTTTAATTGAGATTTAAACATCATCTGAGAACTGAATGAATAAACTTTCTATTGATAGGACAATATTTGAAAACTATTTAAAAATCAGGAATCTTAGGGTGCAAAAAAAGTTAAATATTGAGAAAATCACCTTAAAATATATTACTAATGATAAATACACTTTTTGCAGTAGGAAATTTACAAAATATCTTCATGGAACATGATCTTAATATATTTTAAGCCAAATATTAATTTTTGCCTAAAAAAAATCTAATATTTTGACCCATATAATGTATTGTTGGCTTGTGCTACAAATACCCATTGCGACTTACGACTGGTTTTGTGATCCAGGGTAACATTTTGTTCTGCGCCAATCTGATTCAACCGGTATACATGGTTTCATAATTAACCAAAATAATGATTAGATAATGAAATTCCCATCCAGTGCCATCAGTATTCATTGCTTACAGAAATATAGCCATAATCTTAAAATCCATTCCTAAATCTTAAGTCCATGCTTGTCCAGAGGGTTAGGTACACCAGTAGTTTATCCAGGACTCTGAGGGCCAGAGATGATCTATCACGAATGCTCATTGGCCAGGGTGGACCCCTCTCATCCCCCAGAGCCCTGGCCAAGACATAGTGCCTCCATGTAACTCATTCACACTAGACATGGGAGAATTTCAAAGAATAGAGTCGAGAACAAAGTTGAATGGAAGGAAGTCGATCCAGATAGTGAGAATCCCATGGTCAAATCAGCCAAATTGAAGGTAATTCCTAAGCACATAATAACTCCTTATAAGATGCCTGGAGATAGGTGTGTGTTACTGGGAATGGCATTTTTCTCAATTAAAACCTATTTTTAATCCCTATTGGAATTCAAAGAATTTTTATATATTTTCAGTAGGGGTAATATTTTAATCTGAAAATAGTTTAATGAATACATTGTAGTGCAAAAATTTACAAATTTACCAGAGAATATTCTTTTTTGGGCAAAAATTCACCATGCTATTCCTTTCTACCTTATAGTTTACATGTCCAACTTTCTGAATAAATGTAACTAGAGGTGCTCCTGTAGCTCAACTGGTTGGTAAAGCATTGCATTAGTGAAGGTTATGCAAAGGTCATAGGATCAATCCCCAGGGAACACACACACACACACTGATGAAAAAATTGCATACCTTGAATGCACAGTAAGTCACTTTGGATAAAAGCGTCCGCCAGACGCATGAATGTAAATGTAACGTAAATGGAGGGATAAGAAAAATGTGCCCCCCGTGGGAAAGAGGAGTGAGTGTGCGTACTGTATGCTTTAATGTATGAGTGCTTTAATGTGGCTGCAATCCACAAAGGAATGATGTGTGTGCATGTGTGTCTGTGTGTTAGCCGCATGTGTGTGCCGGTCTCCAGAGACATGCTGTTGTTCCTGTGGAGTTGTGAAAGCGGTGGGCAGGTCACCTGATCGGCACTCCGGGGCTGACCCCGGTAGGCCGTCACTGCAGCGTGTCCAGGAGGATCGAATGCAAGTGACAGGCGTGGGTTTTCCTTACAAAACGCTCTCTGTGGTTGAATTGCACGACTGAGGAAGTCAGCGATGCTCCTCTCTCTCTGCCAAAGAGCCATGAGAACAAGACTCTCCCTCCATGTCACCAGACATACTTAACCTTGCATTCGTCCTGGCACTCTCTCTTTCTCCCCCTCCCTCCCTTTTTCCATTCCTCGCCGTTTCTCTTTGCTCACAATTCAAGTCCCACTTGCCTCCATCTTCTGTTCACCTTTGCCATCTCTTATTTTCATTCAGGCCACAGATGAGATGAGTACAGCATTGAGGGAGGTCTGCGGAGTGCGTACGTGCACTAGGGAGACAAGGAGTGTGTTTGGATGAGGCGTTTGGAGACATTAAAGAAAGAGTGAGCTGTGAGAGAGGTTTTGTCTGTGCACACAGAGCGCTATGTGTGAAACAGGAGTGTGTGTGTGGGTAGGACATCACAGAGATTTGGAAATTCGGGTGTTTGATCACTTGTGTGGGGGGCAATTGCAAGTGTTAAAGTGTTGAGGGAAGAATCAAAGCCAGAACAAGTGAAAAACACTTTTCATGTTGGTCTCTTGTGGACACTGGCGTGTTTCAAAACCTAGTAAGCTGCTTTGCTGTTTGTCGTCTAAATTGGCAGCTGTCTTCAAAGGGATCATTGTAAGCGTAATGAAAACTCTTCAAGTCAGCGTTTCTCGTACTTTTTTGAACCAAGGGTCCATAAATATTATATTATTTAAATAAGTACATTTTATTTATAACATTTATATTTGTCTTTTTAAGTCTGTGTAAAGTCAAATTTAGAGAATTGTTTCTATACACATTATAAATGTTAGAAATTACTGATGCGTGGATCGCCCCAAAACCCGTGGGTCGGGTTGGGGCTTCATTTGCGGGGTGGTTTGGGGCAGGTAATTTAAAACAAAATAAAAAAGAACATGTATGTTGCGTACACTTTCCTATATCCTATATAAAATATTTTGGAATATATATTTTATTAGGTTCTTTGATAAGGTTACAATACAAAAACCTAAGTAGCAACGTAACTTACATGATGTCCCCAAACTGCTGGAAAAAACGTGCATCACTGTTAGAAATGCATTGCTGAAACACGTTACAAAGACTGTGTAGAACTGAATTGTAGAGTTATACCGTTAAACAGTTTTTCTACATGTCTATGTTCAGGCTTTGGGCGGGGCTAAAATGGTGGTTCGATGATGCATTGGAGCCACTGAGTATAGCCCCGCCCCTAGCACAATCTTAAGCAACTATTCAGGTTGTAGCGGTAGTTAATGGTTGAGAGTTGGTAGCTTTCCTGCGAGTGGGAGTGGTTTCAGCACTGACAGTGGACACACCCCCAGCATTTGTGAGCAGAGAATACTAACTATTTTTCCAAGATTTTGATAACTGAGTGGTTAATAACACATTTTTCTGTGGTGTGACAAACTCAGAACACATATTTATTATCATTTTACACAGACGTTGCAATACCAAATTCATGGCAAAGTACTACCCATCATTAAGAAGAATAAGCTAAGACCATGGCACGAAATTTAGCTTTTTTCGTGTCTTGAGCACGAATGTCTTTTTCTTGTCAGTCGCACAAATTTCTATAAATAGTTTTTCGTGTCTGCTGCAAAACTTTCTTTTACATGTCATTTAATGTATTGTTTTCTCATTGTTTTTTGGGTTAGAATCACTGTATGTTACAGTTTTAGACAACCAAACCCCAACTCTAACCCCAACTCCAGGTGAAAATAGTTTTTAAAACACGGAAGAAAAACATGTAGAAACCAATACATAAAAGTACATCCTAATTCCAAATTTAACCCCAAGCGACAATGATTTAAAAATAGGAAAAAACAATACATGAACAATACAAGAAAAAGTAAGTAGTGCCATGGAAACGAAAAACTATTTTTATAAATTCATCCTTAATGACACACAATAGGCATTTGCGCTCATGGCACGAAAAAAAGTTGAATTTCGTGCCATGGACACAAATAAATTAATCAAATTTTTCGTGACTATAACACAAATTTCCGTGAGAACATGTCGAGCAGCTTTACAGTGTGCGTAGATTAGTTTTGCTACCAAGCTTGATGCAAAGCATCATGCTTTCTTCATGAAGGATAATTGCACTGGCCAAAAAAATTATTTAGCGACAGAATGATAATGCTGTCTACATTTTAGAGTCGAGCTGGTGACGTGTTAACACTAATTCGCTAAGTGTGCTCATTTCCTTATGTGTTTAAATAGATGAAAAACATTCTGTGAAAATATAAACTTGATATCTTTAATATTGACTGAGTAAAATTGAAATCAATGTGAAATTCATAAAGTGAAACAAACTTTTATTGCTCCTAATCTTATAATTAAATTATGACTTGCATATAATTGGTTGAAAAAATTGCTTACCTATTGTCCAATCATTGGACTCTAATGCTATGTACACACCATGTAGCACGTAGCACAACGTTGCTCGCTCTAGATTACCTGCGGGATTTAACTTTGTGTAATGCGAATTTGTTGAATATTTCTACTTGCGCAAAGGCACATTTGAGGCGAATAACGCATGTTTTCGTGGCAATCGTGCCGCAGAATTCACGTCATTCGCATCGCCCTGCACGAGGACGCGTCTGATCACGTCTTTGCATTGACTTTGTATGTAATTTACTTGCGCAAATAGTTGATCTTGCGTTTGGTGTGTATGCCCCATAACACTTGGCCTTCTCTAAAGCAGTCAGTCTTGTTCATATATCTTCAAACCACCTATAGGACAAAGTATAGCTGCAAGCAATAAATGCATCACCTACAGACAAAGGTATCAATGTCTTAATTTTTACCAGGCTGTGCATTTTATGAATTCATGTTGTACTATAGGAGCCAAAGGTGAATTAACAATAAAATATTAAACACGATAATATTTATGGCCTGTATGTTATCTTCCATTTGGGTTTCCAAGCCACCTCCGCTGTGATGTTTTTTATTAGGCGAAAGAAAAGTTTCACTAACCTCCCACAATTTTTCCTCTTGGTTTGTAAAATGAATAACTCTCTTTCATGAGACCACATACAATTATGCCCAGCTTTCCTCAGCAGTTGACATAGTAAGCCACAAAGCTCTCTCAATGTTTGCATTGTGTGTAAATAACTAGTCTTTGAAACAAGCTCGAGATGACCAAACCTATTTCATCTTGAAAAGTTGTACATCAGCATCCATGTGTGCATTGTGACATTGAAAAATTACCAGATATGAAGCTGAACTTATAGGAAAAACTAAACTAAACAGTATATTTAAACAGCGCTGTAAATCTCTGGAAGATTTTATGCCTTATTCCTGTTTTGCTGAGCAGGCAACGGCTATTTAAAGAGACCATTAAAATCCAAATTGGAGATTTGTGGCTTGTCTTTTAGTTTTGAGGTCCCCTAGCACAAAGGTTTTTAAACTGTGCAAGCTGTCACAGTAGGGGAGGGTGGGGCACAACCTAACACTTTTTGGTTTTGGCTCAATCATTCAAAAAATATTTGAGTTTGATTAATTATATTTTTACACAAGCAACACACACACATCTCTGCTACAAATAAACATTTGAAGTTTGTTTCTGGTACTTACCATTCTTGGACAATTATACCAAACGTGACAGAAGTGCAAACGTTACAACTCACCCCATAGGTGGGGTCAGTTGTAACAGGCAGGGGGTTCGTTGCAACACCTGCCAAAAATCAAGCCTGCAGCCAAATATTCCAATACTATTTTGTCTATATACTTGAAGTGGATATTGTTTATACATCTGTCTATAATAGACAGGTATCCACACTGTATTCATTCATCCAGCACTTTCTAACAATAGTTCAATTATAAATGGATACAAATGTCTAAATATGTGAGAACAAGCAGCAGAATTATGACAAAACATGTGACCCAGTCTGTAATAATCATACTACAACTTCAATATCAAATTCTGAGATAATGAGCATCAAAGTCTGATTTTAGCCATTCATTTCATTATGATTTCAATCTTTGACGTGACCTTATTCAATCAATATTAAAGATATGAACAAAAATAAATATTTTAAAAGACAGGCACATTTATTTTGTTGGCAGCCAGCAATCATTCGTGTGTAGCCTATTTAAAACAACGGCAAGAATTATGCTAACATTAGCGATTTTCATATCGTAAGTGCTGAGGAGTTAGTTGTAATACAGTGTTACAATTAACCCAGCTGGGTCAAAATGTTTTCAAGCCCACCAAAAAAGTTGCTAAGAGCTGCAGACATATTTCAAAACGATGCTGTGTTTTAGTCAACAAGACACTGATTAATATGAGTATCTTACACACCCAACTTAGAAACCGTAAAAATATAATGAAAAAATGTACTTACATGACACCAAAACACCTGTTCATTAATAACTCTCTGGAAAAACCTTATACATTTAATTTGCGGGAGATCGTCTTTTGGCAGCATGAAAAAAATACCGGAAAAACAAAACAGCAACCTTGTGCAACAATGTAAACAGTCCATGTTACTAACCCCGTGTTAGTTTTTGCCCCGCGCACCCCTACCTTTTAAACAGTTCTTATATGTACCATTAACGTACAGATATGTATACATTATGTTCCTCTAAGGTACTAATATAAACTCTTTAGGTGCAAAGGTGGTTTTTGAAAGGGTACTGTCCCAGTGATGGGGACCATTTTTTCTAACAGTGTACCATAAGGTCTTTTGGTTTTGCAATAACTTGATGAAATTAAAATTAAAAATAATCTCTCGTCAAAAACCAAAAAATGTGTACTTCCCCTATATTTCCATTCAAAAACATTCCGACAAGTCTTGAATACACACTAAAGATACTGGCTTTTTCAACTCAGCTTTTGGTCAAAAAGGGACAAACCCAAGAAAATTTAATTAACCCAGAAAATGTTTATTTGATCCAACAATAGGTTAAAACAACCCAGAATAGGTTAAATTATAACCTTGAGTTGGGTTCATCCCTTTTTTTTACCCAATGCTGGGTTGAAAATAACCAGCATTTTCGAAGTGTATACTTCTCTTGGTGAGTCCTGGAATTTAGTAGTTTGGAAACCCCAAAAATGCTTGGTTAATTTTTCTACCCAAAACCTGGGTTGAGCCCTTTGGGTCTTTTAATTGGGTTATTTCTTGTGTAGGTTTTTGTGTAACCCAATCAGTTGGGTTAATATTGGGTTAATTTTTATTTGGGTCCTTTTCACTGACAGTTGAATGAATGCACCCCTCCGCCTCCAGCGAGGCATCAACCCAAATGTTGGTTCAAATTAACTCAGTGTGTGGTGCTGTTTGATTTCACTTCAGGTGTGGAGAGGCTGAACACGGACAGATTTATGTGGATAAACAAGGTTTGTATTAATATATTTATCCATAAAACCATTACTGTTTACTAGAAAAAGCAAATGTGTGACAAAAGTCCAGTTTACATGACGTGAAATGTTATTACATGCACTGCTGCTCATTAGCGGTTAGCTTGTTTGATAAGTTGCGCTCACAGGATCGTAAATATGTGGATGTTTAAAACGCACATCTATGTAGCACAGTGTAGCACATCTATATTTTAATACATAAATGCTTGTATAAAAAAGAAAGTTCAAATCTTGGTTAAAGAATAGTCAATAATAGTGATTCATACACTGGAAAAAAACTTCTGGACATTGGTTGCACATGATTAATAGGTTTTCTTAAAATTAAATTAACATTAATTAAAGTTATTTTCATTTTAAGAAAACTACAATGTACATAATCAAATTACGTAGATCCAACACTTTTTTTTTTTTAAAAGACAATTTTAAGAAAACTTAATTTAATCTTGTGCAACCAGAGATTTTTTCAGTATACTCCTTATTTATTCACCATTTTTAGCTGTATGGTTCAATAAAGAACCTTTAACATCTGTAGAACCTTTCTGTTTCACAACAGGTTATTTGTAGTTCATTAAACTGTTAAAAGATAAGGAAGAAATGGTTATTTTATGAACCATGCCCTGATTGGTTCTTTGGGAAACCAAAAATGGTTTATCTATGGCATCCCTTTGAAGAACCTTTCAGATTTTATTTTTAAGAGTATAGGTTGCAAGCATGATGCTTACTCGCAATAAAGCACAGCCACTTGTACCTTACTGCTTAAAATATACATGCTTTCTCTGATAAAATATCTTTAAGTGGACTAATTTAACATAGAAGCTCTGCTATCATAACGGTTTGACAGCTTACAGTCAAACACACCTTTTGGATTTTAAGTGCTTGTAAACATTTGCCAAATTGAAGAATGTTGTAAGAATGCATTTCGTAAAGTTCAAGCACGCAAACGCTCTGAATGCATCAAATAACTTAGATACATCATATCAGCATCAGATGTGTGTGAGATTCCAGCTTGTGTAGTGTTCGTTGTCTGCTGCACCCCACCCAAAATATTGAGCAGCGGTCCAGCATTACCTCATCTGGTGAACCTGCTGGGGAAAAGACCCAGCCCTTCTCAGATAAGAGAGAGGAGACAAGTAGAAATGTGTAGACGTTAGATTAATCTGGGTGTTTTTTCTAAATTCATTACATGCCCAGCAACCAGACAGACACTTTTTCCTGCAAGACCAAGATTTCAGGACAGATAAGGAAAAGACTTTGTTGTCATCAGGGGCACACACGTAGTCATTTTTGTGGTGACTAATATCAACAGTTTCAAGTATAATTTCAAGTATATTTTGCATTCAAGCATTTTGCAGAAACTTTTACCCAAATCGACTTACAGTGCATTTAAGATATACAATATCACGCATCATGCACATTCACTGCAAACACAATGCACTACCACCTGAGCTACAGAAACAAATTAATATTTTTGTCAACATGAGCAATGCATTTTTGTTCTTCTTGTATGATTTGCTCCAGCTTGGACACTTCATGAGCAATGCATTCTGGGATTGCCTTCTCCATTAAAGAGACACTACACTTTTTTTGAAAATATGCTCCTTTTTCAACTCCTCTAGTTAAACATTTAATTTGTACTTAATTTTTAGCTGACGCTTTTATTCATTTAGTTCCTAGCCATATCTGCCTAGAAAATCGCAACTTTTAATTTTCCGTCAGTGTTAGTACACGATGTAACTACAGAAGAGTCAAGTTTAAAATAGGAAAAATATTGAAACTTTTTGGTTATTTTTTTTTTAGGTGCAATGCTCATTCCCTCCAGAAAAATGCGATTGCACGATTTATTGCATAATCAGCCAAAGTCCGCATATTTATGCAGGGCTGCATTTTTTCCAAATACGACGCACTTTCGCCGCAATAATTACAGATTTCCGCGCACAAAATATGCGGGGCTTGCATGATTTCATAATCACCGCATTTTCGTAGCAAAAAGTCACATATATATTAGCAGAAAGTTGAAAAATGTTGCATTTACTTCACACAAGCGCAGCCGTGTCCTCTGTTGCCATGGGAACGTTATGAAGTGATGTGATTATGTGACGTGAACATCATTGCAGCTTTTGCAAGTTTCCACAGTTTTTGCAAGTTCCGCTATTTTCGCAAATTCCAGCAATTCCATCGCATAAATTGCATAAATATCCAGCATATTCCATCGCATTTTTTAAGAAAACGTGCCGCAAAATCGAGGATTTTTGCCCGCAACAATCTCAAAAAAACTCTTTTTCTGGAAGGACTGAATGCTAATAGACTAATCAAAATCAATGGATTATGCTAAGCTATGCTAAAAGTGCTAGCGCCAGACACGGAGATCAGCTGAACAGATACTAAGACGGTAAGAATTAAATGTTTAACTCTAGGGGAGCTGGAAAATGAGCATATTTTCAAAAAAATTGGATTGTCCCTTTAAAGGATTAGTACATTTTATTAAAAAAATCCAGATAATTTACTCACCACCATGTCATCCAAAATGTTGATGTTTTTTTTTTTTGTTCAGTCGAGAAGAAATTATGTTTTTTGAGGAAAGCATTCCAGGATTTTTTCTCATTTTAATGGACTTTAATGGACCCCAACACTTACCAGTTTTTATAAAGTTTAAAATTGACTTTCAAAGGACTCAAAATGATCTCATTAAAGTCGATGGATGGATTTCTCAAAAAACATAATTTCTTCTCGACTGAACAAAGAAAGACATCAACATTTTGGATGACATGGTGATGAGTAAATTATTTGGATTTTTTTTTAAGAAAATGAACTAATCCTTTAAGGAGACATGCAACTGCTTTGCAGTGTGTGAGACCTTGTATATTTAAGGACAATGGGCTTTTCTCGTTGGGATAGCTGGTTAAAAAAATAAAATATAAAGTAACTTCAAGATTGTATTCAATCATTAAATATGGACTTGACCAAAAAAACAGATCACTAAGGGGGAAAACACAGAGGACCTGTGCCAATTCACTTGCGCTGAGCCATGGGAAAATGGTTCAAGACATTGGCCACTGTCTGGATCATCATAGTATGGCACATTCAGTATCCCACAGACCAATGGCAAAAGGGATAATTCAATTAAGCCATAAAGGCTGTCTCCCATACAGCGATTCAGCATTGTTCAAAAAGATGAAAGTCGCCAATATGCGCTACTTCTCATGCTTCTTATTTTAGGAGGGATGGGAATCAGAGAGATGTGACATTTATGAAAGTCTCCTTTCAAAGGGGATACTTTCCCAGACCCAGGATCTGTGATTGACAGATATTTCGCATGTCCATGAATTAACCTCATAATTTGTCTCTAGAGCATCAATTCAGTGCTTTACAATAAATCATATTCTTGTTTTTTACTTGGAAAGTTAGAAAGTTCTAGTAAAAAAATTACAGAGACAGATGATATTTCAAAACTGGCTACTTATCACTTTTGGGAAGTTTGGGAAAGGAATTACATTTGACCATGTTGTTGTGATCTGAATCTGTCAAGACAACAAAAACCTCATCATAGTT
Source organism: Misgurnus anguillicaudatus (assembly GCF_027580225.2). Classification (NCBI taxonomy): domain Eukaryota; kingdom Metazoa; phylum Chordata; class Actinopteri; order Cypriniformes; family Cobitidae; genus Misgurnus; species Misgurnus anguillicaudatus. The sequence continues at coordinate 30,382,062 of NC_073354.2, read as the reverse complement.
TTCAATATCTGAAGCCAACTCTTTGAAAAGCATGCGCCGCTACCCGTGACAGCAGATTGGTTTGACAGCACCGCATATGGGTGAGGAGAGGAATAGCTGCAGGTGGCACAGATCAAGCCAGAATCAATTTCACTGCCAATGCTGACTAGTGTGAGGTTGCCAAATTGGCAGGGCCTGAGCTTTGAGAAGAAAGCTCGGACCCTGAGGGTGGAGGACCTTCTTCCTATCCCGGACCTCACTTGCACTAACTTCATCCGGCTGTGGGAGTTTCTGTCCACAGGTACAGACGTTGAAGTTGACACCTCCTTTTAGTCTCTTTGGCTCAATTACAGGGAAAGTACGTCATGAAAGCACATCACGCTCACCACTTGTAAGGCTTTAAAGGCGAGGTGTAGGCAGAAGAAACGTTACCTGCGTTTGAGTTGTTCACCCGTTTCATGTGTGGTTTGGAAAAAGAAACAAACTCGGAGTGTTGCTCGCTCAAGACAGTTACACCGTCCTTGTTTGTCTTGACCGTAGTACAGAGACTCGGGGTGTCTTTGAAGCGGAAAAACGGTTTGAGGTACATTCCATTGATAATTATAAAGCTCTGAACAGCAGGGATATTTTTTGGCCGGATATTAGTTTGCATCTACAGTTCATGATTGATTTTGCTTGCGTATTTTAGAATAGGCGGATTATTTAATGCAAACTGTGAGTCTTTTCTACCACCAGAGATGTTTGTACAACTATTAGACAAGTCGTGTATTCATTTTGATTAATTATAGAGGGTTTCATCGGATGCACGCAAGTTGTCGCCGTTACGTGCCTGAACCGAAGTGAACTCCCGGTCTGTATTCATTTATCAGTCAGGCTAGTGGCTAAACTGATCTCTGAAACAAATACCTTGTTGAAAATAAAATGTTTTGGTTTCTTAAAGATAAGAGTAGACGACGAGCATGGATTACAGCTACTGTAAGTTTGGCAGCAAGGCAAGAATTCAAGGATCTGTAGCTAACATTGTAGCCTTGTTGTGGGTAGATGTGACTGAGAGGTCGTGAACAGATGTAAACACTCAGGAGAAGTTGGATGAGTTTGAGAAGATGGGATTTTTTATTTATTTACCCCAATTCAGGCCAAATAAAGGCAATAAAAATCATCAACATTAAAGAAGAAAGTAAATTGACATGAGAGTCAAAACAAAACAAAACAATCAAAATTTATAATTTTCAGCTGCTTAGAAACAGAGCTTAATAAGAAATAACATTTGAGAGCCTACATCAGACTTATGTCTTCACCTCTCCTTTCTCTCTCAAGACTGACACTGTTCGACTATTTATAGACCTGAAACATACCTCTGAAATTGGCACATACCAACACACCATATAATACAGGGGTGCCTCAGGTGAGCAAACAATAAAAGCTTAACAACAGCCAAAATACTAAATATACAAAGCTAGAAAATTGCAGACCATTATTTTTATAATGCAAGCTCATATTTGGCAAAGCCACAATATATATTTACAGCTAATAAATTAAATTAAATGAATAAATCAAACTCTGGGTCACTTCCTGTTGACCCAGAAGTTATAGCGTAATTTCAAGCTATTTGAACCTGCCCATTGCAGCAAACTTCCCTTTAAACAGACCAAACGGGATATGCTGGTAAGACACAATGATGGTACCTTGAAACTCTGTTACCTTTTAAACTAAATAAACAGACACATAATTAATAAAAACATGTGTTGTGCAGTTATTGTGATCAGCTATTGTTATGAAGTGAATGGCATGATTCGAACAGTAAGAGATGTGTAAATGGCTGTAGCTATAGCATATAAATCACCGTAGTGTTAGATGTCAAAAATGTGCACACAAAAGCTACGGGATAAATGAGTGTATTGATGAATGGCTGTAATTAACAAATAATTAGAAACAGTATGATGGTTAACGAAATACATAAACACACTATACCAACATATAAAGGTAACATACTCAGTCTTTACCTTATGGTAGGTAGCGCTCCGCTACCGTGACGGTAGCTATGCGCTCTGTCACACACCTCCCCCCTTAAGAGAGAGCGTCCAGATCTAGTTCATGACGCGAAAGAAAGTCAGCAATGAGATTGTCCTTTCCAGCCCTATACTTCACTGTAAACCTGTATGGCTGAAAGGAGAGCTGCCAGCGGGTTAGTCTAGCGGTACAATCACGCATGCGGTGTAGCCACTGCAAGGGCCGGTGGTCTGTCGCCAAAACACAGTCTTTGCCAACTAGGTAATCTTTTAAAGTGTCCAGAGCCCACTTGATGGCAAGACACTCTTTTTCGATGGTGGAGTACCGTGTCTCGCGAGGGAACAGCTTGCGGCTCACAAACTGTATTGGCCTTTTGTCCTCCCCCTCACCCTGCAACAACACTGCTCCTAGGCCAATGCCCGAAGCATCGGTTTGCACAGTGAAGGGCAAGGAAAAGTCAGGACTCTGCAACACTGGTTCGTGGCACATACTTTCCTTTAGGTCATGGAATGCTGCCTCACACTCAGCAGTCCAGACCACCTTGTTGGGGCTGGTCTTGCGAGTGAGGTCTGACAGGGGAGCTGCTCGGCTCGAAAAGTTAGGGATAAAACGCCGATACCATCCGATCAACCCCAGGAAAGATCTCACCCCTCTCTTGGTTGCAGGCGGCTGGGAGTTGCGTATGGCGTCCACCTTGCTGACCTGAGGACGTATTGTGCCACTACCTAAGACGTATCCCAGGTAGCACACTTCAGACCGGGCAAGCTGGCATTTGCTGGCATTCACTACCAGCCCGGCCTGCCGAATCCTTCGAAAGACATCACTGAGGTGTTGAAGGTGTTCTTCCCATGATGACTGTGGATGATGACATCATCAATATAAGCCGCGGCATAGTCCTCAGCTCCCCTCAGCACCTCATCCATGAGACGCTGAAATGTTGCTGCTGCCCCATGTAGGCCAAAGGGCATGACCTTAAAATGGAACAAGCCAGATGGGGCTTTAAAGGCAGTCAGTTTCTGTGCTTGGGGGGTGAGTGGCACTTGCCAGTAGCCCTTACACAAGTCTAAGGTGCTGAGGAACTCAGCCTTACCCAGGCGCTCCACCAGCTCGTCCACACGGGGCATAGGATATGGGTCAAAAGCGGAGATTGTGTTCAGCTTTGAGAAGTCGACGCAGAAGCGAAGCCCCCCATCCTTTTTTGGCACCAGGACCACGGGACTACACCACTCACTGTGTGATGTCTCGATCACCCCCATCTCAAGCATTGCCAATACCTCCTGTTTCAGTGCGGGGATCAATCGCGCTGGAACTCTGGTGGTGGTCTGCCTAATGGGGCCTGGAGAAATCAGCCGGATGTCATGGGTGATGACGTCAGTTCGCCCCGGCTGGTCTTGGAACAGGCCTCTTGGGATGATTTCCATCAGGTCCTCCTGTTGCTCAGATGTCAAGTGTGTAATGGAGGGGTAGGTTGACTTGCCGCCCGCAGTAGGAAAGTACTGCTCCGACGGCTCTTCTTCCTCTTCCACGGTCCGTGCCCACAGCTGATCTTGTATAGTAGATGGTCGGTCAATCCATTGCTTTAAGAGGTTCACATGGAAGATCTGTTTGGAGCGACGTCTGTCTGGTATTGAAATTTCATAAGTAACTTCACCAACCTTGCGAAGTACCGTGTAAGGGCCTTGCCACTTCGCCAGCAGACTGCTTTCTGATGATGGCAACAGCAGTAGCACTTTCTGTCCGGACTTGAAGCTGCGACTGCGTGCTGTCTTGTCATACCACGTTTTCTGCCTCTTTTGAGCCTGGGCCAAGTGTTGATGGGCCATGGAGCTCAGCTGGTCCAGCTTCTCCCGCATCTTCAGGACATAACTCGCAATGTTGGTTGGCTGGTGAGGAGCGTCCCCCTCCCAACCCTCTCGGAGGATGTCGAGTGGGCCTCTCACCTCCCGTCCGTACAAGAGTTCGAAGGGAGAGAACCCGGTGGATGCTTGCGGTACTTCTCTATAGGAAAACAACAGGTAAGGAAGCCACTGGTCCCAGTCTGCTCCTGACTCAGATACAAACTTCCGCAGCATCGACTTCAGTGTCTGATTGAACCTTTCCACCATGCCATCGGTCTGCAGGTGGTAGGGTGTGGTCTTAATACCCTGAATCCCTAACAGGGAGTATATCTGCTTCAATGCCTTGCTTGTGAAATTACTTCCCTGATCGGTTAAAATTTCTTTGGGAACACCCACACGGGAAAAAAGTTGAATTAAACTATTGGCCACTTGCCTTGCCTTAGTATTTCTGAGGGGGAATGCCTCTGGGTAACGCGTTGCGTAATCACAAATTACCAAGATATAGCGGTGCCCTGTCCTACTCCTCTCTAAGGGACCAACTACATCCATGGCAATACGACTAAATGGTGTGTCAATAATTGGGAGGCTGACGAGGGGAGCTTTTAAGCCTCTTTTGGAGCGAGCAGACAACTGGCACTCGGGACATGATCTACAGTACTCAGCTATGTCCTTGTTGAAACCTGGCCAATAAAATCTTTGCAGGATTCTCTTCTCTGTCTTCTCCCTGCCTAGATGCCCTGACCACGGAATGCTGTGCCCTAGGTGTAACACTTTGGCTCTAAGATTCTCAGGAACCACTAACTGCTCTGTGTTTGCACTCACTCGATAAAGTTTCTCATTATTGACAACAAAACATATGTTACCCTCCCTCATGGCTTCTTTAGCCTCCTCATCGGTCTTAACCGAGGAAAAGCAAGAGCTAAGTGTGGGGTCTTCCTGTTGAAGCTTCTTGAAGTCTTCACAAAGAACTTCATTGCCATCTAATTGTGGGAAGGACAGACTTTCCCGCATTTTGGTACCTGACACCTTTGCTCTGCGCCTTTCTGCCTTGGACTTTTTAGGTTTGTTATCAGAACAACCCTCAAATGGTAAGTCTGACCAACCATCAGTGTCTGGTTTGTCTCTGGCTTGTGCTCTAGTTGTAACATAAGCACTGACTGTGTTAACACTTTGCAATAGCTCTGTAAGAACTGGTACATCCTGGCCTAAAATGACTGGGTAAGGGCATTTATCCAAAATCCCCATGGTTAATAAGTATTTTTGGCCATTAATCTCAATGAGAACCTCACTGGTCTGGTGCTCAGACTCATCGCCATGGATACAGCGGACCCTCACTTTGCCCACAGTCTGAAAATCAGACTTTAAACAAGATTTGAGAATGAATGATTGACTACTCCCTGAGTCAACTAAAGCCTGAACTACTTTTCCTTTTATCTTCACAGGGACAGTAACATCCGAAGTAGTACAAGGTAAGTGTTTGCTAGGGCCAGGTAAATAACATAGTCTTGAATCAGACACTTTCTTCAGTGTACAATTGGGCCTAATGTGACCTTGCTGGCCACAACCATGACATATAGGTACTCTTGGTGTTTCAGCTGGAGTGGGGTTAACACTGGGGCTTTTGGGGTTGTTAGAGGACCTAAACATACGACCACTACCCCCCGCAGACCTACCAGAGGATGTCTTCTCCGGCTCTCGCTGGGCTACTTGGTATGGTCTTCTCCAGTCCTGCTGTTGTATACCCAGGTGATAGCCTTTTCTGGGTTGCCTAGCGGTCATGAATGTCTCCACCAGGTCTGCAGCTTGTGCCGATGAGACTGGGGTACGTTCTCTCACCCACACCTGAAGCTCAGGGTACAACATGTCCAGAAACTGCTCCAGCACGATTTGGTCACACACCTGCTCTTTGGTCAACCTGTCTGGAACTAGCCACTTTTCCATCAGGTCCTTTAGCCGGGCTTGAAGTTCTTTCGCCGTCTCGCCCTCCTTGATGAGCTTGGAGCGGAAACGTTGGCGGTAAGTCTCTGCACTGATATTAAACTTGTTGAGAATGGCTTGCTTCACTTTCATATAATCCTGACTATCTTCCAAACACATGGCTACGTAGGCAGATCTGGCCTTACCATTTAACAAGGGAACGAGGTATAATGCCCAAGTCTCATGGGGCCACTGACTTGCTGCTGCGAGCCTTTCAAAGGTGGTTAAATAGTGCTCAATATCTTCATCCTCTTCATATGGGGACATCTTAGGAGGTTTCCACCCCCGCTGGAGGTTTAGTGGTGCAGCAAGGCCGAGAGTGGTGGAGTTGAGGGAGCTCTGTATCCTGGGTGCTGGGTGTTGACCTGGATGTGGCTGAGGAGTTGGTACATCCAGAAAAGGCATGTTGTGTAGATCAAAAGTTGTCGAAGGGCGAGAGCCAGGTGAATCTATCTGCTGTAGTACGTTGAGTGGCTGTCTCGACGCCTGCATTGATGCTGGATCGCCTCTCACTAGTTGCTGTAGTTGCATAAATTGGTGCTCCATACCTTTCCATCTGCGCTCTTGCCGGAGCGCCTCTGCCTCTATCTGGTCCTGCTGACGGCGCTGAGACTCCACCATCGTTCTCACCATCTTCTCCAAGCGGTCTGTTCTATCTTCGACCACAGGAGTGGGATGTTTAGATGACTCTGTGGATTTGGGCCTGGTCCCCATAGTTGAACCATCTCTAGGGGGTGCCATACCTCTGCCTTGACTGTCCATCTTGACTCACTGAGTGCTGCTCGGACACTGTTTACCCGGAAACCGCTGCCACCAAATGTTGTGGGTAGATGTGACTGAGAGGTCGTGAACAGATGTAAACACTCAGGAGAAGTTGGATGAGTTTGAGAAGATGGGATTTTTTATTTATTTACCCCAATTCAGGCCAAATAAAGGCAATAAAAATCATCAACATTAAAGAAGAAAGTAAATTGACATGAGAGTCAAAACAAAACAAAACAATCAAAATTTATAATTTTCAGCTGCTTAGAAACAGAGCTTAATAAGAAATAACATTTGAGAGCCTACATCAGACTTATGTCTTCACCTCTCCTTTTTTTTTCTCAAGACTGACACTGTTCGACTATTTATAGACCTGAAACATACCTCTGAAATTGGCACATACCAACACACCATATAATACAGGGGTGGCTCAGGTGAGCAAACAATAAAACCTTAACAACAGCCAAAATACTAAATATACAAAGCTAGAAAATTGCAGACCATTATTTTTATAATGCAAGCTCATATTTGGCAAAGCCACAATATATATTTACAGCTAATAAATTAAATTAAATGAATAAATCAAACTCTGGGTCACTTCCTGTTGACCCAGAAGTTATAGCGTAATTTCAAGCTATTTGAACCTGCCCATTGCAGCAAACTTCCCTTTAAACAGACCAAACGGGATATGCTGGTAAGACACAATGATGGTACCTTGAAACTCTGTTACCTTTTAAACTAAATAAACAGACACATAATTAATAAAAACATGTGTTGTGCAGTTATTGTGATCAGCTATTGTTATGAAGTGAATGGCATGATTCGAACAGTAAGAGATGTGTAAATGGCTGTAGCTATAGCATATAAATCACCGTAGTGTTAGATGTCAAAAATGTGCACACAAAAGCTACGGGATAAATGAGTGTATTGATGAATGGCTGTAATTAACAAATAATTAGAAACAGTATGATGGTTAACGAAATACATAAACACACTATACCAACATATAAAGGTAACATACTCAGTCTTTACCTTATGGTAGGTAGCGCTCCGCTACCGTGACGGTAGCTATGCGCTCTGTCACAAGCCTATACATTAATCTTAAACGGTAACATTAGCTCAGTGTAATAGTTGATATGTGTTAGATATGATATATGAATGAAGGTAATTTACTTGTCATTTATTTATCTTGTTATCAGAAATAAACTTATGTAAAAGGATTTTGTTGTTTTTGATTCTATGTGGAAGTCTACCAGAAGTTGCGTTTAGTCCACAAAGGCATTTGTTTTTGTTGTTGCTGCTGAAAGCATCTATAAGGTTAGGTTGCAATGTTGAATGTTGCGAGCCAGAATTTAGCAGGCCTGGAAATCCGTGTTAAAATTCCCAGGTATTTCCAGATTTGTTTTGTAAGTTTTCTGGGATATGATTTGAGGAGCACAACCAACGTGATCTTGTGTGTTTTCCATAAAGTGTGGTTGTACTACATTCACTTACATTTTCATAGACACTGAAACATATAATATTGACGTGTTGACAGGACTACATAAATTATTTAGGTATTAACAGCTTTATAGACGTACAAATTTGTATTTAATTATTAAAATAGCATCAAATAAATAGCATGTTTTCAGTCCAGATTGATCTCACGGAAAGTCATGTTATAGGCTAGTTACACGAAATTTGATTAATTTATTTGTGTCCAAATTCAGCTTTTTTCGTGCCTTGAGTCTTTTTCGTGACACTTGCACGAATTTCTATAAATAGTTTTTCGTGTCCGTTGCACGACTTTCTTTTTCGTTTTGTTTCATTTTATGTATTATTTTCTCATTGTTTTTTCCTTATTTCTTACCATTGTACTTGGGGTTAGAATAACTTTCTGTTACATTTTTAGACATCCTAACCCAAACCCTAACTCTAATCCCAACTCCAGGTGAGAATAGTTTTAAAAGCGGAAGAAAAACATGTAGAAACCAGTACATACAAATACATCCTAACCCAAACCTAACCCCAACCCCAAGCGACAATGATTTAAAGAAATTATAGGAAGGTTATAGGAAAAAAATTAGAAAACAATACATAAAATGACAAGAAAAAGAAAGTCATGCCAAGGACACGAGAAAGTATTTATAGAAATTCGTGGAGTGTCACAATAAAGACATTTGTGCTCAAGGCACGAAAAAAGCTGAATTTCGTGCCATTGACACAAATAAATATGCAGAAGTCATATTTTCTGACTCATTTATCATGACTTTCAGAGAATTACTGTACATAGTATGAAACAAGACTAGACTTTAAAACTTTTTCCTGGACAGGGCTTATCCTAGTCCCAGACTAAAATGCATGTTTGAGTGTGTTAATTTAAAAACACCTTATATTGACATATCTTAACATATATCAGTGCCATTGTTTTATCTCAAGATGCACACCAGTATTGTCTTTAAAAACTAGTTTGTAAAAACTACTTAAAAGTCCTAATACAACTAAGGCCTAGTCGTGGATTAATCTAAACCCTGTCCGGGAAACCACTCCTAAAATGAATAACATTTTTGTAATCATTTAACCATTTTGCTATATTTAGTTATTTTCCTATGAAACACAAAAGGCGTTTTCTCCTATGCAACAATAATTACACCAAAACACGACATGAATTCACAAAAGATGGTAATTTTATTAATAGGCTGTAATTCACATATGTTCCTCACAATCGCATTTTTAATATCCAAATTTAGCCCTTTATCCAGCAATCTTGATTCCAGTTCTCAGCAGCGACTGTAAACGTAAAATCTCCCGTTCTTTATAAATTCATATTCAAATATTGCATCTCAAGAAGTTTTGTCACATTTGACACATTGCTTTATGCCATTGATATCAAACTCTCATTGGCTCTTGCGTGCTACATTAAAGATTTGCGACATTGCTGTCTTTCAGTCAATGTACTTTTGAATTTGAAATGCACGCCTTCACAGAGAAAAACCAGATTAACGTTTTAGTAGATTAATAACTTTAATACATCGACTGCGGCTGCAGCACATCGCCATTTTAACTACTTTCGGTACTGCTTTTGAAAATTTGAAATGAATAAATTATTGTGATTACACTTTTCTCTCTGTTATGCTTTTTATTTCCAACAGTACATTATTTTAAAAAACTGTTTTGAGTAGGACTGTATTAGTGTCTTAAAGGGGACATATCATGAAAATCTGACTTTTTCCATGTTAACGTGCTGTAATTGGGTCTCCAGTGCTTCTATCAACCTAAGAAAACATAAAAAATCAACCCATTAACTTAGTTTTGGTAAACCATTCTCAGCAAGCATGTGAAAAAATAGGTCAATGAAATTTGGCTCCCTTTGTGATGTCAAAAGGGGATAATACCGCCCCTTAATCTGCACTATCCAACCACGACACTGCCATTTAGTACAGAGATCAGCTCATTTGCATTTAAAAGGACACAAAAAAGCAAATTTTTGCTCACACCTACAAAGTGGCAATTTAAAAATGCTATAATAAATTATCTATATGGTATTTTAAGCTAAAACTTCACTAACGAACTCTGAAAACACCAAAGATTTATTTGCCATCTTAAAAAAAGCCTTTTGAAATGTCCCCTTTAAAATATCTTTAAATGCTGCATTGTTTTTATTATAACAAAAAAATTGTAACATTACGTCTTTCAATTACGTTGCATTTTATATGGATTATATTTTAAATTTTTTGGTTTTAGGCTAAGGTTTGGGGGGTTACATTATCGATAAAATGGTTATTAGGGAAATTATACAGCAATCTTTATGATATTAAAGATGTGTACGTTTTACATTTTGTAGCAGTAAAAACGTAATAATGCTACGATTAAATGTTGCAAATACGTCTAAGCATCTATTTAAATGTTCTACAAAATATGTTTTGTCTTTTTGAAAGTTACGTATTAATGCGAAATATTAACATTGGGACCAGGCTGGCACAACATACCTTTATTTTATTGATATAGCTTTTAGTAGATTTTTAAAGGAATGGTTCACCCAAAAATAAAAATGTTGTTATTATTTACCTACCCAAAAGTAGTTACAAACCTGTAAACATTTATTTGTTCTGCTGAACACAATGGAAGATATTTGTAATCAAGTAGGTAGCAGGAGCACCACTTACTGACTTCCATAGTAGGAATAAATAATAATATGGAGTGGTGTTCAAAAACTGTTTGGTTACAAAAATTTCTCAAAATATCTGCCTTTGTTTTCAGCAGAACAAAAATGTTTATACAGGTTTGTAACAACTTAAGATCATTTTCATATTTGGGTGAACTATCCCTTTAACATACACTAAATCCAACGAAAATAACTATGACTTAATCACTACTGTAAAACATGGGTGTGTAAATTGAATAATTAGTCCTGTAATGACCGTCATTGCCTTGTGCCCAAGTGCAACCTCCAGCGTAACATCATCACCACAGTCTAGTTCGGAAACTCTGTGTGAAAACAATGTTAACGGATATCTGTTTTTAAAACAAGCCTGTTGACAGAAGAGGAGACCATGAGATCAACACATAATTACAATCAGCATTAGCTCGCTCCTCTGCTGCCAGTCGGTCTAATTGTGTTGTGTTAGACGTGCCGCTCGCTCCATCCAACAAGCACCAACAGTCCCGTTACCATGGTAACACAGTCACTGCTGATACCATGGGGCTTCCTCAAACTTTTGTTTCCCACTGTTAAATATTAAACAGGTGGTGGGAGCATATGGTCACCTTTGCCATGTCATTAGGGATTTAGTAGTTAGCACACAATTTACATGCAATAGGCAATCTTTGTGATTAATAACGTTTCATTTAGCATGAGTTAATGTGCAGGTGCATTAAATATCTCGAAAATAGAATCTATAGATTTTGTGGGGGTGTAATTTTGATCTTACATGATCCATGTACACTAAAAAAAAAGATTTTTCAATTTACTAAATTTGTTTAAGGTAAGTGGTTGCAATCAATTTATTTAAGCTACATTTAAACAAAAAAAACTTTTGTTTAAATATTTAAAAATGTAGTAAATTGAATGAATCATTTTTTTCAATGAACAGATGTTTTCCTGCAGCTGATATAACTTGTTCATTTTTTTTAGAAAATTTAATTAAAGAATATAGTTTAATTATATTTAATAAATAAAAACTGTAAATTACATACATGTTCTTTACAGCAATTCCAATCTCCAAATAAAATTTTAAAGGAAAATGTTTCAATATTTTACTATGTTCTTACCTTAACTTAGATGAATTAATACATACCTATCTTTTTTCAATGTGTGCACTTAATCTTTGTACAGCACGTCGTGAATGTGTTAGCACAGTGGTTCCCAACCTTTTTATCCCTAAGTACCCCCACAGCCCTATCAGTAAGGCTCAAGTACCCCTTCATCGAAACTAAACCCAAGTTGTGTTTTAAAGACAAATAATTAGTAATATTAATTAATTCATTCATTTTAAACATTAAAGTAAAAATCACAGACTGATGTAGCATGTTTATTTCAACAAACCACTATCATTGTGATCAGTGTTTGCATTTTATCAGCTCATTTGCATTTTAAAAGACACACCCAAAAACGGCACATTTTTGCTCAGGCCTATAAAATGGCAATTTTGACATGCTATAATTAACTATCTGTAGGGTGTTTTAAGATAAAACTTCACATACGGACTCTGGGAACGCCAAAGACTTATTTTACAAATAAAAAAAATCATCATATGACCCCTTTAAGGGCCAGATTTACTAACAGCTTGCGCAAACCATCATTTTGGCGTTAAATAAAGACTGAACTTACTAAAGACACGCAGTAGATATTTAGCTCTGAAAATGTGTTATTTTGCGACCTTATTGCATATGCATTTGAACATGTTTTCCTTTTAGAAGCAACATTAATGGGAGGAGAGTATTAAATTTTGCCAGAGGAACATACTTTTTAAAAAAAATATATGTAGTTTTGCCAAATGCTATGTTTTATTTGCTTGAGAAAAGAGGAGAAGTCACGAGGAGAAGTCAAATCAGGTTTTTCAAAACTTCTTTTACCCTTCATCTGTCGTCCGCCCGGCTCCTCCGATTCTTCTAGTGTGCTTTTATTTAGCTGGAATTTCACACTCCGCCGTCCGCATTTTCATTGCGATGTCCTGCCGTGGTCTCTGTACTAATTTGCGCTGCTCTTAGTAGATTGCAGTGGTCATTATGGAAATGTGCTTATGTCATTATTGTGCCTGTGTATTTTATTTGCGCTTTTGTAGTAAATCACACGCAAATCGTTCTTGAGTTGGACATCGCTATTGCGTTTTGGAGCATGCAGCGCATTTACTCACGACGGGTAATAATATTAATAAGATTAAAATTACATTGTCCTTTTTACAATGCTTTCCTCACAAAAATCTATCTTATCAATGACTGGACAAACGAAAGACATTTTATTAAAAGTAAATGAGATCAAAGCAAAATCTAAATCTTTTCGCGTACCCCCTAGAAACTCTTCACGTACCCCCTGGGGTACGCGTACCCCCGGTTGGGAATCACTGTGTTAGCATATAGCCTAGCCCCATTCATTCCTTAGGATCCAAACAGGGATGAATTAAGAAGCCACCAAACACTTCCATGTTTTCCCTATTTAAAGACTGAGTAAATATGGTGGCACAAAATAAAACGTGGAGATTTGTTAAGCAGATAAAAATGCGAACTATAGTATATTGTATGGCGGAAGAGCACATAGTTTGCAGCAACTTTTTTATAATTTGTATAATTTTTTCCACGATAAAATAGAGATGCACAGATACCAATAGCCGATTGTTCAGACTGATATCTGCCGATACAGATAGTTGGTGGTTATATTTACTTGCATTAAATAAATTATTTAAATAAGATTAAATTTGCTAAAACGTTCATTCATCTAATAATTGTGTAAAAAATTGCAGTGATTGACCGATACCGATTATAGAGGTCGGATGTCACGTGACCCATTCTGTTTACACCACCATACTGGTAGGCAAGGACAGCCAGGAGCGATTATAAAATGAATAGCGCCGGCAGGAGTTTCATGGCAAAAGCGCTCACTGCGCACTTTAAAGGCACTCCATGGAACTTTTTGGCCACTAGGGGGTGCTAGACATGTATTTTTCACTTCTAGCGCCCCTAGAGGCCACAAGCGCAGCAGCACTGTCGCAAAGGAAAAGAAGACAACTCTTTAGGTCACAAAGTGTGCCTTCCAGCATGTCATATGAATATAATTTCATGGGTTTTATTACGCAAAAGATTGCGTAGCTCACGTTTAAATCACTGAAAAAATGATTCATTCAAATTAACTCAAATTTTTTAAGGTAAGTGGTTGCAATCAATTTATTTAAGCTACATTTAAACAAACATTTTTTATTGCATTTTACTTTACTAGTCTTTTTTGTTTAAATTTACCTTAAAAAAATTGAGTAAATTGAATGAATCATTTTTTCCAGTGAAGCCAGTTGTAACGGTGGTCGCTTGGTTAAAGTTTATATAAAAAAAACAATATTGCCTTAAAGGGAAATCAAACCTGGATCACCTGTGTCGTAGGTCCATGAGGTATCCACGGGCACCACAGTGTCACGTGATATAAGTCTCTCTCTACACTCCCCAAGTACCCTCCAGCAAAATTCACGTTCTAAAAAACAATAATTAGTATTCGGGCGCCAGACAGGACTTGTATATGCAAGCAATATAACGTTACTTACTAGTCCAAAAGCATGACGGCCAAGTCAGCATCGATCAGGAACCCCTCCTCCTCCTTTAGTTCACGCCAGAGAGCGAACACTGGCCCAATATTGATCCTTGTCCTTTTTTATTCTTTCACTCTCCCGTTTTTTCTTTCTGGTCTCCTCTGACAAAATCCCGGGTTTCTTTTTCTTAGTTGCTGCTTCGGCCATGACAAAAACATCAGGAAAATAAATAGTTGAATTGGAGGAAGTGACGTATGCCGTAAAGCAGATTTTTGTAGTTCTTTTCGTGCTCGGGTTACTACCCGAAACCCCAAGTTCAAAAGTACAAGTAAAAGCAATACAGACCCCGTCAGGCTATGGTGGACATGTCATTCAACCTATTTTAAGTCAATGTGCCATCACAAGGGTCTTGAAACTATATTATGAAGGTTGAAAAACTAGATATAGATATGTACATCCAAAACTTACATACAATTTAACGTGTATCAGCCTAGTCATTTTCAACATTTTAAACTCTTTCATGTCATTTCAGGGTTACTATTAAACATAAAACCCTTATACAACATTTCGAAATAGTAAGGTTTCTAAGGTATAAACCGTCTGGTTGAAAATGTTCAACCACTATCGATACCAATGCTACAGTGCTCAAGTCCTCTAGGACAGTGGTTCTCAAACTTTTTCCGCGTGCGGCCCCCCTTGTGTAAGGTGCATTCTTTTGCGCCCCTCCCCAAAGAAAATGTATGACAAAAAACTGTTCTTAAATTTAACATTTTAATTAAGCAAAACAAATGAAATTATACAAAGTAGTGCTGTTGGTTAGTAGCCTTATTTTCTTAGGTTTAATTACACAGAATTCATGATAAATGAATGTATTTTATAAAATGTCATAAAACTGGGGCCCCCCTGGCACCATCTCGCGGCCCCCCCTGGGGGCCCCGGCCCCCAGTTTGAGAACCACTGCTCTAGGATTGCTTCCCAAAAGGGCAGAGTTTAGGCTGTGTGACGTCAACTGCCTAAGCTCTATTGGCCGGTATATTGATAAATGAAGAGTTTCGTTGCAAAACGAGATAACCACCATTTTTTTAATTGTTCAGAAATCGTGTTTTTTGGTTGTGCATTCCAATTAATTTCAATGCAACTGCAGTTGGTTTGTTTTGATGTATACCTTCATAACTTAAAAAATACTGCTAAGTAGAACCATAAATCAAAATAATAACATGCTAACATAATCATAAACATGTTTTGACAAAAATTTTAAAAAATGGATTTATCTCGTTTTGCAACAAAACTCTTCAAATCTACTATAAAGCACCTTGGGTCATACTCACACTGTACTTAACTGTACTATTGCACCCGATTGCATCCCCCCCTCCCCACTTCCCCACTGGTCTGCACTCACTACATTTTAGGATCCGGACAATATGCTTACATCATCCTGATGCGATTGTTTGAAGACCGGAAGATATGTGCTCTCTCTGTCATCAATAGTGTCAGAACAATGGAGTTCTGATGTATGATATTAAAATAACACAAGAGCTATGCCGGGAGCAGACTGATCTTAATATGCTTTTAATTATTTTTTTGTGGTTATTTATTGGCATAAACCGCTATTTGTTCTTTTCTAGGTTGTTTATATTAAAGCGTTTTGAAATAAATAAATTGCGGTTTTGAAAGCCTGAAATAAATAGACCTCGGTTAAGCCTTCTCATTGACTTGCTTGGGCATTTTCTCGAAAGGCCCCTTGATTCATTTTGATTAGTGCGGTGGTGGTCCCGCTTCATCTTTGGCGAGTCTTTAAAACTCATTGCGACGCACAAAAGCCGTTCTATTTAGGATGCTACATACATTTGCAAGAGAACAATCAAAGCAATTTAGAAGTCACGGCAGCGACTGTTTGCATTGTGATCGCCCTGAACCCAGCGAGATAGAAGCAGACCCCAGCACAAATGGAAACTGTACCAGAAATTAAGCACGCGGATGAATCAGCTGATCCAAGGAGGGTGTTGAACCTCAAGGTCTTTCCCACACCCCCTGCGTTCTTCACAAGAATGTGCAAGAGCCAACAGAGTCCGCATCCTGCACCCCACTGCTTGCATCTCTGGAACGTGTGGGGTTGCGCAGTCACAATGCATGCTCTGACACGCTAAGGTCACGCAAATAAAGGGCCGAGTCGTGTAAGTAGCTGGTTTATTTTGCATAATTGTGAGCAGCGCTGACAGGTTCGGCCCATTGTGCCCAAAAACGAACCACCCTCTCTCATTCTGCAAGTGGGCCGGGGTTTTGTACGTGCCTGAAAGCCGGCGATGTAGTCCGTGAACCCGGATAATCAAGCTTTTCTTCATCAAACGTGACCGAATTACACGTTTCTGTCATGCACTGTCACTAAGATTTAGGTTTATATGGTGGATTTAAATATGGAAATGGACAGCAAGCTTGCCAAAGGCCCTATTGCAATGGTAATTTGTAATGAATAATTCTGATTTCATTACAATAACAAATGGGTGGCTCGTGAAACCATTCCTGCGCTGGGACCGCTGTCTGGATTGCTTTTATTTCATACTGTATAACCAAGTTTGACAGTTCATGTTTAACATTTTCAACTTTGCAGACGGCACAATTTAAATCTTGAAAATACTGCCACACCAGTTGATACTAGTTCCCATAGTTTAGTCACGCCGTACACCCAATACGTCTCCAAAAATTAATAAAAGAATTTTCCCAGTCCAACATGTTCCTGATTCCATGTAATACCACAAAATAACATTAGTTGTTTGGTCAGGGGATACTCATGATGAATAGTCAAAACAAACACAATATTCCATTATTCCCAGTTGCCAAAGCCTAATTAGAGGTTTATGGCACACCAACATCTTTGGAAACACTGGTTACAGCGATACCTATGGGACCTGAGGTCTTGTTTGTCTCTCACCATTCTCTCGCTTTATAAATAGATCCAAACAATAGCTCAAATAACGCATTGTCTACTCAGTAGACCGCACAAGTGTTAGAAGCCACAAAAAATGACAATAGAGAGTGCCAGAGGAAGAGAGATCCAGCTCTGAAATGCCTGTGTTCAGCATAAAGTAAACATTGTGTTGAAGGACACTGATACTGATGTTAATACACTGGTCACTCCGTAAAGCTGACAGATCATTACTAAAGTGTGAAGTATGGTTGTTACTAAAAGAATTGTCATTTTAATTGCCAAGAAATCCTTGTGATGCATGCTTTGGGCAAAGTCGGGGTCTAAAGCAGCACTTAAACACACTTTAGGGGGAGAGCGGGGCACAACCTAACGCTTTTTGGTTTTGGCTCAATCATTCAAAAAATATTTGAGTTTTATTAATTATATTTTTACACAAGCAACACACACATCTGCTACAAATAAACATTTGAAGTTTGTTTTCTAGTACTTACCATTCTTGGACAATTACACAAAATATGTGACAGAAGTGCAAACGTTACATCTTACCCCATAGGTGGGGTTAAAATAACAGGCAGGGGGTTAGTTGTAACACTTGCAGGCAAATATTACAATACTATTTTGTCTGTATACTTGAAGTGGATATTGTTTATATATCTGTCTATAATACTGTATTTATTCATCCAGCCCTTTTCTAACAATAGTTCAATTATAAATGGATACAAATGCCTAAATATGTGAGAAAAAGCAGCACAATTATGACAAAACATTTTTTTTATGTGACCCAGTCTGTAAGCCCCGGAGCCTATTGCTATCAGTGTAACCATACTATAGTTTCAAATTCAAAATCTGAGAGAAGGAGCATCAAGTCATTACATTATGGTTTCTATCTTTGACGTGACCTTATTTAATCAATATTAAATATATAAACAAAAAAAATTTGATACACGATTTTTGATAAGACAGGCACATTTATTTTGTAAGCAGTCAGCAATCATTATTGTCTAGCCTATTTAAAACAACGGCAAAAATTAAGCTAACGTTAGCATTTTCATATCGTAAGTGCTGAAAGGTTAGTTGTAACACAGTGTTACAATTAACCTTGCTGGGTCAAAATATTTTCAAGCCCACCAAAAAAGTTGCTAAAAGCTGCAGATATATCAAAATGATGCTATGATTTAGTCAACAAGACACTGATTAAGATGACATAACATTGGATTTGATATCTCATACACCCAACTTATAAACCGAAAAAACATATAATAAAAATATTTACTTATATGCCACCAAAACACTAGTTCATCAATAACTCTTTGCGAAAACATTATACATTTCCAATAAATGCGGGAGATTGTTTTTTGGCAGCGTGAAAAAAATACCGGGGCAAAAAAAATAGTTTTTGCCCCGCGCACCCCTACTTGGTAAAAGTGGACTGATCACTCACTGGTTCCTACAGTAGTTGCTTTTTTGCCCCAAAGGTCCACTTAAAAAGTCTGCGATCTCACTGACCATGAGGGATTAAGGACCAATGAGCAACACCGTTGCAGACTTACTTTATATTATAAGAAAAGAAATATTATGTATAGTTATATTAATTTAATCATATTTCTTATTCATAATAAGAAATCTATACTTACTTTAAGATTTATGACAAATCTCAATGGATCACATTCATGCGTTTATTTTTCAACTTTACTGTCATGTTATTTCTATGTGATCATGCAGTCGCTCTCTGTGCTAAAGACTCTTTGTGTCAGACATTAAGTGCTGATTTCAGGCCATGCACACTCTGCCCTCTGTTGATGCTAAGAGTCAACAGGGCCCATGAGAAAGAGCCTCTCAGAGACTTTATATAGACCATTGAAGAATGTCCATCTCCCTCCAGTCAACACCACAAGTCTTTCTCCATATTCAGTATTCCCAAGGTGAGTTGAATGTTTTATGGGGTGTTTGAGAGGAGAAGTTTGATGTGTTCCAACACCGCCAACGCCTCATCCTGTAGGAAAGTCTTGAAAATATAATTGAAAAGTTATTTGGGCCCCACAGTATCCAAATCAAAATGCCAAAATAAAGGTGAAATGTTGAATGTTAAAATACTTGTTGTGTTTTAATTTAATATATAAAAATATAAGCAAGTCATCTGTTGCTTATAAAATCAGTTTTATTCCAAATTTGTTTTTCTTCTCGAATGGCAGTCAGGGGAATTGTTTAAAGAGAAAAACACCACCGTTTTTCAATATTTTACTATGTTCTTACATCAACTTAGACAAATTAATACATACCTATCTTTATTCAATGCGTGCACTTTATACATATTTTAAGTGGATGAAACATGAGAACTATATTGTATGGCGAAAGAGCACTTAGGCCCTGTCTCAAATGGCACACTCCGGACTTGTGGTCCTCTTCAGAGTCCACACTTTGATGACATCATAGAGTGCAGACTTTAGGGACCCTTGATGCGAGTCCACGTGGGTGCACCGAAGTCATGTTTTGGGACAGACTCGAGCATCACGCCGGAAATAGGAAGATAAGTTGCCCGTTGCTTCGCGGGAGACCGCATCAAGGGGGCAAAGGGGGCGCTGATGAGCACACTTCAAAGTGTAAAAATGACAAATGGGACATCCTACGGACTCGTAGACTAAGTGAGCACAGGCAATTTAAGTCCACGAGACCGAAAGTCCACATGAAGTGTGCCATTTTGGACAGGGCCGTTGTTTGCAGCACTTTGACCTCTGGCGCAGTAACATCGAAGTGCTGCAAACTAAGTGCTCTTCCGCCATACAATATAGTTCTCATTTTTTATTCACTTAAAAAATTGCCACGTTTTATTTTGTGCTATACTTACTCGTGTAAGTACTCATGTAACAGTCTTTAAAGAAAACATTTTATTGTTTGGTGGCTTCTAAATTCATCCCTGTTTGGATCCTAAGGAATGAATGGGGCAAGGCTAAATGCTAAGACATTCATGACACGCTGTGCAAAGATGAAGTGCACGCATTGAGAAAAAAGATAGGTATGAATTAGGGTTGTAACGGTACGCAAAATCGCGGTCCGGTGCGTACCTCGGTTTTGAAGCCACGGTTCGGTTCGCTTTCGGTACAGTAAGGGGGAAATGCAAACATTAAACTGCAGGTTGTTTATTTACATTTATGAAGTATTATTGCCACCAAAAAAAATTCTGTTTTGATTTATTTTGGATTGTTTAACTCACAGTATTGAATTGGCTATGTACCATCTCTGCATAAAAATAATATTACCGCTCTATGTGTAACTGCATAGCAAGCAACATGATGATATACTTATTATACACTCATATTGAGATTAGTGAGTTGAATACATAGCCATCTTTTATCTTTTGCACGTTTCTCCTAATCTTTGCTTGTGTCGCCAATGTAAACTGTGACTTAAACTAACGAACCCCTCCGCAGCTGAGTAACAGCTGAGGAAACCCGGGTTACAGCTCTTCTCTGTCCCGACCAGCTGATCGCATTGTGACAATGATATGATTGATTGACGTGAGGTGCAGATGAAAAATCTGATCACGCATTATTTCTTATTCTCGTCGTCACAGAAAGCGCGTCTCATGATTGCGTAGCAACGAAAGACGTGCAACCTCTCACGCACTTTTCAAAGAACAAAACAGCGCGTTTAACACGCCCTTTTAGAGGGGACACGTAAGTGGCCCCGTACATGTTTACATCAATAATCAAACGAATATACAAAATAAATAAATAAATAAAAATCTTTCTGCGGGCCCGAATTATGTTATATGTTTGACAGAAGACTTGCGTTGAACGCGGAGACTTCCGCTACTTAATATGTTCATGTGGAAACGCACACAATATATTTTTTTCCACCTATGTTCCACACCCAAAAGATTGCATTCGGCCTGCCGAAAACCATGTACCGAAACGGTCCAGTACGAATACATGTACCGTTACACCCCTAGTATGAATTAATTTGTATAAGTTCAGGTAAGTATAAAATATCGAAAAACGGTGGTGTTTCCTTTAAGAAAATTGTTAGGATTAACAAGTTAGTATATAGCATTTTTGGTTCCCTTGTCCAAACAGTAACAGTTTTTTAAATGGATTTTTGGTTAAATGCTTAAAATAAGGTCTATACAGAAGTTCAAGATATCTTCACAATTTATTCTACGGCATAAATGCACCAGTACACCAATAATTTGTTAAAGCTTTCTTCTTACATGGGACTACAGACGCACATTGCAAGAGACGTTAAACGCCATCATGCATGAAAATCTTAAAGAGGAATACAGATAGCCAAAACTGGCCCGTCAGTAATAATATCTGGCCCGCACCCGCAGACAGATTATTTTTATAGCGGCTGATTCAGAAATAGATCTGTCATGACAACAACCGTTTACTTACAAAAGCTGTGTTCGACTTCATGCAGTGCTGCAAGAACCCACAGGCCGATGACATCAGAGTATCACCAGAGCGATTTGAAATCAGACGACTCCGCATGATTTCTCGAATTGTTCTTGTGGTACTTTTTAGACCCCTGGCCTAAAGGTTTGCTTTTTATTTCTGGAGATTGCATTTAAGCTTCAAAATTCTTTTTTTTCCCTATTATTCCTAATCTGTAACTGCTTATTAAAAACTATGTGGAGAAGTTATACCAAGTCATAACATGTATGGTTGTCTATGTGACGAATAAAACTTAAAACGTAAGTTGTATTTACACCATTCATATAGAATGGTACCGTCTTGTTAATATATTATTTATTATGCTAACTTACATATAAAGTGGCCTCATTCATGACTTGCCAGCGTCACTTGTCAATTAGCTTAGGGACAGCAGTTTGCGCACGCGCATCCGGCGGGTCTGTCGGCGGCAGCTGACTTTCTCACAGGCTTCATGTCATTACGGAGCTATGCGTAACACAAACAACTCCGCGCTCCCACAGTGTTTATCTGGTGGCACAGAGTGCGGCGTGCCCGCACATCAAAGTCTGCTCAGCAGTGCAGCAGCTGCGCTCGGATCCTGTCACACCCTTCCTGTTTCCCGCGCTCTACCTTGGGGCTGTTATTTTCCCAACAGAGAGATGATAACCCCCCTCTACCTCACTCCTTACACCACCACCGGCCACCACAGCGGCAGGCGCTCGATCCCTATCGCTTCAGCTGACCCATCTTACCATATACCTGCTGCCATAAGCATGGGCGTAGATTTAGGGTGGGACGCTAGGGACATGTCCCTGGCAATATTCAGGGAAGACTGAATTGTCCCTAGCAATAATTTCGACCAAACAATTAATCTGTATTTATATATAACCACTGATGTCCGTCTTATTCTTGTGTTTTCTATTTTTTACTTATTATATTTTTTTCAGGAATCATTTAAATGAGATTAGAAATCTTTTGCAATCCCGTTCTGTAAAAATTACGCTCTATGTGGTACACAAACGGTTAACAGCTTTCGTTCTCTGCTATGCCCGCCTCCGTAGCTCACATCGCTAATATGATTGGCTTTGCAATTCTTTAGTCCCGCCTCTTTACTCACATTGCTAATATGATTGGATTAGCATTTCTTGAGTCCCGCCTCTCTAACGCACATCACTTGATGGGCTTGTCTTTACTCGCTACGTGTGATAGGATGGTTTCACTTACAACGCGCCAAAGTTCACTCAACAAGACGCGCGTGATTATTCGGGCTACAGGTAAGTGAGGAAGAAAGTATTATTATACCCACTGTAACTGTTTCATGCACAAAATACGGAACAAGTTGTGTCACATAATGATTCAAGGACAGTGTTTTCACCAATACACGACAATCCCATGTTAACCTGAGGAGTTGCAAACTTTTGTCAACCTTTTATAAATGGGGTAGCAAGGTTATTTAGGGGGTCCCTAATCCATGAAAGAAAATAACCTCAACATGGTAAAAACATGAATTCATGTCATGATTGCTGAATACTTTACATTACTGCACTGTGGTCATTACTTGCACAGATGTAGAAATAATGTAAGGTTGCATTTTAAACTTAAAACTATTTTTTTTCACACTGATTAACTGTCTGTTAATGAAAAGAAGATTTAATGTGAACTACAGAAACGTTAATAAACGTTGTTCAGGAAACAGCATGATATATATACCAACTTCAACACTGGGATTTTTTTGGCAAAATTAAATTAAGAAATAAATATTAATTGCATATTCTTCATTGTTATAAAGTAAATATGGATTCATATATGTTACAATGTGACTTTCTCACTGAGTAAAGTGCATACTGAGTCTGTTGTTTATGTCAAGTAAACGGTGATAAACAGTTTTTGCAATGCGACCATTTTATTTATGTCCCCACCAATGCCAGAATCAAACCTACGCCCTTGGCCATAAGAGATTATGAAACATGATGTGATGCATTCTGTTGCTGTTCACAGTAGGTCAGGGACTATTTTTTTTTCCAGCGGTAGGATGACTTTTAGTGATTTTACTTCAGGGGAGTTGCATTGATATTTAATGCATTGAAGTGTAATTTTAAAGTATTTTATTAGTCAAAATGAATGTCTTTATTCATAAATATGTCCTCATTGGTGTCAAATGACCTATGCCAATAATCTGACTTTCTTTGTAAGCTTAGAATTTCTTCTCTTTATTTACATTGAACGGGTAAGTCCAAGAAGGCTTCCATGTTGTTTTGCCATACTGATAAACTATAATAGCAGAGAGGGACAAAAAGCACTTAGGGTGGCCATTCGTGCCAGTTCCGCCGGACACTTCCCGAACATGTTTTCGGGTTCGTCTTCCGGAAGTCGCGTTGCTCGACCGCATACCTCATCGAGGTTCTCCCATTTCAGTTAAAATACGTTAGAAAATTAAGATTTATTTCTTTTAAGACATACAATCATTGTAGTTTCATTCTTACCCTGAAATGTAACGGTTGCTTTTCTGAAATGAAACCCAAAATATTAAACCTTGATGACGTATGCGGTCGACCAACGCGACTTCCGGAGAACGAACCCGAAAACATGTTCGGGACGTGTCCGGTGGAACTGGCACGAATGGCCACCCTGACTAGCCTACCGCAAAGTGTTTCCACAACACGTTTTGTTACACGTGAACCAGCTGAAACGGACAAGGAGATCAGTGAGTACATAACAGCTATCGTAGTTGCAACAGGCATTTGGAAAAGCGAGGCGCTAGAGCGCACTATTCGTTTGAATGCAAAATACACCACTATATGGGGAAAATCTTACTTACTGTCCCTTTTTAATATTTGTATGGAGTTTTATAAAAGAAATAATTTACTCAAAGCTAGTGTTGTATCATTAGGAATAAGTCACGACTCACGACTGAAGGGGTTGCAGGACCTTCAAACGCCCTTCATCTGGGATTTATTCTATGATATAGCACAGCCTCTTGTTCCTTTTTGCTTACATAAATTTTTTTTAAAGGGACACTCCACTTTTTTTGAAAATATACTTATTTTCCAGCTCCCCTAGAGTTTGATTTTTACTGTTTTGGAATCCATTCAGCTGATCTCCGAGTCTGGCGCTACCACTTTAAGCATAGCTTAGCATAATCCATTGAATCTGATTAGACCATTAGCATCACACTAAAAATAACCAAAGAGTTTGGATATTTTTCCTATTTTAAACTTGATTCTTCTGTAGTTGCATCGTGTACTAAGACCAACAGAAAATTAAAAGTTTCGATTTTCTAGGCAGATATGGTTAGAAACTATACACTTATTTTGGCGTGATATTCAAGGACTTTAATGCCGTAACATGGCTACAGCTGGTGCAATGATATTACGCAGCAGCCAAAAATAATCCCTTGCTATTGAAAGTTACTAAGGGGACTATTTCGGCTGCTGCATAATATCATTGCGCCTCCTGCAGCCATGTTTTTAACATCTTAAAAATTCTAACAGAAGGAAAAAATACATTTTATGAATATAAATTCACATTGATGTTCATGCATTTTTGGTAGACGTTTCCATCAAAATTTCAACTTGTTACAAGATTTAAAATGGTAAGTTAAAATACTTAGATTAGAAAAATCTTTAAAAAAAAAGATTAGAAAAGTCTTTCACTAGCCGTGTTACGCGCCAGCGCGACCTTACGTATTGCATAATGACATCGAAAGGTCACACTTGTGGCCATTTTAAACAGTAAACTGAAATTAATTAGTATCATTCCACATACAACAACATCGGAACGGTTCACTTTCTTCACACTTGTAAACAATGGAGTTTTGCATACGTCATGCGTGAGCTTTCGACGTGATTACTTAATATGTAAGGTCGGTCACGCTGGCGCATCACACGGTTAGTGCATGACGAAAAGTTGTGGTTTAAAAGTACATATTTTTTATTTTTTATTTTAATAAACTGCATTAAAACTGTGAACTGCTGAAGTCCAATAAAGTCTATTTAATTGAGAAAAATCCTGGAATGTTTTCCTTAAAAAACATTAAAGGAACAGTATGTAGGATTGTGGCCAAAGCTGGTACTGCAATCACGAAACTTGTGGCTAAAACTGGTACTGCAATCACACAACTGGTGGCCAATACACAACATGACAATATCCTGGCCGGACCACTGTGTCAGTGATATAAGTATTTGAAATGAAATGATTTCTTAATGTCTAGTGACATATCAGGGCCATTTTATTATTAATTGATATGCATTTCTTACATACTGTTCCTTTAATTTCTTCTCGACTGCACAAAGAAAGAGATAAACATCTTGGATGACATGGGGGTTAGTAAACTATCCGTTTTTTCATGAAAGTGGAATATAATATACCTTTAATTATAATTAGCTTAACCCAATACCATCATAGGTGATTGCAAAGTTCCTATTCAGATTTGTGTTACTCTGTGTGACTAATGTTCTTTACTGTGCTTTTGTGTTTTATGTGCTTGCCTCAGACTGCAGCACCGACAACTGCTTTGGGAAGACTCTCCTTAGAAGATCTATGCTCATTATCTGCCAAATCATTCAAACAGCGTTTTTCGAACCCCGGGTCAAGACCCTCGTAAACGTTGTTTCCTCAGTCAGAAAAGAGCCGTACAGATTTCTGTGTGAGAGAGGGGCCAACCGAGTCTCCAGCTGCCATCACACAAAAAAATCTTCACAGGCGTGCGGCAACCATGGTGAGCCAGATCAAACGGTGCTGGTCAGACACCCCATACACTTATAACTTCAGAGCCACATTTGCCCCCCTTTATCTTTTGGACCACCACACAGGGCCACAAAGCACTGTTACACTCTCATATAGGGGCGTTTTGCAGAGTTTTGTGCTTGTTACTAATGCATGTCGGCAAACATTATTTCAGTGTCTTGTTAATTAGTAAAGGCATCCTGTAGCTCAGTTGGTAGAGCATTGCAAAAGATTACAGGTTCGATTCCCAGGGAACACACACAGTGCTAAAATGTACAGCTTTTATTTACGCCTATGGAAGATGCTTATATCCAAAGTAACTTACAGTGCATTATTTTTTGTTTTGCCAGTATGTGTGTTTTTCACTGATAAAACAATGGGCTACCACTGAGCTATACAGGAGCTTTAATACACTTTGGGTGAAAGCATCTTCCCAATGCATAAGGTTAGGGATTGGACACAGAAACTCCATTTTATAGCCCTTAATTTACAACTCATCTAAACTGCACCTGCTACGTAAAAAACATCACAATTGAATTATCACAGTAATTTCTTTGAGGATTTCGAGGGGTTGAGCAGATCTGCCCGTCGCGTGCTTTATTTAGCTGTGCCTTGCAGAAGATGTTAAGGGAAAATTGTTGACAAGAAGAATATTGGAGTGTAACAGGATGCATTGGACTGTCGGTCGGGATGCGAGTGCTCAAAAGTGTGGAAGCATTTATTATAATCTAATGTAAACAATTATGATTCAGATGAGATAAAACCTGCTTGGACAGAGAGAGGGTGTCAAGAGTTTGCTTCCTCTTCTCATCTTGAATCTCTGTTGTTTATTTCCAAATTCACAAAGAAGTGTCGATGGTTGTAGGGATTCCCCAAACTTTCCTCAAGCATTTCAAAGGAAAAAACTCACCGTCGCCACCACAATTATGTTGAGGAATGGAATACAAAAATGAATGAAAATAGTCATCAGATGTTCTGTTATAAGCATGAGTGTTTTATTTAATATATTTCCCATATTGTTTATTTGAAGCTGGTATGCTTCTGTTAAGCCGTTGACTCCTCAGCATGGCAATGTTTTCCCAGGGTTGTCTTTGCCAGCTGCCTGTCAGCGCTTGCTAGTTACTCTTACTGACCCTCTGTGGAAGTCAGGAAGTCTCTGATCTCTGACCAGAGCTCAACCTCTAGTAGAGTAAAGCTGGTATGGCATAGTGTTTTAAACGTGCCCTCTTTGAACTGTAGTGTATGGGTTACCTGAATACAATGGAGTGATACAGTCTTGTTCGGTTTGGTTCTGTGCACAATTTAATACAAATTTGATTAAATGTGTGTTGCACTTGTCACTTGTAAATATGGCGCTGTTTCCCTGACAGGGTTTAGATTAATCCAGGACTAGGCCTTAGTAGTAGTTTTTACAAACATATCTTACAAAAAACAATACCTGCATCTTGATACAAACCAATTTCACTTATATATGTTAAGATATGATCAAGCTGTTTTTAAGGCAGCTCAAACATGCATTTTAGTTTGGGACTTTGATAAGCCCTGTCTATGTGTAGATAGTGATTTAACCCTTAAATGCATGTGTTTTTGCCAATTATTATTTACATATTCTGGTGTTTAGCGACCCTAATGGGGCGGTCACAATTCAATTAAATTCAATTTTATTAATATAATGCTTTTCACAATTGTTTAATTGTTTCAACGCAGATTTACATTAATAGATGCAAGAGAAAACACAGAAAAATCAATGGACAACATAAACAGCAAAATACAGCGACTAAGATTAAACTGTACTAGCGAGCGTAGTAATAATGTAACGCGTAGAAGAGGGTGCTTAATTAAGCCAATGTCAGCCGACTCCCCAGGGGTTGAAAAAAACCCTAGGAGAAAAATACTCCTGGCTTTTTTTTTTAGTCAGGCAGGGAAAAGTAGGAGGGAAAAAATCTTGAGAGAGAGACAGACATAGCTGATTCTAGAGAGGGAAATTATATAATAGGTACGATATACAATATAAAAAATTTTGCAAATTAAAACACTTAAAGGAATAGTCTACTCATTTTCAACATCAAACTATGTCACTACCTCAACTAAGAACCGTTAACACATCCCTCCATCATCTGAGCGCGCGCACGCAAGCGCTGGAGCGCGCCGCAACACCTCGACAGCATCCAGCCTAGCCCCATTCACTCAATGCCACCAATCAGAGACAAAGCCAGAAGTGACCAAACACATCAACGTTTTTCCTATTTAAGACGAGTAGTTATACGAGCAAGTTTGGTGGTACAAAATAAAACGTAGCGCTTTTCTAAGCGGATTTAAAAGAGGAACTATATTTTATGGCGTAATAGCACTTTTGGGAGTACTTCGACTCGCCTGAAAAGTCCGCTCCCCTTCTCACTCTCATAATGGGAGAGGGAGGGTGTTACTGCGCCTACGTGCACGCACACAGATGATAGAGGGATGTATCAACAATTCTTAGTTAAGGTAATAAAATATTTTAATATTGAAAATGAGTAGACTATTCCTTTAAATATAATTATATACACACACACACACACACACACACACACACACACACACACACACACACACACACACACACACACACACACACACACACACACACACACACACACACACATATATATATATCATCGAGATGTGTTATCCGTAGAAAACCGGTACGTCACAGTGACTTTTCTCTCTATATTTGCAGTAACGTCCGAAAAATGTTCACATGCTCATTCACAAGTCTAGTGTGAGCAGCCCTTAAGACAGTTGAATCTCTTAACTGCCATATTACTTTAAAACTTTTACAATAGTGTATTAACCAGTGTTGGGGAAAGTTACTTTTAAAAGTAATGCATTACAATATTAAGTTACTCCCCAAAAAAGTAACTAATTGCATTACTTAGTTACTTTTCATGGAAAGTAATGCTTACGTTACTTTTAAATTACTTTTTCTTACTTGGCTGAGGCCTGATCTCTTTCAGGCCTTGCAGGTGTTTTTTATGATCGCAAAAATGTCAAGCTCTGACCTGCCATCTCCGTTTCTGACTCAAACTGTTCCCGCTCAGGCTCACAGAGTGCATAATTCTACATTAATGTATATGTTCAGTTTAATTAAACTGAAAAGTAACTCGCATTACTTTTTTAAAAAAGTAACTAAAATATTAATGTGTACATTTATAAAGTAATGCGTTTCTTTACTCGTTACTTTATAAAAGTAATATTACGTAATGCACGTTACTTGTAATGCGTTACCCTCACTGATCTATATAAATGACTGGATTGCGCATAGAACGCTTAACGTAACAGCGTGAGGTGAAGCCAGCGCAGAGTTCGAGCTGCCATCTTGGTATACCCAACCGGCAGACGGCGTCATTGACTTCCATTCAAAATCATGTTTTAAATTCACCCGCTTTACAGCGTATCAGTCACGCAAGAATATTTTTAGGATATGTGTACGTAAATTGACTGTTAATTCTGGTGTTATTTTCAATGTTTATGCTTTAATCGGGCAGGAAAATGGATTTATAAAAAAACGTTAAGGTGAGTGTGTCTGCTGCGTTCTGTTAATGACACGATATAAATAAAGGTTTTTTTTTGACATTCAGCTAGACGGTCAGCGTTATTTCTCTAAATAAGTTGAGGTAACTTGTAAGTTTAGATAACATAAAACCAGCAAATTATTACATGCACATACGGTACAAAGTATGATTATTTATTTAGATTTCAGAATGAGCACGTTTGTCATTAATACTAAATATGCTGCGGTCTGTCTGCTGATCTCTGATACTGTAATGAAGATGAATGTATAATAACTGATTAAAAACTAAAATGTACAACTTTCAGTAAATAACTATGTACATGCTTAGGACGTTTGTGTTGTAATAATGTACAGGGTAACTTCAGATATAAAAACGAAGACTAGTAAAGTGATGTTTTATCATTAAAATCTGATCGCGTCCATTGATTTAATAGAATGTTTGGGTATACCAACATGTAGGCGCGGTGGCTTCACAGTTGTGACGTCATGCGCAATCCAGTCATTTATATAGATCAGTGGTTACCCCCAACACTGATATTTACGATTACTACGATTACAAAGTAATAAAATAAAGCATATTTTATTATGTTTTCACATTTGTTTATCATCAAATAGACACAAACAATATAAAATGTTAGAATTATGCACTTTCAGGCACTATAGTCAAAACACCGTCAAATCATTTTAGTTATCATAACAAAATAGAAATCTTTGAAATATGAAATATTTATGGATTAAAATAATGTTATCATTTACTGTATGTGCATACCCTGGGTCACTAGCGACCCGTTTCATCGGACGCACGTGCGGTGATGCGATATGCGTCTGGTTTGAACTTTATTTCCAGTTTCAGTTTTTTTAATGGTCTGACTAGTTGCTAAACTGAACTCTTGACCAAATACTACACTTAAAAAATGATTAATTCAATTTACTAAAAAAAAATTTAAGTTAAGTGGTTGTAATCAATTTATTTAAGCTACATTTAAACAAAAACAATTAGTAAAATAAAATAAAGTTTTGTTGTAATGTGTTCATAATTGAATGAATAATTTTTTTTCAGTGTATTTTTTTCCTCGAAAATAATAAATGTTTTGGTTTTCTAGGTAATCTACGTGTTGTTTATTTTGCTTGTTATATAAATAAACGTTTAAAGTACTTTGTTGTTATTTATTCTTAGCGGAGTTTACCGGAAGTTACGTGTTGACCACGAAAGCCACTTGTTTATGTTGTTACTGAAACCGTCTGAAATAGATTAAAACTGATATTATTTTATAATTTAATTTTTTTTATATTGTATTGTTAATAGTAAATACAGGAAAAGTAAGACCCAAGATATGCATTTAAAAAGGTAAAGCACTCAAAAAATATACATCAGTCATATTTACCTTCAGTGTGTATATATGTGGCTTTAAACTACCAATGTTGCCAAACAATTACCTGCTCCAGTCATAACATTACAGTCAATATGTAAAGCTAATGTAGTTTGCTCAATGTAATTCCTCATCTTTTGCTTTCGTATTTCTTTCATGAGGTATTGACTTGTAACACTTGGCCTCGTGTGACTTATATTTGCAGGCAACAAAAATGCATGTGGAAAAAAAACAGAAATGATAAAGTAGTAAAACACAGATTTCTGTATATACAAAACAATACATGTGTACACAAGCAATTTGTCAGCTCTCATACAGTATTTATATCATAAAAAGAACAAGAATAAAACATACATAAAATCAAATAGTAATCCCACACAGTATTTACACCACAGCCACCGCATTCCCTTGAATGAGAGTCTTTTCAGCACTGTCCGAAGAATAAACGGTACAAACGTTTTTGAAGTTTTTGAAAGGGTAATGGCCCAGTGACAGCTTTTGTACCTTTAATTCTGACAGTATACAGTCAATATAGTTATACAAAATGGGTAAATACTTAAATTTTGCACATAAATACTTAAATACAGTACACATAAAAGTAAAGCAGACATCACTAAAATACAAAACTTTTCTTTACCCAAAGTTATTTTCAATAAATCATACTTTAGCTTGATTTATATGATTTGAAGCCTTGAGGTGCACAATATAAAGAAGCTTGCACGACAACAAAGCATCTTAAGTAAATATTTTCACAAATCATGATGATGTGTAATGTGATTCGGTATATAAATATGACTTTATGCAACTCTTTTATGGACTTCATCTGTCCATCATTTCAGGTTTAAATGGTGACTTCCATGGGGCCGTGTGGTTTCTGCCAGTGGGAAATTCAGCGGCAGAGCGTCTGGGAGCTGTCGTGGACACCTCACCCTCTGTGTTTCTTCTGGTGCGAACGTTGCAAGATTCCTGCAGCTGATCACAACCCTTCTGATGACAGGTATTTTCCAGGCCTGGACCACCAAACCTCAGGCTCTCAGCCCAGGTTTTCCCCTGCTGGGTGTGCGAAGAATCGGCAGACGTGTTGCTGATGGGGTCTGCGTATGGTCCCTCTCTATGGTCCCTCCTGATAAGAGCATCTGACCCTGCTGTTGTCACATTCTCTTCCAGATTCAACGGTGCTGTCTCGGGTGATAACAAAAGACCAGGGGGCGAGGGGGTCAAGTATGTGCGCTAGTGCTTTTCAATTGCTCGCGCTGATAAGTGTCTGGACTTCCAAACAATGAGGAAAGTTCAGCCGATCGGCCCTAAAATAAACCAACACAGATTAAACCAACACTAACTTTAAATAAAAACTTTTGTATTATGATTATTATATATTATACCACGGGTCTGTTGAATGCTGCATTCTGATTGGCTGAGAAATGTTCTATGGGTGTTGATTATTTTTCTGTAAACCGCACACCTAACTTGTCAAATGTCTTAAAACTAGGCACCAGAGCAATGTTTGTAGTAACCGTGGTATAAGAGGAATAATTGACTCCGGTCCCTTGAATTATTTCGCGTCGTGCCGCATTACTACCTTGGTGTGCATTATTTTCTTATAATTCAATGGCCCGTCGTCAATTATTCCTTACATAATGTTATAGACAAGAATAATTTTCCTGCCATTACTATGTCATAGCATATAATTTATCTTCTGAGAAAAAAAAACTGAAATCACAAAAAAATTCTCCATTAGAGTTTCAAAAGAGATCTTAACAACAATGTCACAAACCAATGCTGTCTCATGACAAATCGTACCACATTCTTTTTTTTTTTTACAATTTTCCTTTGCCCCTGTGACGTTAGGGTTAGGGATGGGGTTTCATTATTGTTTTTTGTTTGTTTGTTTGATAATCGTACGTTTTTGCATTATTAACTTCCTACGAATTCATCAGTGGCGGCCGGTGACTTCTTTTTTCGAGGGCGCTCGATGCAAAGTTCGTCACATCATGTATGTAGCCTGTCATGTGTGTGGTTCGTGATTTCAAAATATGTGTGTTCTGCGCATCGAGTGATCCTACGTGCGTCACGTGTCTTGTCGGGGTGAGTGCCTGCTGCAGTTGCGTCTGGAGGGTTTGTGATAAAAGAGATGTTTGCTACAGTAGATACTCGCATAATCTCATGAATAATCAGAGTTTACTTTTAAGGGAGTGTCTTGCGTGTATTTTGTGAACGTGAGCGTCTCTTTTATCATAAACGCTTTTGACGCGTGTGCAGCATGCACTTATTTTGACAAACGACGTGATGCACATGGTTCACATGACGCAACAAACACATATTTTGAAAACACAAGTAACACACATGACACTCCGAACACATATTTTGAATTTGCGCTCCTCGGAAAAGCAGTCACGAGCCGCCACTGAAATTCATACAAATAAACAAACCCGTAAAATGTGTATGCCACGTATGCATATTTAAGCAATATCGCTCGAGTAGGAGTGTGATATAGCTCTATATCATCACAGCTGTGATTAGGCCAGAGGCACACGTTTGAAAAACGAAAACTAGAAAAACGAAAACTAGAAAACAACAACGGAGTTATTTTAAAAGCCTCTTTGTTTGAGAACTACTTCTTCCGCCACGGATTTGAGGGCGGCCAGAATGACAGGTAAAACTTTCGGCTGCTTTGAAGCTCATAACAACTCAATGGACGGAAAAGACGTTACTTTATATTACTGTTTCTTGGTCACAAAGTGTAGTTTTAAGATTAGTTCAGTCGAGAATATATATGTATTATATTTAAATCTGCAGTCGATTAGTAAAGATAGCGCCTGTTTGAACGTTTTCTTAGTGAGATTCGGTACGAATGAGAACCAAAGCATGAGCGGACGTCAGTGTTCACTCGCCACGCTGACCACCGCCCTCTCTGGGCTACATCTCTGAATGGGATTCCCCAGCACTCATGTTGGCCTTGTTTGTTTATGATCGTCAAAATGAGATCAAATCAGCAGTATTTGGTGTCATGATCAAACTATTACTTGTTTTTTTATTCATATTTAGTGTCTTTTGTGTTGTTATTGTTTTGGCGCGAGGTAAAAGTTAATAAAACTATACTTGTATAACGTTACTATTGCTTTCTCATTTATTCTTAGCGCGATACGAGC
This sequence comes from Misgurnus anguillicaudatus, assembly GCF_027580225.2. Lineage (NCBI taxonomy): Eukaryota > Metazoa > Chordata > Actinopteri > Cypriniformes > Cobitidae > Misgurnus > Misgurnus anguillicaudatus. The sequence goes on along the minus strand of NC_073354.2, from coordinate 30,347,655 downwards.
ACTCGATTATTATTAAACTTTGTTCTTGTCAGTACTATACAAAACGTTTTTTTATAAGTGTCATAGAGATGCTTTTGCATGCTGCTTATAAATATACCAGTGGCGATATCTCATAACATGTTTTAATAGTCACGTCACGATAAAGTAAATGATCAATGTCCACATTTAAAAGCTGCGGTGCTTACCTGCAGTTCCACGGTGTTTTCGCGTTCTGATAAGAAATATAGCTCCAGAAAAAAACGAGTGTTTATATTCCTCTTTCCAAGTGTTAATTGTCCACACGATGTGACAAGACATTTCTCCCATTAACTTTAACGTAACATCCAAGAGCGCTGATCTTTGACGGAATAATAACTTCCGATTGGGGATTCACAGACTGATTTATGAGCTAGTAAACTAATGAGACACACGGAGAGTGATTCAAACAGCGCGTCTGTGTTTTTCCATTCAGAGATGAGCCTGCTTAGGACCTCCATTCACTAGGTGGCGGAATAATACGAAAGGTGAAGCGGTTACAGTGCCGTTATCAGCACAATATCGCATAGCTCTTAGCCAATCAGATTCGAGAACCAGAAAGAACTGTTGTATAATAATAAATATTTAAACTCAAACACTTTTTATCAAAATTTATACAGAGCCCCTAAGGTGACGTTGAGTTAAAAAATCTAAAGTTTAGTTTCATGTGCTCACGTGAAACTTTCATGTGCTCACACGAAAATTTCATGTGCACAATTTTTTAAGTTTAGTTTCGCATGCTCACTGAAATTTTTGCGCGTGTACGTGAAAGCGAAAGTTTCACGTGAGCATGAGAAACTAAACGCAGTAGTTTCACGTGTGCACAAGATAGTTTCACGTGCGCTTGCGAAAGTTTCACGTGAGCATGCAAAACTAAACTTTATTTAATTTGTGTCCCCTTAGGGGCCCCGTAAATTTACCCAAATCCAGATCAATTTACTTATTTAATCTGCATTAATTTTATAATTCTATAGTTTTAATGGATTTTAACAGTTGTATACTTGTATTTTAATTTCTCTTACATCATCAGAGACTAAGTTGTTACTTAAATGAAATAAATAAAAACCATCAGATCTCCTGAGCTATTAAAGAGCAACATCTGAGCAATAACATTTTTCTATATATGGGTATCATTTGAACTTTAAAATAGCATGATGCCGACTAAGAAAAGCCATTGAAATTTTTGGTAAGCTCAATTAAAGTAATCCCACCCATGTTTTTCTTAAATGTCACTCATTAAATTAGGGTCCATCACTTTGTGCTTATATCACACCCATCGCACAGGGAGTGAAAGGATGCTTGCTGATAAAGAATGAGGGGGTGCAGCCCAAAACAACAATATGCAGCATTGTTTATCACTAGGCAGTGACATACTATCAATGTTGTGGCTTTGTGGGGTCTTACCCTGGTAGAGATTAGTAAAAAAACACTTTCCTGGATCTCTCTCCAGCCTTGTGCTTCCTCAGGGCCGGTGATACCTATACACCAAACATGAGTAAAGAGCAGAAGAATGGCTCCAGCCATTGCCTGAAAGCCAGACTCGCTTTACAGTGTTATTGCTTGAAGGTTTTTAGATGTTTTGTACAGCGTAACAGATGAAGATAAAATGCACAAGGGAAGGTTTTGAGAAACATCATGTCGCCTTGTTCGCAGATAAAAGTTAACATTGATAGTTTATCTTTTGAAAGGTTCCATGTATCAAATGAAATATGCAAATAGTAGTGAAGTCTATTCGAACATCTATTGGTAGTCTTTAAAAAAGGATTAAGATTATTTGAGAATAAAATTTTTTGCTTAATGTAAAATAGTTTGGTGACACTTTACAATACTTTTGCATTTGCTAATAATGAAAAATTATTTCAGCATTTACTAATACATTTTTAAAATCAAAAGTTGTAACTGTTGACATAGTTAATGCGCAATAAACTAACTTGAATAAATTAAATAACATTAACAAAGATGAATAAATGCATTCTTAGTTCATGTTAGCAAATGCATTTACTTACGTCAACAAATACAACCTTATTGTAAAGTGTTACCAGCTTGTTTTTACTTTGTTCAACATGAATCTGATCACTGAGAATAGCGAGAATAGTTTCTTTAAGTTAAAAAGAAGTTAACATTCATTGTTAGATGTTTGTTCAAATAGCAGGTACGGGTAGTAAGTCTATAACAGCAGTGATGGTGTCAGAAGATACCCCTCCTTTATGCAGTTGCTTTTCTGCAAAGTGTAGAAGAGAAGATAATGTTGATGGCTTTTGCTGACTGGTGCCAAATGTGAAAGCATATCTAGTACTGTTGTTATGTCCTGTCGGCTAGAACAGTGATGTTACAGTGGTCAGGTCACTTAATGTGTATCTGATGACTTCCTTTCTCTTGTAAGTAAATGACTTTAACACATTTCCTTTTGGATTCTTCTCAGACAGGGGGTGTCCAGGGTAACCTGTAGTAGTTTGTCTCTCATACCAGAAACCAGAAGCCACTGTTCTGGAAACAGAGACAGGGATATTGCAATTGGATATATGTGACCCTGACCACAAAACCAGTCTTTAGTCGCACGGTTATATTTGTAGCAAAAGCCTAATATAAATTGTATGAGTAAAAATTATCAATTGTTCTTTTGTTCCAAAAATCATTATGTAAAGATCCTCCTTCAATAAGATTTAGTAGTTCCTATCGTAAATATATCAAAACTTAATTTTTGTATGTAGTTACGACTTTAAATGTGATTTTTTTTTTGTCAATATTTCGATTTTTTGCACCATCAATAAATCTTAATTTCAATACACTTACACTGTAAAAGTGAAAAGTTGGATCAACTTAAAAAAAACTACTTTAATTGATAACACAAAAAATTCAACCTAAATTGTTCAACTAAAGTAAAATTTTAAGTTGAATAAACTTAATTTTTTGGGGGTGTTACCAATGAAAGTAATTTCTACATCCAACTGTTCACTTTTTACAGTGTATGAATGGTTTTGTGGTCCAGAGTCACATATGTTTGTGTATGTGTGTGTAAATATACAGTACTGTGCAAAAGTCTTAGGCCACCACCACCAGACTGGTTGTTTTAGAAGTTTTAAAGCAACACTATGTAGTTTCCATGTAAAAATGACTTACAGCTCCCTCATGTGGTTGAAAAGCGCAACAGTTCCTGGTATCAGACACTCTTCTAAAGGCAGGGGGAGGGGCGGGGCTATGTGTTCTACCCTCCACTGCCACTTTCAGAGTGTGCTTGTAGCAGCTAGGAGGCTGCTCAGGTTGCAGCAACAGTACAATTTGTGCAGTTAAAAGTTGTTCTATCACTGAAATAATTTTAGAGACATTACTTAAAGGTCGAAAAACTACATAGTGTTGCTTTAAAGGAACAGTATGTAGGATTGTGGTCAAAACTGGTACTGCAATCACAAAACTTGTGGCTAAAACCGGTACTGCAATCACACAACTGGTGGCCAATACACAAAATGACAACATAAACATCAGTTGAGGGCTGCAACTCCACTTTTTAAATGATAATATCCTGGCCGGACCACTGTTGTCAGTGATATAAGTATTTGAAATGAAAATTATTTCTTAGTGTCTAGTGACATATCAGGGCCATTTTATGATTCATTTATAAACATTTCTTACATACTGTTCCTTTAATGTCCATCCATCCATATTTATTTTTTAATAAATTTTTTTAAGATACAAACAGGAAAGACAATTCCCGCACACTATCTGCTTGCTGAAAATTTTAATAAATGTTGCAACGTTTCAATCTATTGATCTTCCTCAGGCAACTACGATACAAACAGAAAATGCAGGAAATATGTACAAAAAAAATTACTTTTCAGGACTAAATGTCTTCTTTAGGCATCGTCAGTGTTTAGTGTGACATCTTGAGCGTTTTTAAGCAGAATGAAGTAAAAAGACTATTTTTTTAATTAGGAATTAATTTTATTTCGGTTTAAGAAATCCTGCAGTTTCCTGCCATAGCTCAAGTGGAAGGGGAGTTTACTCTAAAAACTTGACACTTCAGTTTACATTTTTATACAGTTTTTAATACTTTATACACATTTCCTGTATTTTCTGGATGTATTCTATTAAAGAGACTGAGAAATTATTATAAATGATCACTATAACATTGCAAAAACAACCAATCTAATTCTGGCATGGTGGCTTTTTGCACAGACTTTTGCACAGTACTGTCTATGTGTTTATATATATTGTTATATGTGAATTATTTTACATGTAAAGGGCCAGATTTAATAACTGCTTGCGCCAGCACAAACCATAATTTTGTTGTTAAATAACGTCTGTCGGGATTTACTAAAGACGCGCAGTGGATAATTAGCGCTGAAAAGATGTGGTCTAGTTATTTTTGCAACTGACCGTATTGCATATTCATTTCTAGGAGTTTTCCTTTCTGACGCAAAATTTATGGGAGGAGATTATTTCAATGATTAATGAAACGTGATTTTTGCATGTGATTTTAGCCTACTAGTATTTGTGCCATTATTTAATGCCGAAAAAAGCATGTCTTAAATCATTTTGCACTTAAAGTGGCAGGAATTGTTGCTGGCAGAGATCAGAGAGCGTATGATACAAGGTTGAACATTTTAACACGCATTCATTTGGAATTCCAGAGGAACATATTGTTATTGCGATATCTGTGGAGCTGAACTCAAGCACATCAGGTGTTAGTAAATCACCCGCATCTCATCAGCTCTGCTTATCTGCGACCCTGAACTAATTTGCGCTGCTCTTAGTAGATTGCATTGGTCATTATGGAAATCAGCTGTTGCGCTGTGTTATTAAGTGTGCTTGTTCTTCTTAAGTTTTATTATTCTTCTTATTATTATTCCCGGGTAGATTTTTTGTGTCAGCTCTAGCGCCTAGACCGTTTGACGCAGAGACACCGTTGAAACTTTAAAATGTTCGGGCAGTACGGGTGTAAGTTGCTTGAGAAGATGACGTCACAGATCCATGTCGTTCTTCCGCCATATTGGATAGAACACAAAACCTTAAAAAAGTTTCACAGGTCACAAATTTTGTCCAAACTCCACGAAACGCGATGTACACGATCACAGCCCAAACTAAATGTGCGTCGACGCCGCCAAAACAGGAAGTAGTTTATATCTCAGGAACGCTTTCACGTATTGAAACCAAACTTTGTACATGAATTTGGATCTCTAATGTGAGGATGCACAACATCAAAAGAAAAAAAAATTCTAAAATTTTACGCCGCCAAACAGGAAGTAGTTTATATCTCAGGAACGCTTTCATGTATTGAAACCAAATTTTGTACATGAATTTGGATCTCCAATGTGAGGATGCACAACATCAAAATAACTTTTTTTTTTCTAAAATTTTACGCCGCCAAACAGGAAGTAGTTTATATCTCAGGAACGCTTTAACGTATTGAAACCAAACTGTGTACATGAACTTGGGTCTCCAAGATGAGGATGCACAAACTAAATCGGCAGCACCAGAGCAAGCACACTTTTGCAGTTCCTCCGGAAATGCATTTTCTAGTTTAATTTGTGCTTTTTTATTAAATAACCCGCAGATATTACCAATCTCATCTGCGCTTTTTTGGGAATTGCGCCTGTTTTGGCCAAAATGTGTAAGTGGAAAAATTGAACTGAAATTTTTTTCAGTCGTAAGTTAATCAGAGTTCCTTTATGCCAAGTAAGATTACGCAGCATTTGTCTTGGTTATGCCAGTAGACAGCAATTTTATAGGTCAATGGCGGCATTGTCTTTTAATGGGAAGTAGTACTGAAATCTACAAAACTAATTTATATGTGATCCTGTCTGTAAAATCTAGTTCTCATAATCTAATTATGAGATCAAGGTCATCGAAGTTTGATTTCACTTATTAATTTCACATTCATTTCTATCCTACTCTGTCAATATTAAAGATATCAAGGTTATATTTTCGCAGAATGTATTTTTTTTACATTATGTAGGATGATTTTATGTAGAAAACATATGGTTTAACATATTCTCATATATATTTACATTTAATAATGGCTTGTTTGACATATTTCTGTATTAGAGCCATGTGTGAAAGCTAAGAAAACGTTCAAAAAATGCCACACGAAATCGAATTTTTGTTTTGTATTTTGCCATCGCATGTTGTTTTAAAAACCGACAATGCATCAAAACGTTCGGCTTGTGAGTTCCGATAGTGGAAACAAAGCTATTGTGTATATAATGTAGGTGCCAGAGTGAATAAAAGCTATGCATAACAATCGGGCAACAGTGTTTGAACAATGAGAGCTGAATGGAGTGGGGGAAACCCATGGCTCACGTATCCTGACAGGAAGCTCAGGTCATAAGACAGGAAGTAGAAAAGGGGCACCTGTCTGTGTGTGTTCTCACAAAGGTCCCGTATATGTCAATGCAAGCCACCTTTGTATGAAAAACCCACACTGCACGCTATGACACATTTGAAAATGTGTGTCAAATAATAATCATGTTTTCACAAGTATAGGCTCCCTTGATAGCCATGCAAAATGACGGCATTGATTTTGTCCCAGCACTGACATAACACAAAGTAACGGATACTTTGTGTCGAGCCAACTGGCAGCAAACGTTGGCAGCACGAATGAGAGCGTCGCTGTGCGTAGCCGATGGGTGCCGAAACCAACCGCAGACGCGGTTCGATGGAACTGTGACTGAATAACTGCCCTGAATCTGAGAATGGCAGGAAGGACCCTATTATTCTGCCCTATTCTCTTCAGCGTTGGCCCGTACGACGCCTGGAGCCTGTCTGCCATGAACTCGCTTCCCAGGATTTCCGACTCACGGCCAGCGCTCCGACTAAAAGCCAAATATTTCACTCCAGAGACACACAAGGCTTCCTGATATAGGATGCATTTGCTTGTCTCTCTGTGACCTTACACACTAATAAAGCACTGATAATATGACTTTGGAGTCAAAAGACCACAATCTTAGGATATCGTACGTTTGTGCGATTCGCTCTACTACTGACTGAAATAATAAATAGCTGCCTGTTTGTCCGAGAAGGATTGAATGACAATAAGATGTTGATTATTTACTCAAGGGTTAATTGTTTCAGTTTGGCACTGAAATGAAAGCTTGGGATCATACTCTAAAAGGCATTGAGTTTTATCATCTAAATTAATTTATTAATTTCATAAACTAATAATCTTTGAAAGTGCTACATTTTCAATAATATATATTCATATAATATATATTATCTTCACATCGTATCAAAATGAGTTGTAATGATGAGATGCTTGGAACATTGCAAAATATTTAAATACCACATTAATTGTTTAATTTACACTTTTTTATATCAAAATTTATAAGAATAAAGAAAACCGAAACATGGGTGATAATAAAATGACACCAATTTTTCATCTTATTTTATCGGAAAACTAAAAATTCTTAAAACTTGCTCAATTTACTTGTAAAGCTAAATATATAATGATAATAAGTCATGTTTTCATACAATTTACTAATTTGTTTTTTTAGATAATTGGTTGCAATCAATTTATTTACGCTACATTTAAACAAAAGTTTTTTTATTTTATTTTACTTTACAATTTTTTTTACTTTATTTACTTACCTTAAAAAAATTAAATTGAATAAGTTTTTTTTTCAGTGTAGAAATATTTTGTGAATAGTATTTTAAAAAAGATGTGAATATGGCATGAATGCAGCATACATTTACTAAGGTCTCTATATTTTCTTTAATTTCCTTAAAGGATTAGTCCATTTTCTTAAAAAAATCCTGATAATTTATTCACCACCATGTCATCCCAAATGTTGATGTCTTTCTTTGTTCAGCCGAGAAGAAATTATGTTTTTTGAGGAAAACATTTCAGGATTTTTCTCATTTTAATGGACTTTAATGGACCCCAATACTTAAGTTTTAATGCAGTTTAAAATTGCAGTTTCAAAGGACTCTAAATGATCTCAAAAAAGGCATAAGGGTCTTATCTAGCGAAACGATTGTCATTTTTGGCAAAAAATTAAAAAATATGCAACTTCTCGTCTTCCTTCGGCACGACCTCACGTAATATGTCATCACATCAAGAGGTCACGGATGACGTATGCGAAACTACGCCCCAGTGTTTACAAGTGTGGAGAAAGAGGACCGTTCAGACCTTGTTGTATATCGAATGATACTAATTAATGTCTTTGTGTCAATTTATTATTTAAAATGGTCTGCAAATGTGCGTTTAATATGTAACACGTGACCTTTTGACGTCATTACGCAATTACGTGAGGTTGCACTGACGCGTCACAAGAATGGAGGAAGACGAGAAGTTGTGTATTAAAAGTGCATATTTTTTATTTTTTTGGTCAAAAATGACAACCGTTTTACTAGATACGACCCTTAAGCGTCGTTTGAGATCGTTTTTTGTCCTTTGAAACTTCAATTTTAAACAGCATTAAAACTGTTAAGTGTTGGGGTCCATTAAAGTCCATTAAAATGAGAAAAATCCTGAAATGTTTTCCTCAAAAAACATAATTTCTTCTTGACTGAACAAAGAAAGACATCAACATTTTGGATGACATGGTGGTGAGTAAATTATCTGGATTTTTTTAAGAAAATTGACTAATCCTTTAAGTCCTTGAATTATTGCTAAACAGTGATTTCAGTGTCCGAAGTGAATTTACTGAGTAACTACTACGTTTAAAGTTTTCATGAACTATACGTAAATGTAACCAGACTATTTTTCACCCTGGATCACAAACAGGTCTCTGTACACTTAAGGAGGAGTCCCAGCTGAGGAAGCTGGTGCCCAGGCAACATGTCCTGTGCCATGAAGCAGTTAACTTTGTTTTAAAAAGGCAGTTTGCGAGTGACTAAGGGCAGCCTTGTGCTCAGAGAAGGGCTTGAGATTGTGGCTGTTGCTGTTGTTTTCATTGTGTGCTTGGGACTCAGGGAGGGTAAGAACAACAATGCATATAATGCTGATTTTGGAACGGGTCCACCCAGCTTTTCCCAGGCTGGCCAGCCTTGGGAACCACTGATAGCATGGCACACCAGGGCTGGGCCCCTCTCGCCGGGCCCAGGGGCAGGGCCGAACGCCTTCTGCAAGCAAGTATGTTTGGGATGAAAGGAATCCTTCCTCTTGCCTGGGAAATGCAGAAACACACACACACAAAGCATCCAGAAACGTCCACCAAACCCAATACTAGACCTGCAGAAGGCGAGGTGACAGCCTATAGCTTCAGTTACCCTCCAGCAGCCTCAAAGTCGGCCGTATTCCGGTTTTTGTTTTGTAGTCCTGCCTGGACCGATAACAGTAGCACTTGTTTTTCCATCAGCCAAGGATGAAACTCGAAAACAAACAGAAAGCGAGTCTGTGAAATTTTTTTGTTTTTACCATTTTGAGTAAAAACACAACTCCTTTTATTTTGAGCAGCAGGGAAGAAATTAAACCAGATTCGTTTTTCACATTTCAATGTATTTCGCATATCCTTTAGCAGTAAGGGGGCTGTTAGTATTACTATAAAACTTTATTTATCCTGAAAATACTATCAATCATCGGGGGAAACCGAGGGAAAGTCCGGGTCTGTGAAGCAGGACAGACTGCTTTAATTAGACCTTATATACTTTTGGTGACACCTGGGAGAACTGCAGCCTGCTTGAGGCTATGAGAGGCTGTTGACAGTTTGATTAGAGCTATCTGTGATAAGGACTAGATCTGCTGAAGGGTGTTAAAGCCAAAGGCTGATGTAGTAAGTAAAGTAAACCTTAAAGGAATAGTCTACTCATTTTCAATTTTAAAATATGTTATTACCTTAACTAAGAATTGTTGATACATCCCTCTATCATCTGTGTGCGTGCACGTAAGTACTCCCAAAAGTGCTATTACGCCATAAAATATAGTTCCTCTTTTAAATCCGCTTAGAAAAGCGCTACGTTTTATTTTTTACCACCAAACTTGCTCGTATAACTACTCGTCTTAAATAGGAAAAACGTTGATGTGTTTGGTCACTTCTAACTTTATCTCTAAATGGTACCATTGAATGAATGGGGCTAAGCTAAATGCTATCGAAGCGTCGCAGCGCGCTCCAGCGCTTACGTGCACGCACACAGATGATAGAGTGATGTATCAACAATTTTTAGTTAAGGTAATAACACATTTCAATACTGAAAATGAGTAGACCATTCCTTTAAGTCTTAGGTAAACTTTATAATATTTCCACCATTACGGTCTGGGAAATTTTGTATTAATTGTCAGAGGGCCATGTTGTCACAATGTATGGGTAGGCTGTCACAGCTTATTGCGTTTTATTGACTTCATCATGTAATAATCTTCATAGAAACAAATATCCAAAAATGTTAACAAAACTTTAAAGCCAAACTTTTAACAATACACATCCTACTGACACAGTCTCATCCTTTCTGTGAACAGTCATGAACTGTACATATAGCCTATACCTTTTTAAAGGGATAGTTCAGCAAAAAATTTACGTGTTGTCATGTTGTTCACACTCCCTGTTGTTTTCTTTGTTGTTCTGAACCAAAATGCATATGCGTCATCTGCGCTTTTTTGGAATTGCGCTCTTGCACTAATTTGTCCCGTTTAGTAAATATGGCCCTAAGTCTTTTAATAATGGCAACTTTTCACATTTTTTGGGATGATCTTACCCTTTAACATACACTCACCTAAAGGATTATTAGGTACACCATTCTAATACTGTGTTTGACCCCCTTTCGCCTTCAGAACTGCCTTAATTCTACGTGGCATTGATTCAACAAGGTGCTAAAAGCATTCTTTAGAAATGTTGGCCCATATTGATAGGATAGCATCTTGCAGTTGATGGAGATTTGTGGGATGCTCATCCAGGGCACAAAGCTCCTATTTCCCCACATCCCAAATATGCTCTATTGGGTTGAGATCTGGTGACTGTTGGGGCCATTTTAGTACAGTGAACTCATTGTCATGTTCAAGAAACCAATTTGAAATGATTTGAGCTTTGTGACATGGTGCATTATCCTGCTGGAAGTAGCCATCAGAGGATGGGTACATGGTGGTCATAAAGGGATGGACATGGTCAGAAACAATGCTCAGGTAGGCCGTGGCATTTAAAGATGCACAATTGGCACTAAGGGGCCTAAAGTGTGCCAAGAAAACATCCCACACACCACACCATTGCATTAATGAGAAATTGAACAGGTGTTCCTAATAATCCTTTAGGTGAGTGTATTGTACAATATTGCATATAGTATATTCATATTTTAAAAAAACAACACATTTAAAGGTACAGTGTGGTACTTTTAGTGGTGAGATTATAAATTGCAACCAATGGCTCAGTCCACAGCTCACCCCTCCTTTTCAAAACGCATAGTAAAGCTACAGTAGCCGCCACAGGACAAACGAGTGATTCTTGCGAAATTAGGTGTCATGAAACATTTTGATAAAAAAGTAAATGCAAAGTAAGAGTATCAAAATAAGAAGCATACAGTTACAAACATCTCTTCACGTACTATTTTGCACATGATTTCAAATGACATCTTACAAACCAATTTTGTTGTTTTTTCCACATTTTAGGGGAAAATGTTCATTACCGCAACGTGTCCATGACTGGATTTGGGTTCTTTGACATGGAAATATTTATAATTAAAAAAATCTAAAAAATAAAACGCTTCAGTGCATGTTATACTATAAACATTTACAGTAAAGAAACATGTGGTATTTGGTGATCATTGGTAAATGTAGAGACAATAATAAGGAATATAAATGTGTCCAAGACCAATTTTCTCATCCTCCGCAACAATTTGTAATCATTGTTTAAGCCCTCAAGGAACTAACATTTTCAAAGAAAAAAATGTTGGAAGGGACATAATTAACTGACACTCAAGATGGCTAGCAGGTAAGCAGTTCTTATTTTTTCTCTCCTGATAAAAGTTGAAATTTTGTTTGTCATAGTACCTAGACAACTTTTTAGTTCTCATTACCGAAGCATGAGTTTGTAAATGCATATATTTAATGTAATATCATGTTGCAGTAATGATAATTTTTTATAATGATAATCTAAAAAAATGTAAATTATTCTATAGGAAATAAGTTTTAAATCCTCTAAAAATAATGGTTATAGTAAGTTCAGACCTTAATCTTATATGCCCCAAAAAAATTGGCTTCAAGGGTTTTTTAAAAACTGTGATGCTGGACACCTTCTAAATATGGATTTTGTGAGAATCGCCCAAACACGTCATCGTCTGAGACAACATATGGCGCTTTTCCATTGCGTAGTACCCCACGGTTTGGTTTGGTTTGGTTTGGGTCAGTTCAGCTTACTTTTGGGGGCTTTTCCACTGGGTGCAGTACGTAGTCCCCGATAATTTTTTACCCCTCAGTTGGGGTTCCAAGTGACCCGAGCTGATACCAAAACGTGACGTGAAAACACTGTAGATCACTGATCATTTTAGCGATGAAAAACATCCACAGGTTGAGAATCAGGAACAGCATAACAGTTTTTTTCAGACTTGCAGTTTGTGGCGGCACATTCGCATCGCGCACGTCTGCATATGCTTAAATGCAACTTAAATGAGGCTCAGCGGAGCACGCCGACTGACGCCACAGGTTTTTGTACAGAAACTGTCATGTGATACAGAGGTAGTGATAAACGCGATGTGCAAACATTTATTTGTGGTGGTCAATTTAAATTTTGTGGCGGACTGAGAAATAAATAAATTTATGGGGATGTACAACAACGCTCTCAATTGTATGATGTCACAGCAGTAGGCAGCGCAAATATAACGACACCCCTATAATCCCTCCCACTCCGAAGTGTTACTAAACTCGATGAAAAAGTTAACCAAGTGAGATGAGCTGACCCAACCTGACCCAAACCAAACCGTGGGGTACTATGCAATGGAAAAGCACCAATGGTGACAAAAGTTTGTCCTTTAGGGCTACTGTAGAAACATGGTGGCGCGAAATGGTGACTTCTAGGGAGCCGTGATGTATGTAGATAAAATGGCTCATTCTAAGGTAATAAAAACAATACAGTTCATTTAGTAAGGTCTTTATTCACCACTGATAATAAAGTTATGTATATTATATTGCATTTCTGTCGAGATAAACTTCTTAAGTCCCACATTGCACCTTTAACTTTGTACAAAAAACACCCTAAGTGAGCGTTTTTTATTAATTCCTAAATAAAGCTGAGTGTCATGCTCTCAAGGTGAATTGTGGGCTTTATTGTGGGATTCCCAAAAATATTGCAAAGCATCCTGCTGTTGATACATTATGGCACATTTACATATACAGTTCTCCATGTTAGTTAAATTGGGCATGCAACAAACAAACAATGCGAAGAATAGAGTTATGAGCTGCGGTCGCAGTAGTGGCGGTGCCGCCTGGCTAACAGTATCCTCTCAATGGCAGGGGCTCTGCTGACCTTCCCTGTGTTTCTGGCTGCCTCTTACATGGTGATTGGGTTTCAGCGAAGGGCTCGGAGCTGTGGGAACGAGGCATCGCACTGGCGGCCTGCCTGGGAGACCGTGCTACGCTCCACCAGGGGGAAGGCACATGACAAGGGGGGTTTGTGAGCCCAAACAATGTGCCGTCTTCACTGTTTAACCCAGGAAATTCACTACAGCTGGAGCCTCCAACTGGATGAGACGGCCGTGTGTGAAAGTGTGTCTGTGTCAGTGTGTGTCTTTCTGTGTGTACGCCTATGTTTTTCAAACTCCCTGAGAACTCAAAACAACTTTTTCAACCATATTCTGCATGTTTACTACAACGTTTAACTTGTAAAATAAAAAAAACGTGCTTACCAAATGTGCAAATGTTTTATAAAGTATGAATATTAAAAATAAAAAAGTAACATATATACTATAAAATAACGACAACAAGCCGAGTTTTTATTTTAAATGTATCAAATTCTTTGACATTGTAATTTATTGTAGCTCATTTAAATGTTATGTAATCATCATAATGTTATGCATTTCCTTAATAAACTTGACTACATGTTGGCAACAATCAAGGGCTTACATCCTCATGTGATCCCTGCCAGAAACCCTTTACCTACATTTCCAGCCTGCGGCTCCAGCTCACCGTCGCCTTTCGTGCGTAAAGTGTTTCTCACGCTCGTGCTGAAGCCAGCCAGAGTCAATTATCAAGGGAATGAAGTCTGAGACCTCCGTTCGGGCTCTCGGGGCGTGTTTTCTTTTTTCGATGGGTGTTCCCAGAACAGGAGGTGGGCGTGAGTGTGAGCGCGAGGCTCCAGCGGCTCGTGGGAAAGACGCGCAGTGAAGTTTGGCGACTGTACCTGAGCGCACCGCATCACCATGAAGCGCCCGTGTGAGGACAGCACGTCCGACAGTGACATGGATGAAACTATAGATGTGGGCAGCGAGAATAACTATTCTGGGTAGGACTGGAAACATTGTTTATCTGTAACTTTAACTTTGATGCGTTAAATGGTGGGAACAGGCTTAATAATGATGGTGTTATTGTTAGAAATTAGATAAACTCGGTCAGTCTGGACATAAATGACAACTTTAATACCTCACTTTTATTAATAACTTTTAATTTTATTGACAACAATTATTTTATTATAACAATGATTATTATTATAATTATTATTGTATGTAATGTTCCAAATATGAAGTTTAATGTGTTTTGAAAAAGAATAGTGTTAGATATATATAAATATATTTTCTTATTTTAACAAAAGTACATATAAGCATAAAGTAAAGTTATGTATTTAAAAGCTGTTTATACAAAGTGAGAAGTGAATAAATAAAGTTAGATGTTACTAAAAATGTAAATGTATAGCAGGTGAAAAATTAGTACACTTCCATAGTGTACTAAAAGTGCTTTATTTTCACACACTAATTTTGTACTTAATATACAAAAAATTCATCTTTAGTACTTCTTAAGATGTTCTTAAAATTATCTAAGTGTACTTATTCATGCTATTTTGAGACACCATGAATAATGCACTTTTAACATACTATCTCTGTATTAAAAATGTATTTAGTTAACTTGAACTCAACTTTCATACAAAGATGGGTTCAAGTTTATTACAAGTGCTATACCTAAATACATTTTTTAAATACATTTTAGCACATTTTAGTTCGTATTTATGGTGTCTCAAAATAGCACAGTGAAGTACACTTAGATTAATTTTTAGTATATTAAGTACAGAATTAGTGTGCAAAAATAAAGCACTTTAAGTACACTATGGAAGTGTACTACTTTTTCACATAGGTTTTCTATATTTTTTTATAGAAAAAAATATGTATAGGCTAATTATTCACTTAAAACTAAGAAAATTATTACTTTTTTTGTTGTTAATTTAGGTCAAAATATTTTTATACTTGACAAAATTAGGTTACACCATATAAATACTTTTAAGAGTCAGATCATGCAGGTAAACTTTGAAATTTACACATTTTAAATAAGAAATATTATTAAATAAAAAATGTCTTCACTTTCTTTACCTCCTTAGTCAAAGCAGTGGATCATTTATAAGATGTGGCTCACCTACCACAACATCCCAAGTTATGGCCAGAAAGAAGCGGAGAGGGATAATTAAATATTGATCTTTAGCTTTAATATTTGTGATATGTATTATTACAATAATTTCATTAGAATTAGTGATGCATCATATTACGTTGATCTTACTATAATAATACTTTTAGATAATTGAGAAAAGACGAAGAGATCGAATAAATAATAGTCTATCAGAGTTGCGTCGCCTGGTCCCTACAGCATTTGAGAAACAGGTGAGTGTACCATAACCATATTGTCTCTAATGGTATGTGCTTTATGCATTCAAATATCAGTAATGTTTGTTAAAAGCACAAAGTTTCATCTTAACCACCACACTGTTTTTTTTTTTCTATCAAGGGTTCAGCCAAATTAGAAAAAGCTGAAATATTACAGATGACAGTGGATCATTTAAAGATGCTCCAGTCCACAGGAGGAAAAGGTACGTGCCTTGCTTCTGTTTTGTGAACGCTGTATAATCTGAACATGAAGTTCCCTTTTGAACAGATTAAAGAGAAAATCAATGTTAATGGTAGGATTGAACTCGTGGGAAAGAAGCGGCAGGACAAAAGCAGCACTTGACCCTGGGATTGTGTTTGCTTTCATAAATCCATGGGAGGGTGTGGGGCCACATTCACAGGCTACACTGTCGGGGGTTTGGTAGCGAGTGTTAAAACCAAAGCATTGGGGAGTCAAAACAAACATGCAAACAGGTCAGGTCACGATTTCGGTGTGTTTAGGTTTAGCCTCTTGAGCGCAGTTGGACTATACATCGACTTTTACCAGCTGTTGGCTTCATTAAAACTTAATTAAATTTAAAGGCACAGCACACTTACAAAAATTTTTTCTCTTTCTCTATCTTAGGATATTTTGATGCCCATTCCCTTGCAATGGACTTCATGAGCATCGGATTTAGGGAGTGCCTCACTGAAGTTGCCAGATATTTGAGCTCAGTTGAAGGTCTGGACTCCAGCGATCCCCTCCGTGTCCGCTTGGTTTCCCACCTTAGCAGCTGCGCCTCGCAGAGGGAAGCGGCCGCCATCACCACATCCATGGCACATCACCAGCAGGCCCTCCACCCGCACCATTGGGCCGCCGCGTTGCATCCCATACCTGCGGCGTTCCTGCATCAAAGCGGACTTCCGCCGTCATCCGACGGTCCCTCCGGCAGGCTCTCCGAGGTTCCTCAAAGAGGAGCGGCCCTGCTGACCTCCTCCTTTACCCACACTGACTCCGCTCTGAGAGCTCCCTCTACAGGCAGCGTCGCTCCTTGCGTGCCGCCGCTGTCCACCTCCCTCCTTTCGTTATCGGCCACGGTTCACGCTGCTGCCGCCGCCGCCGCCGCCCAGACCTTCCCTCTGTCGTTTCCAGGAGGTTTTCCTCTCTTCAGCCCAAGCGTAACGGCATCTTCCGTGGCTTCTTCAGCCGTGAGCCCGTCCGTTTCCACATCCACGTCTTCCCAACAGAGTAGCGGCAGTGGAAACAGTAAACCGTATCGGCCGTGGGGAACTGAAGTGGGAGCTTTTTAAGACTTGGATTTGCATGTACATAGAGGAACGAGAACGGCTACTGTGCCTTGGGCTGTTTTCTTGACCGGTTTTACGTGGGAGACAACAAAAAATTTACACTTTTCACTGTGTGGACACTTATAAGGATGAAGATCAATTGCCTTTTTGAAAGAACATCTTTATGTTATCCTCTTTCACTGTTCCACTTACTCGTACGTTCTCACAAAGAAAGGGTTCTTCACAGCAATGCCATAGAAGAAACAATTTTGTCTTTCGTTTCTCAACTTTTAATTGTCTGAAGAACCTATTGTGAAAGTTAAAGGTTCTTTATGGATCCATTTTTGGTTCTTCTATGGCACCTTTATTTTTAAGAGTGTGACGCACTACTTTGTGAAAGGGCTGTACTGTGTGACTTACAATACTTAAATGCTGCATTTGACATAAGTATGCATTGAGATATTTTCAGTACTAAGGATTGTATTGATTTTAACACTTATATACTTACTAGTAGATTTTGAATGATACATAACAGCTTGTTCCGAGACAAACCAAAGGTTTTGCAGATAATCACTAAAGTGAGGCGTGAATCGGTTTTATAATCAACGATTTAACAATCCAGTTTGTAAATCTGTACATGTGTAAGTTTGTAACTAGAGTTTATATTAAAATTAGTCGGATGAGATGTTGGTATGATGCACTTCAATCACTACTGTTTCGGAGGAGACTGGATCTTCTCCACTTTACACAATAGGCCTACTAAATAAGAAAATAACATTCACTAATGCTCATATGTGAGATTTTCTACTGAATGATACTACTGTTACTTTTTTACTTTTAATAACCCTACCACGGTGCGTAAAATGTAACCATTTTCTATGCAAAAAAAGTAGAAAGAGTCCTTCATTTTAATACATATGCCATGAAACCATCATTTTGTTCACCACAACAGATCCTGGAATGTTATGAGAAAAAGTAATTGTTTTCCCATAGCATAATGTGAGTTCTTGAAATTGTATGGTAGAAAGATATTTGTGCTCTTTTATGTGTTTTTTAATAGCGCAGAAGAAACAAACAAAGTGCCACTTCAACAGTTATAAATCATCGAACATACAAACATGACATTTTGAGAAGTTACACACTGTTACAAAGTGAAGATTGTTACATTTTGACAAAGTTTGTCACATAATTTTTATTAAAACCCAAAATAAACATATTTTTATCATCCCATAGTTGCTGAATCGTCAAAAAAAGCGATTTTATTTGATGTTTACTGCTATTTGAAGACAACCCCCCCTCCTCTTTGGTCCCTCGGGAGCGGCTCAAGTCAAAACGTATGTATAGCTGTTCTGGCGGGCGTGAACGAACCGCTGGCCCGGCTGCAATGGTGTTCGCCACATGAAAGCAAAACAACACCAGTCACTCCTCTCCAAGATGGGTCTTTATGCCGGCCTAATCCACTCCCTTTATGCCAGGGTCTGTTAGACAGATTTACATTAGTAAATCACTGTCACACCATTAAATTCCTTAAGAAAAAAAGTATCAGGATTTCCAACTGAATGGGGATTAAGGCAAACAGCGCCTGCTGCCCACCGACAAGCATGGGAAAAGCGCGGGGCCATAAATCCGCCGGTTATCTGCTTTAGAGCGGTTGGTTCTCACGCCGGGCCCCTGCCTTTGAAGTGGCCGCCATATATCAAGGGCGCACATGATCTCCCCAAAACATCACACAGGGAGCGAGTGGTGTGAACATGGCCAAGAAGCGTGGATGCTTCAATATTTAATAGTTAATACAAGGTAAAAGCAGTTAATAGATATGATCACAGGCAAAGCATAGGCCTATTCTAGGCTCTAGGGCACACTTGACAATGACATTAACTGTTTGCTTATTATTTGGCGTACTCTCAAAGGAATGCATTGAGCATATGAGTTTTTAAAAGAAATACTAGACTCAATTTAAGTGCAGATGAAACATGATTGTGTGACTAGCTTTCATTAAATGGTTCTCAAATTATGAAAGATCAGGCGATACATTTATTAAGTCTTTCAGAGTTCCCTCTATACTTACTGTATGCTTAGATCTCTATGTCTGCTTATTTTACATAACTGTGTTATTGTATCTTTCCATTCTGCTGTGATTCATTCTTTACGTAAAACAAAGAATAAAAGCATCAAATAGAACAATAATAGTAGCATGTTTTTCTTTGAAGTAGTCTACTTTGGGGTATTAAGGCCTTTATATTCCTTGGTACGTAAATATGAGTATAATTTAGTTATATAATAGTATTATAGCATAGTATTAGCATATGATACCATGGTATGTTCACAATTCTTTTGGTTAAATGTGCCCAACCTTTAACGACAATGGGAAAATACAATAATTTTAATATGAATATTAAAACACGACTTTAAAACAATAAAATAGTACAAATGAAATGGTTTGATTTTAAAATCATGTCTGGGTAGGCAGAGTTCAAACAAGTACACCAAATATGTTTTTATAGAGAAATGCTGCCATCTAACGGATAGATCATTTTTAGCTTCATGTTGCTCTTCATTTCATTTTGACAAGTTGTCTGTCTACACAACTACATGATGCACAACTTGCATTTTTCCTTTGCCAGCTATTTACTGTTTTATACAAGGAAGACGACATTTGTAAAAAAAAAAAAAAAAAAAACGTTCGTCTTTTTTATTGCAAATCAGTCTACCGAAGACTCAGTCTCACACACCTGCACGTCATTTAGCGAATACTTAAAAATATAAAAACACTAAAAAACGTTGCTTTATTATTATTACAAAATTATATTAATAAAAAAACAAATATTAACGTACCAAATTGTTGAACAATGCTGTACTTCTTTTTTTAACCAAGAAGTTGGACCAATCAAAGCGTCGGATTCCCGTCACCTGCTAAAAACGTCACGCTCTTCGGACCAATCACAGGGTTTCATTTCTTTCGCTTGCCAAAACACGGAAGTAAACAGCTACAAGAGTACAAACTCCAAGGGACGCACACGTGTAGTTATGTCAAGTGTGTTTACCTGACAGATTTCACAATTTGCGTTTGAATGTCGCAAATTTGATCGTTGCGAAATTATCAGGCTCTCGCCGTTGTCGATAAGTGCTTAGTGCGTTTTACGACAAAGACACAAGAGATATAATAACCGTGATAAAATGATGTGATCAAATGAGCTTTATTCCCTATAAATAAATAAATAAAGGAGTATGAAGTCTTTTAAGTCTCCAGGGCGTCATGGATATGCGGTGGAGTTTTCACCATTTCTGCCTGCTACAGTCGCGTGCGCTTCATCTCAATATTATGGAATAGCAGGTATAAGTGTTTAGCATTTGCATTTATTTATATAAACACACAGTTGGCGTGAATGTTAATGAATTTTTGTGTCTTTTAGGATGTGGGACACTTCTTGTGCTAGAGCAGAATGAGGAAAATATTTCACTTGTGAGGAGGTGATTTTTGTTTTACTGTATATTTTGTATTCCAGTTAATTTGAGTGACATTGGAGCTTTTTGTAAAGCAGAATTGCAACTAGATGGATCTGATTTCATACATGCACTAAGAATGCTTCAGAAATGTCTTATCTTTGACAGTTTTGACTGGAATGATGGGCTATTCGATGTGACATGGAGCGAGAACAATGAACATGTTATGGTGACAGGAGGGGGTGATGGATCTTTGCAGATCTGGGACACGGCCAATCCTCAAGGTCTTCTGCAGGTGCTAAAAGGTCACACACAAGAGGTCCGTTTCACTCCCCAAAAACAGCACATGTAAAAGCTTCCCGATCTACTTTATTGGCACATGTTGTTCTTAACTTTATATCCCCAAATCATCTGGCCTTACAGGTGTATGCAGTAGATTGGAGTCAGACACGAGGGGAGAATCTAGTGGTATCAGGATCATGGGACCACACAGCAAAAGTGGTAAGCACATTTTAAAGGTATAGTTAACCCAAAATTGAAAATGCTATCATAATTTTCTTACTCTCACATTGTTACAAATCTGTATTAAAAGTCTTTGCTCTGATGAACATGAAGGAACGTTTGTAACCAAACCGATCATGAGCCCCATTCACTTCCATAGTATGAAAAAGAATACTATGGAAGTGTATGGGGCTTATGGGTTTGTTTATCTTGTGTATTTTTCCACAGTGGGATCCTGAACAATGTCAGTTGGTGGGGACCCTGCAGGGTCACGAGGGTGTCATTTACAGCACCATCTGGTCTCCTCATATCCCAGCATGCTTTACATCAGCCTCAGGTATGGGGAATGAACTCTATCTGTCCTTCCATAAAGTTTTGCTGCTTTGTTTAGACTCAGATTTGCTGTGATGCAATACAAACTTGTTGGTATACAAGAGAAACATTGTGTTGCTTATGAAATTTGTGTTCGTTTACGGATTAGCGTAACGATATAGTTACTACGTTTACACAACCGAAAGTGAGCTTTAACTAATTCTGATATAAACCAGTTGGTTATATTGGTTATTTTGGTAATGTTATTCACTTTGTACTGCAAAGTTTTCTCACTAGTGAATGAGACATGAGATGTGGACGTCTGATCTGTGCGTGTTCATGTGTTTTGAAAGAGGCGTGACTTTGGATGGTGATTTGAATGGAGGTTGGGATCGTGATTTCATTGCTAGTCAGCTACCATTAGCATTTTTAAAAATTAGATACCCCACCTTTAATGCTAATGGTTCATTAAAGTAAATAAAGCATGACATTAGCAACACCAAGGTAATAGGTTTATTCCTAGTGAATGCACAATCTGATAGAATGTATTAATTTGAAAGCACCAAAGGTTTTGTCAAATGCCTACATTCGAATGTAAAGTTTAATGTGTAATAATTGTGTAAGTAAAATGTATTACAGGTACAGAAATAAGGAGCCCTAAAGAAATAAATTGCATAAATCTTATAATGCATTTAATAAATCTGTTGCCTCATGAGGATTAACATCTTAAGAACAAATACTCTGATCTGAGTAATTTTTTAATAATGCAATAGAGAGAGCATTCTTTTCCAAAGTATAATTTTTGTTAAAGCATTTCCTCATTTTTTCCTGCTCCTTCTCTACTATCATTTTAGCCTGCTCTTTTGAATAGTTAGTACCATCATTCACCCCTTGAGGTCAGCAGTGGACAGTGCGAGTCCTCAGAAACTGAATTCACTTAATATTCACTGTTTACATTTTTATTTTGTAAACAGATTTTTGTAGATTCATAGGATATTCATTATATAATACATTACAGATTCATTTTATTGATATTTATTGCTATATTTTCTTTTTTTATTGTAGCGATTTTATTATTTATTAATAGCCACATTTATCACATTTTACTTTTCTTAGGGTTGTTATTAGTGATTATTATTGGTCAATCTCTAATGCATTTCACACAAGAATGGTTTTAGTGCATAAAAGCCAGTGACATTAATGACTAAACATGAATGCATGTGCATGCAGACAGCTCATGTGTGGTTCCCTGAAGAATCACAGATATAAAATCTCACCTATGTTCCTGTGGATTGAGTTTAGCCCTCCTGTGGAGCTGCTGATGGAAGACTCTTATCTTCTGCTATTAAATGTTGACACCACGTGTGTAATGAGATGTGTCTGAAAATCAATACTAAAGCCCTGCACCGTGGCAACGCTGAAAGCGATCATGGGGAAAAGGTTTTTGTGAAATGCCGCCTCAGCGGAGATGCATACGTTCTAGAAACAACCTATATAAGCTAAAAGCCAACATCAGACGTTTACTTTTTCATCAGTTTTACAGGGCTGGTTTTATTTCTTTAACCTTCTGCATGTAATCATAGTTTGTCGTTCATGGTTTTTGAAAGCTGTACATCGGCCTTGTTTTGTTAAAGGGATAGTTCACTTTAAAATGAAAATTCTGTCATTATTTTCTCATCCTCATGTTGTTCTAAACCTGTATAAATGTTTTTTTTTATGATGAACACAAAAGAAGATATTTTGAGAAATAATGGTAAACACACAGCAGTTAGTGACCATAGACTTCAATAGTAGGAAAAAAAATATTTGGGAAGTATTGTGATAAATGACAAAGAAAATATTTTGAAAAATGATGGTAAGCACACAGTTGACGGTACCCATTAAATTCTATCATATTTTTTTTATTCCTACTATGGAAGTCTATGGTCACTTACTGCTGTGTGTTTCCATCATTTCTCAAAATATCTTCTTTTGTGTTCATCAGAAAAAATAAACTCATACAGGTTTAGAACAACATGAGGATGAGTAAATGATGACAGAATTTTTATTTTGAAGTGAGCTATCCCTTTAAGGGACTTTTCAACCAACAATAAAAAATGTTGTTGAAGGTATAGTTCACCCAAAGATTAGAGTTCTGTCGTCATTTACTCACTCTCATGTTGTTACAAACCTGTATAATTGTCTTTATTCTGATAAACACCTAGGATGTTTTGACAATGTTTGTAACCAAACCGATCAGAGGCCCCATTGACTTCCATAGGATTATTTTTTCTTACAGTGAAAGTCAATGGGGCCTCTGATAGGTTTGGTTACAAACATTCCTCAAATTATCTTCCTTTAGAACAAAGACATTTATGGAGGATTGTAACAGCATGAGAGTAAGTAAATGATGACAGAATTTAATTTTTTTGGGTGAACTATCCCTTTAATTATTTATTCACCCTGATCTTGTTCCAAAGTCATATGACTTTTATTTATTGATTGGAAGCAAAAGGAAACGTTATGCAGAACGTTAGTGGCCGACAGCCTCCGTTTAACCATTTGCTTGTATTATATATAGATGTAATGAAAGTGAGGGGACTAAGGCTAATTTCTGCTTTTTGTATTCCAAAAAAAAGTCTAATATATAATAACAGAAATGCCACATTTCTTATAAAAGATGAAAAAATAAACACTAGATCATTCAGCCTTTGTTATGCAAATTAATCTCATACTGGGTGCTAATGAGCTGTAAAATATTCTCAATTGATTTTCTATTTTTTGCCATGCAACTTCTGCTAAACCAATCATGTAGTCGACAGATCCTACAACTGATTTTCTGCTTTAAAGAGACAATTTCAGCACATTCAAATGATCTGAGAACCCTTATCAGAGGTTCACTTATCAGAGAGCTTTCCCATCTTTGTGCACTGATAGCACAAACCCTGAATCTTTGGCCAGAATCATCTTAAATGTATAGCGCTTATACACCAGCAAACTCAGCAAAAGATCCGTTCTGCTTTTAAAGGATTAAAGAAACCCACAGTGCCAAGAGCGAGACACAAATCAAAGTTATTATTAAACTTCTGCATGAAAGTTATTGCAGCCAATAAAAAAGTAACTTTTTAAATTTTTGATATTTTTTAATGTTGTTAAAAAGTTGTCCTCCAACAGTGGTTACTGAAAGGTTAAAGCTTGAAACCAGCACTGAACCATTGTGCCACCGGAGACCACAAGTTGCTCCAGGGATAAGTGTACGGTACTGTAAATGGGATTATATTTAACCGTCCGTTAAATTACATAATTGTTTTGTCTATACATTTTGTTTTTGTCAAAATGACAAATATGAAATCATGTTGCTAAACGTTTAAAAGACATATTCATATTAAGTCTTTCTTGACTCATTTAAGCAATGTGTACATGTTATAAGCATAATATATTGTGACGGTGTATAGCACAGACAGGAATTCCCTGTGGGTCGGGCGTCTGCGTGGCTTTTATTTATTACATCTGATACAGATAACCAGATCAATAAAGGTAAATAGTCATGGCCATAAGTATCCTGAGACAATTAACCAAAGTAGGGTTATTCATTTCAGCAGTGATCCATTGCAGCCAGGGTCAATACGGGAAACATTGCGATTGTGCCGTGTGGTGAAATTTACATTTATGCATTTGGCAGATGCTTGCTTACATTACAAGCTATACCTTTTTTTTATCACCATGTGTGTTCCCTGGGTTTGAACCCATAACCTTTTGCGCTGCTAATGCAATGCTCTACCACTGAGCTATACAGGACCATTTGGGTGACTGTAAAAATTGCTTAAATTTACTTTTTTCCCCACCAGACATTGAAAAACAAAGTCTGGAGTAAATGGGAACATTAATTTAAAAACTTTTACTTATCATTTAACACTTTTTGTAACATAATTTAAAAAATTTGTCCTAAACAATCTCATTACCGCAACAGTCAGAAAACATCAACACTGACATATTTTCAAAATGACATGACAAACCTGAAAGAACATCATTTGGAGATTCTGCACATGCATTTAAAATCAAAGTATTATGCTTCTATTAATTAAATTAACATTTTATAAGCATGTGTTGCGGTAATGATAATCAAAATGTCGTGTAAGCATTCTGACAAGACATTATTTTTAAATTAACTGTAAAAAAAATGATCTTACCTGGTAGCCATCTTGAAGTAACTGGTCCATGTGCTTGGTCACTCAAAATCAAACTTTATTAAAATTCTGTATGCTTAAACTGTTCTCAAAAAGTGTTGCGGAGGACGAGAACATCAGGCATGGACACATCATTTTCCTAAATTTTCTTCATTATTATTATACATGAATATTCAGTAAATATTTTTTCTGTCATCTAAAGTAGTCTAGCAAAACATCCATTTATTTTTTTTCTTAATATTTTTGTGTTAATTTGATTAAATTACAACATAACGCATGTTCAAACACAGCCGGACACATTGCGGTAATGAGAATTTCAGCAGAAAATGAGATAAAATTTACAATTATAAATTCTTATGTTAAAATCACACATTGTGCAAGGTAGAACACAGTATTGTGTTAATTCTGATGCTTTTTAATGTTACTATATTACACATTTTAAAGCTAAAATCATTAGTGCCGTGGTGTTTCAATGGTTTTGTGAGAATCACCCATTTAGATTCATGGTCTCTATTGATCTTATTGATTTATTGTAAGTCGCTTTGGATAAAAGTATCTGCCAAATGCATAAATGCAAAATGTTAATTTAATATATGTTCCATAGCTCAGTGGTAGAGCATTGCGTTAGCAGTGCAAAAGGTCATGGGTTTAAACCCAGGAACAGCCATACTGATAAAAATGTATACTTTGTAATGCACTGTAAGTTGGTTATAAAAAAGCATCTACCAAATGCATAATTGTAAAAAATATGAGACCAACAAATTGAATCAGCTCCGAGTTCCTATTCTTGTGCCTTTTGCTGGTTTGTGGCCAAAGCTGAAGTTGCAAAAGGTCAGAGACTGCTAGTAATGGCAAGAGATACAGCATGGGACCGAGATTTCCTGTTGAAATCTATGGCCCGTGTAGCATTAAGAACTGACGCAGTCCCTTGGCAAGAAGCGGGTTCCTCCTGCCTCCCGCCTTGGGTCCATTCATGCTGAGTGGCCCTTGAAATGAATGTTATGGTTCACGGGGTCCTGCCAAGAGTGCAGGTGGGGAATTTAATTGAGAATTTTGTCTTGCCTTATTGGGATGATTTAAATGTATGGATTTAAATTTCATTTCTGTCGCTAGGGGATGGGACCCTGAGAGTGTGGGATATGAAGGCAGGCGTGTGCAGGCTGGCCATCCCTGCACATAAGGGCGAAATACTGAGCTGTGATTGGTGCAAATATGACCAGGTATGTGTTTCTTCAAGTCAGTCAGTAGTCGCAACGACACTTACAGACAGGTTATTTATTTCAACCCAGCGTTGGGTCAAAAAGGGACAATCCCAGCTGTTGGGTTTAAGGGACACTCCACTTTTTTAGGAAATATGCTCATTATTCAGCTCCCCTAGAGTTAAACATTTGATTTTTACAGTTTTGGAATCCATTCAGTGGATCTCCGGTTCTGTCGGTGCCACTTTTAGCATAGCTTAGCATAATCATTGAATCTGATTAGACCATTAGCATCGTGCTAAAAAATTACCAAAGAGTTTCGATATTTTTCCTATTTAAAATTGACTCTTCTGTAGTTACATCGTGTACTAAGACCGACGGAAAATTAAAAGTTGTGATTTTCTAGGCAGATATGGCTAGGAACTATACTCTTATTCTGGCGTAACAATCAAGGACTTTGCCTTCATAACATGGCTGCAGGAGGCGCAATGATATTACGCACTGCCCGAAAATAGTCCCCTTGGTAACTTTCAATAGCATGGAACTATTTTCGAGCAGTGCATAAAATTATTGCCATGTCCTTGATTATTACGCCAGAATGAGAGTATAGTTCCTAGCCATATCTGCCTAAAAAATCGCAACTTTTTAGTGTGATGCTAATGGTCTAATCAGATTAAATGGATTATGCTAAGCTATGCTAAAAGTGGTAGCGCCAAACCCGAGATCAGCTGAATGGATTCCAAAACGGTAAAAATCTAATTTTAACTCTTGGAGAGCTGGAAAATGAGCATATTTTAAAAAAAATGGAGTGTCCCTTTAAATTAACCACAAAAATAAAATTACATTATTGGTATTTATTGGGAAGTATGCAGTAGGCAGACATTTAACTTATGTATGGTCATCTGAGATGGTATACAGACTAATATCTATATTGCTTTGTGTTGTCAGAATGTTTTGGTCACTGGAGGTGTTGACTGCAGTCTTCGAGTGTGGGACCTACGAAACGTTCGGCATCCTTTAGCTCAGATGATGGGCCATTCCTACGCCATCCGCAGAGTAAAGGTAAAGATCAACTAAATTTTGCTACATTACAGTTTATGTATTTGTCTTGGCTTTTGGAAGAGTGTGTGTTATGTAAAATCTCACTAATGTGGCTTTTCAGTGTCACATTAGCTTGATCATTGCCTTGACTTCAATGAACTTAAATGTGTGTTGTACATTAATGAGGCACGAGACAGCTTCTGTCGGCATGATACTTACAGTGTGTTTCTGTGCTCTGTCGGACAGCTATAGATTTCCTAATGTAAACAGATTTCCTTTAGGGATGTGTTTTATTGAGTTGGACAATATGTGTGTCACCACTTGCACTTAGTTTGCATCTAACCCTCCATATAAACAGTCGCTGTACTTGATCAGGTACCTGTATTCAGTTAACTGTTCCAAGGGTATTGACAAAATTAGGTAAATCTGCTTAAGCTCCTTTGGCTTGGAATGAACTGCAAAACGTAAAGGGGACATTTCACAAGTCTTTGGTGTTCACAGAGTACATATGTGAAGTTCTAGCTAAAGATAATTTATTAAAGCATGTTAAAATTGCCACTTTGGAGCAAAAATGTGCTGTTTTTGGGTGTGTGATGCAAATGAGCTGATCTCTGCATTAAATGGCAGTGCCGTGGTTGGATAGTGCAGATTAAGGGCGGTATTATCCTCTTCTGACATCACAAGGGGAGACCTATTTTTTCACATGCTTGCAGAGAATGGTTTACCAAAACAAAGTTACTGGGTTGATCTTTTTCACATTTTCTAAGTTGATACAAGCAATGGAAACCGAATTATAGCACCTAAACATAGAAAACATAGCCAATTATCATTCATAAAATACAAAAAATATTAAATAAAATTTACAGTGAACTTACACATTAAAATTTATTATTACACTGTCAGAAAAAATGGGCCCCCTGTCACTGGGGTTTTTAAAAAGGTCTTTATATGTACAATTTAGGTGCAGATTTGTATTCATTTGGTGTTAATATATATCTTTAAGGCACTAATATGAACTCTTTGGTTACCAATATGTACCTCTAATATGAACTCTTTAGGTGCAAAGGCGTACCGCTCCTGTGACAGCTATAGGGACAATTTTTTATTGATCAAAGCATAAAGACTAATATAAAAAAAACTGATCTAAAATAATTACAATATCGATATTTAATGCCAGATAATTGATATCACAAGCATTCACATCGTTTATTATTACACACCTCATTTATGAGTCCTGCAATTTTTGTAGGATAGTTTGTTTTAGAAATCGCAAATATTTGGGGAGTCAGCCTCTGGTCAGCATGCAATTTGGCGAGTCGTTATCACATCAGGAAAAACAAAGAACACAGGGTTTGGTGCATGAGTTTGGAGAAGAAGGCACTGTTAAAAATTGTCATATGACATCTCAGCTAAGGTTTGCCAGAAGCCATATGAGCGACTCTAGAGTCAGATGGAGGAAGAAATAGTTGTTTGATGAGAGCAGAATGAAAATGCTAATGTACTTGAGTGACCAAGTCAGAGTTCAGAGCTTAATCAAATTGGGAAATGATGGGTAGAGTTGAATACAGTCTTTTGCGAGTATTGAAAAATGTGTGACAATGGACCACAAAACCAGTAATAATGGTCAATTTTTGGAAATTGAGATTTTTCTGAACAAATAACCTTAATAAATAAACTTTCCATTGCTGTATGGTTTGCTGGGATAGGACAATATTTGGCCGGGATACAACTATTTGAAATTTGGAATCTGAGGGTGCAAAATATCAAAATACTGACAAAATCATACAAATGAAGTCCTTAGCAACACATATTACTAATGATAAATCATTTTATATATAGATTTACAGTAGGAAATTTACAAAATATCTTCATGGAACATGATATTTACTTAATATCCTAATGATTTTTGGCATAAAAAAATCAATAATTTTGACCCATAAAATGTATTTTTGTATTGCTACAAATATAGCCGTGCGACTTATGACTGGTTTTGCGGTCCAAGGTAACATATTGTATATTGTAATATTTAATTAGCACAATATTCATATTATTATCAATTGTTAGCAAATTGTTTACATTTCTCTGAAATCTTAGTAACTTACTTTCCATCAAGTCAAGATTCATAATGTTTTAACGCAGCCCTTGCATATGGGTTTTTTATTTACCACAGGGAATATATCTGGCTTTTTAATGTCGCAATCACTTGTTACCATGTAACACATGTCATAATTTGATCATAAATGTTCTGATATGAAATGCAAAACATATTTGAATATTCAGCTGTTAAATCATTGAAAAATTAATTATATAATAATTTTCATTTATACTTTTTTTTAATAAATGTATTTAAAAAGAAAACAACTAAAATATAATTAAAACAGCTATTAAGATAATATTGCTTTATTACAAAATTACCATAACAGGGAATTTGATACTGTCACATGCCAAGTTGAAAACAATCTTTATACAACACAAAAGCGGGACATTTTTTTTATTTTTAAACAGTGTAACATAGAAATGTCAAAAAAAAAAACTTTATAGACACTGAACTATAAAAGAATAATAAATAAGGAACCATATTGCCATTTATGAGCTATAAGAAAAAGAAAAACTGTTCTGGGCTAGCAGGGTAAAGATAAAACATAAAGCTATTTTAAGTTAAAGGTTTCTTCTAAGCTCTTATAAAATAACAGACATAACGTATTATTGCACTGGAGGGTATAATACAGCAGATCTGTGAAGCGTGAGATTGTTGTTCAATGTGATCATATCAAATCGCTTGCAAATGATCACTGTTTATTTTTATGATATGATTATAATGTCATTTTCCTTTTATTGTAGTGCCCACATCAGTGATGAAGAGCTGGTTTCATTGTCTTCACTATACTGTTCTGCACAAAAACTCATAAGACAGAAAATATTTAAAATGATAATTTCTTGTTTTTGTTCATTCAGCTGAGATCATAAAGAATGAGGACGCGAGTTAATCAATAGGACTCTCAACAATCTCATTTAGAAGTTAATGATATTATATTAGTCTCCTAAGTATAGATTTCTTCATCAGGCCTTTGCCTATAGGAAACATCCTATATCAGCAATTCTAGGAAACCACTAAGCATTTAAAAAATAAATGAACAGGGAATGATTCTGCTTTGTAATCATATATTTTAACATCACGTAAGGTTTTTTTATCATAACAAAAATAATAACATGGGAAACACTTCTAAACTGGATCTTCTGGTAAAAATAGTACAGATTTTTGATCTGTACACTTTCTGAAAAAATGTACAAAAGTTGTCACTGAGATGTTTTTGGGCTTTAATGACACGCTTGGATTAATGGCATCAGTTTTAATAAGGTTACGTTCATGACAGTGTTGCCCTTAGAGTAAATCAGCTTCTTTTTTGTCCACCAATCCAGTGGGTTGTCATAAATAAGTAATAAATGAACAAATAAATAAATGAGTAAACTACAATGCCCCGCCCACTGATACTATCATGTATCGACAATCTCACAGGCTGACGATCTCACAGGCTGGCGATAGGACGATCTCAAAATGGGGAAAATTGCCCGACACTAATCTTTTCTTCTGAGATTGTATTGTTATTACTGCTGTAAGTTCAGAGAATGAAAATAATAATAATTCATAGGTATATTTATTTAATAAAATATTTGCCTATGTAAGACAAACATCACATTCAGGCCTCACTAAAAGTGTAGTTTGAATGCAGTCTATGTTGGTTATATTTTAATGCGGTGTGCTTTGTTAAAGACATCAGCAAACAAATTAATACATTTAATGCAGTTTTTGCTGTAATGCTTCTTGTCATTTCCAGTTCTGCCCATTTTACCAGACTGTTCTGGCATCCTGCTCATATGATTTTACTGTCAGGTGAGTAAAATATTCATCTTTGGCACTGCAAAGTTTTCTGAACAGATTTCTTACCAGATTTCTGCTGTAGGATGGATTGTGCCACAATGTTTTATTTATTTATTTTTTGATCAATTAGTGTTGTCTCATTCCTGCCGGTGTTTCTTACACAAAAATGACTAAATAACTGATATCTGCTTGCAATCCTACACTGAGAGCTTAAACAAATAAAAGAGAATTGCCATTTTCTTTCTGAATGATAAATCATCCATCAAGAACTAATAGATAATAGTGTCATTACTAAAAATCTTCCTGTCAAAAAATTAATCGCAATTATTGTATACAAAAAAAAAATTGTGTTTGAATAATATATTTGTGTGTATTGTGTTTAAGTATTATGTGTATATTTTTTGATAGTTTTTTTCTAGTCTCTGTAATCTCAGATAGATAATGTATATTTTTATTTATTTATATATGATATCAAATATATTAAAATCTAAAAAAATATATATACATGTAAATGTTTCTTAAATACATACATAGATGTATTTATATATACAAAATAATTACACACAGTGCACACACACACAAAACTTTTATTTTGTATGCAATTAATCGCGATTAATCTTTTGACAGCCCATGTTTGAAACCCTGATCTAACCTGAACTTGTGATCTAAAAGCTTTCATCAAATGATAAGTCCCCTTTTCTCAGATACACTATCTTGTTAATAGACTCTCATCTACTTTAACATGAAATATAGGCAATTAGCTTTATAACTAGACTTTGTCTCCCATAGAAATCAATTCTTTTTAATACCGGAAATTCGCGTGTCGAACAGAATGGGAACTCGTACTTCAATAAGGTGCCTTCTAATTAATTTCACCTTTAAACTTTACACTTCGTAGATAATGCAGACCGGAAATGATTTCCGGTGGAAAATGGATAAACAGGAATCTCTTTTGTTCTCTTGAGGCAAAAAGAATAAAGGTGTTTATATAAATACAAAGGCTTTGGGTCAGTGCTCAAAACCACCTGCTGCTACACACTTTGCTATTTACCTAACCCGGTCCACTCAGTCACTCGTTTAGGTCTGTCAGTTCTGGTTTATAGTAGATAAGGTGTCCTCTTTCATACCTAACAGGTGGCTTTTGTGAGTTGCTATGACGGCACCTAATACGTGCTGGGTACCATGTTGAGTACAAATGGAAAATGATGTTGCAGCCTATATTATTTAACTACTAGGCAGGGATATTGATTTTTCTGTATTGTTCTCTACTTTATGTCGGGAACATTTTTTTTGTCTCTGATCTGTTTAATGAACTGCAACAGGTAACAATGATTTATTGGTTCTGCAGACAGGCCGGCAAATCAGATACATTTCGGACAATTACAATGAAGATTTTGCCTTCTTGTGACCTGTACTATCAGGTGCATGTTTGACTCCCAGTTTATTTCCAGCCATTTTTTGAAAAGTTGCCCCTCAGCATTTTTTGTGATTTTTACAAAAGTTGTTTCACAAAATGCCTTCCAGGAGAATTTTCTTCTAAAAATATATAAACATACAAAAATATCAAATGAAAGAACTGACCCTCTGCTGTCAAATAAACAAACAACCAAATGGGGAAAAAAGTTTCATCCTATCTATATTTTTTCTTTGCTTATAAACTCTTAAATAGGGGTATTTTTCTTTTATTAGCAAAAAGGTGAAATAATTGCATATATATATATATATATATATATATATATATATATATATATATATATATATATATATATATATATATATATATATATATATATATATATATAATATATATATATATATAGTTACGCACGCCATAAGTTTGAGTTGGATCTTTTTAACTCTCATAATTTTTACTATAGTAAATGAATATCTGTTTAGTCAATTTAGTCAAAATATTTCTCATTGTTACCATTGTTGCTTACTTTGCATTATAAAACGGCTCGTTCTGGTTCTTCATTAGAGATCAGATTCAGAACGATTATCAAAACTCACAGTAAATAACGTTTTAGCTTCAGTTTTTTTGTAAATTGCGGTTTTGCAGATTAACATAATAATAAATCAGAGACATGTTTTTTTATGCGGATGTTTTCTCTTAATTGACGAGATAACTCGTCAATGGCGGGGGGGAAATTAAAGGACATATTTGAATATTCAGTTGAAAATTGTGTTTATATGTCCACACAAAATCCGAATTTTTTGCGTTTTCTGCACTAAATAAACAAAAGATGAATAAAATTGGTAGCTGATTGTTTTCACAAGCAAACTAAACTGTTGAAAGCTGCCGTGTGTCATTTCTGCATCAGCCTGATCTCACAAGAATTTGCACGTATTTTATGAGTTGGCTAATTCGTATGAATTTATCCGAAGTGAATCGAACAAAAACATACGATTATCATAAAAAACAACAAAACTCCGCCCCTAACCCCAATAGAGACAGAGGGCAGTTATGCAAATTTGAAAAACACGCCCACCGGGGGGGAATTCAATCCAACCGTCTCCATTGACTTTGTATTGCGAGAGGCTGCCTCCTTGTCATTTCTGGCTTATAACAAAAAACAGAATAATGCCTAAAAGCTGCTGTGTGACAATATGTACAGGTAACAAGCCAAAGAACCCAGAAACACATTTTTATAAACTGTCGAGCCGTAAAACCCTGCCTTTGAGGAGAAAAAAGTGGATCGCCGACTACGTTTCCCCCTAGTGGACGCAGTTCTACTAATATGAGTACTATGAAAAGTTGCCTGTTTCCACTTTTCTGTCTGTAAACGCTCGTTTTTTGAGCTCGACAGCTTATAAAAACTTATTTCTGGGTTCTTTGGCTTGTTAGCTGTACATATTGTCACACAGCAGCTTTAAGGCATTATTCTGTTTTTTGTTATAAGCCAGAAATGACAAGGAGGCGGCCTCTCTCAATACAAAGTCAATGGAGACGGTTGGATTGTTTTCCCCCCAGTGGGTGTGGTTTTCAGGTTATGATGCGCTGCGCTCTGTCTCTATATCACTGGGGCAAAATACGAATACGAATTAACCACCTCATTAAAAAAACTTTGAATTGCCATGAGATAGCATTTGCTTTGAGGTATCATAACTTGACAGCACAATTTTGGAGATGTTAACATATATATATATACAGGTTGCACATTGCTAAAAACACTAAATGTATTTATTATTTTACTAAATAAGTATAAACTAGTTATATTTGAGTTATTAGGTGCAATTTTGTTCTTTTGGGTTGAAAACATAAAGTAAAAAATATGCATAATGTAACCAGATCTTGATGAACCAGTTTGATGGCAGACGGTTTGGACTACATGGCAGCTTTCATTGGCCAAAAACCACCCAGAAGGACATCTGGCTGACATGCAAAGCAACCAATCACAGTTTGTTTTGTTTCAAGGTGGGCCGTTAAAGAACGCGTCACAGACATTTCTCGGAAACGCTGTAGAATTCAACCAATCAAATGATGACTTGAAAAACTCCTGAAGTGTTTACAACATTGTGTGCCATATGCATTATGCTGGACTCTTCACACGTAGTTGGATGTTTGAACATTTTGAGTTTACTTACTTTATTTGCACGTGAAAATTCTAGTCATTTGAGACATTCAAACAGAAATTTGCGTCATGGGAGGGGCTTCTGTGACTTCGCTTGCTTCCTGTAATTGCGTCACTACTAGAGCAAGCTCCAGATTGGTTAACGCGGCGCAATTTTCCGCCAAAGTTCAGGTTTTTCAACTTGCACATTTCCCGCGGCAACATTCAATTTGCGTCATTCGCGCGAACATTGTAGATTTGATTCTACCACGCTAAATGCCTCATTTGCAGCGTGAGACGTCCAGATGTGCGTAAAACGCGTCTTTATATTGACTTAACATTAAAATCACTGGTGCTTGACGCCTCTAACGCAGCTGGTGTGAACGCAGCATTAGACTTTTTTAGCCATGATGTCTGAGACAAATGTAGGGCCCTATCAAATCCGTTTTATTTTTTCCCAAATTCCGTTTTATTTTTTTCCCAAATTCCGTTTTCTCCGTTTTAATTTTTGCAAATTCCGTTTTATCCGTTTTAATTTTTGGCAATTATATTTTTTACCCTTTACTTTTATTTTAGTCATAAAAAGAGTGTGCCTTTAATGTTAATGATTAAAATGTAAATGATTTGGGGAAAAACTGGATAACAGGATTACTTAATGACTATAAATGACTATGACTATGCATTTACACACGCACATACACACGCACACGCGCGCGCGCACACACACACAACTTAATTCAATGCATTGTTTTTTAGTGTTGTTGCAGGAGGCTACAACAAGGTGTCAAAGCAGTGGTGCCTTCAGAAGTGCCTTAAACACATCAATCCAGCGGAACGCGATCCATATTTTATACACAATCGCTTGAAATGCATATAACTTTACAAACATACACAGGATAGTGATCTGACTTAGGAAAGCATGAGCACGCAGCTCTTTGCATGTGCGAGCGAAAGAGAGACAGAGAGCGGCGCCATGATGCAGATGGTTATATTTTAAATGCGAGGGATAGTTAGTTTGCCTCAGCTCGCTTGAAATGCATAAAACTGAACAAATACATGAGGATTTGTGTTCGCACTTCGGACAGATGCGTGAGCGCGTGCACGTGAGAGAGGTACAGTGAGACAGACGTGGATGAGAGAGTGCATGTATCCTTGCGCTCACCGTGAACAGAGTGTTGACAAAACTTCCAAAATAACAGTTGTCCGGTCACATAAAAGTCATGTGAGACCTGCTCGGAACTAAGTGCTTAGCGTCGAATTTCTTTATTTTTTCGCTGACGAAAGCAGAGTCGTGGAGAGCCGCTTCACCATGGTTTCAGTGTTTTGGAGGGGGTCTGAAACGACGGGAGGGGGCGTGTCGCCCAGATTTACTTCCCCGGTCTTCATTTCCCCCAGACATACGTTCGTCTCCCACACAAAAACATAATTTTATTCAAAATATGTAAAATTCCGCAAAATT
Organism: Misgurnus anguillicaudatus; assembly: GCF_027580225.2. Taxonomy (NCBI): domain Eukaryota; kingdom Metazoa; phylum Chordata; class Actinopteri; order Cypriniformes; family Cobitidae; genus Misgurnus; species Misgurnus anguillicaudatus. The sequence continues at coordinate 30,311,104 of NC_073354.2, read as the reverse complement.
CCGCGTTAATACTAGATTCCGTGTTAATTAGCCAATTCCGCGATTCCGTCCGCGATTCCGTGATCGCGGAAATTATAGGGCCCTACAAATGTTTCTGTAGTACAGTTGGTTGCACATTGCATTAGCAGCACAAATGTTGTGGGTTCGAATCCCAGGGACAGACACATACTAAAAAAGTTTTATATCTTAGATGCATTGTTAATCATTTTGAACAAATTCAAAACTTGGGAGTAATAAATAAAATATAATAGGTAAGGTTGTGTAGAGTCATTCTGTTAAATGAATTGTACCTCTTTTATTGAAAGTTTTCTTCATATTATCTCTTATAAGGTTGTCTCTGTACCCGGACCAATCGTATCAATAGCACAATGATGATTTATCTCAGCATGTGTTTATAAAAACTGAACTGCAGTTATAAATAACATCCTTCACTTCTGCTCTATGCCAATGTTAGTATTAATGCCTGCCTAATGTTTTTCTATAGGCAGGGAGTTTTTTGCGGAGAGGTGATTTAATTACATTTGCTGAATAGATCAGTCAGGCCCTGGCGAGCCAGAGCTGCGTCAGGGCTTTGAGCCGCAGGGCCGTCGCAAAAGACAAACGGCCGTTCAATTAGCATGATTGCTTTCTGCTGTTCTGCATTCACAGATTCTGGGATTACTCCAAGAACCAGCCGCTGCTGGAAACACTGGAGCATCACTCCGAGTTTGTGTGCGGCCTGGATTTCAACCTGCACATCCCTAACCAGGTAAACCTGCAGAAACACACAAACCGGTAATGAGTCATAGCTGGGAGGTGACATCCCGGGCCATGTTGATGGATCAGGATGAACTATAGCTGAATTCACAATATCTTTTGTTATCTGACACATTGAGCAATGAGTTGAGTTCGAATTCGGTTACTGCGCTCTTAAAAAATTAATGGTTTGTTTTAGCCCTTGGTTGGATAAAATATAGAATTACCTATGCTGGTTTGTTTTAAATGACGGTTCTGTCGAAAATGAACATTTTTTAGGTTAAATAAACCCAATGAATGCGTTTGTCCACATTGTTTTCCAATCATTGGTTGAAACAACTCAGCATTGTTTTTATGTATGGTCCTGTTGCTCCAATTCCTTTTTTGCTCTCTCTCACTGTCCCAATACAGCAGCAAACCCCTGAAAATAAATGTATAGGCCATTTTATGTGTTTAAGTGAGGGTCCATGTAGGGAGGGTCCGTGACCATTCATGTCAAAAATTGTAAAATTAAACTTTGCTTCTCCTGAGGACTGCAGCCTGGAGTCATACATTTAGGCCATTTCAGGCCACATACACATCAAAATCAAGGTATCACATGCTGTCATCAAAAGATTGAGTTGTTTTAGCTGTATCCCCCAGTCCTGCATGTCACTCGGTTAGTGACTAAAGCTACAAATGAATGAAATCCATCCTGATGGAACAGCAGCTCTTAACTGAGAAGCTTAAATCAATATCTTCACGACTCTCACTGCACCTCCTGTTCATCTCTTTTAACTCTTAACCATAAAGTCTGGCCTATTTGAAGCATCACCTGAATGCCTCGTCTCTCAGGCTCACAAAACAATCATTTTGGCCCTTGTTCACCGAGCGTGTACATGGAAGTGGTCACGTACAGTAATAAAGAGATGACGGCACTCAGCTCATTGAGATGTGGGCTGCAGTCCTCGGGGATCGGCTCCCGTCTGATGCCAGCACTCACAGTGATGAAGAAAAGTAAAAGCAGTCAATGAGCCATCACTGAACGGACTGGGGAAAGTCTGCAGTGAAAGCTTTGGGTGCCAGATTTAACTTTGCATACAGTGCAAACTTTAGGTCACCTGAGGCCTTCTTTAAAGCCTTCACTATAAAACACTTTGGGTTGTTTTAACCAATTGTTGGGTCAGATGTGGACAATCCCAACAGTTGGGTTATACATAAACCTATGCTGGGTTATTTCAATCCAAATGCTTATAAATGGCCAACAGTTGGGTTTGGGGTTACCCAACTACAACACGGCATTTTTAGAGTGTTTAAATAAAATGGCCAAATTTCAAGAATACTGTATTTATACTTTGGTGTTTCATTGCTGTTTTCTTAAATGGCAAACTTTTGTGTTTTAGTGTAAAAATAGATATGTCTGTAATCCGCTCTCATCTTAAACCCAATTTATGGTCCCGCGTAGGTCCTACGCCATAGGCCAGGGCTATTCAAATCTTTCCCTGGAGGGCCGAGCACTACAGAGTTTAGCTCCAACCCTAATCGAACTTAACCACCTGTAATTGTCTAGTGATCATGAAGACCTTGATTAGCTTGCTCAGGTGTGTTTGATCAGGATTGGAGCTAAACTCTGCAGTGCTCAGCCCTCCAGGGTAAGACTTGAATAGCCCTGCCATAGGCTATGTGTAGGCTGTGTAACCTGATGCACACATCTGCAAAAATGTGACAGCGTGTCTGTACTACGTAGAACTGCAAGCGCTGTGATTGGTCGACTAGAACACCCCCCGCCAGGAAAAAAAACTGCGTTGCATTTCCTCATACACTGCAACGAACCGCCAAGATGGCGGCGGCAGTCACCTCCTACTTTAAGCTGCAAAAAAGCTCTTCGCACACCTGACGTCACGGACACTACGTTCATTTTTTTTTTTAAGTCTAGGCTTTAGAGTCATGACTTTCCAGCCTGATCTCAAGAGATTTCATAACTATTTTATGAGGTGACTAATTTGTATAAATTAATTTGATGTGGTTCAAACATCCATATATGATATTATAAAAACAATACAGTATTTTCCGGACTATAAGTCACACTTTTTTCATAGTTTGGCTGGTCTTCGACTTCTAGTCAGGCGCGACTTGTAAATCAGTATGAATTAATTTGGACATATATGAACCAAAAGACAACATTACCGTGTACCTCAGTGAGAGTCCGCTATATGCTGCTCCTGTATTTACGTAATTCAATGAATTCAGTGATGTGGAATGACAAGCCTGTGAACTTTATGTGCGTTGGCTTGTTCTGTTCATTTAGCCTATTCAGCCGTCCAGGTATGTTTTGTATGCTATTGTGTATCGTGTAAATAACGGAAAATGTTAAGTTAACGTACAGACACCTATTCAGCTTGCTGATCTGTGGCTATTTTTAGATTAAATGTCCGTTCTTTGGCTTGGATTTTGTGAAATAATTTCCTAAATAAATGCCACGTGTAGTCCATTCCGACTTAAATACAGCGGGGAAAATAAGTATTTGACACATCAGCATTTTTGTCAGTGAGGGGATTTTTAAGTGGGCTATTTTGACACAAAATTTCCACCAGATGTATCCATCAAGCCAAATATTGAATTTATACAAAGAAATCAGAACATTTAAGTATACAAGTTGAGTCATAATGTAGCCATTATGAGTCATAATGAGTCATTATGTTTTTTCATCTTCATGACGCATTTTTGATTGATGTGACTTATACTCCGGAGCGACTTATAGTCCGGAAAATACGGTAACTAAGTCCCACCCGGACATCAAAGTAACTGTGGGAAAAGTACAAACATTTATGAATGATATACGAATTAGCCACCTCGTAAATAGTTACGCACGCCATAAGTTTGAGTTGGATCTTATTAACTCTCATAATTTTTACTATAGTAAATTAATATCTGTTTAGTCAATTTAGTCAAAATATTTCTCATTGTTACCATTGTTGCTTACTTTGCATTATAAAACGTCTCGTTCTGGTTCTTCATTTTGATTGGTTGAAACGCGTTCTAAGCCGTGATAAAATACCCCGGTAAACCCACGGTTGAGATCGCTTTACAGAAGTATCACTGCGCCAATGTTGCTACATACTGATTTATGAAAATAAACACCACAGTCTTTAATCATATTTAAATTTTTCTACATTTGCACAATTATGGCGATATCCAGATAAATGTCAATAAATATTGTTGAGTGAGTCATTTCGTCAATAAAGAGATAACGTTCTCTGAGTTTTTTTTTGTCTTTGATATTTCCGCTATTATCCACTAGATGGCAATCGTACACAACTTAAACACAGACGCATTCACTCGACACAACAGCGTTGTGGTGGATTTAGCGTGACCATGGCCGTAGCCAGGGTTTGAAAATCACCGAGGTCCAGGGTGGGGTGTTAAGAGTTATCAAATGCTATCCCAGGTGAAAAAAGTGCACATAAATAAAATACACTTTTTAAGTACACTTTGTAGATGTACTATTTTCGTGCACTCATTTTGTGGCTTATATATCACATTGGTTTTTGGTACTTCTTAAAATTAAGTTAAGAACATCTAAGTGTTATTTTGAGACATTATTTATTTCAATAAAGTCTAGTTGGTACTGGTATTCTTACTTTTTCAGGTAAACTGAAGTACTGCTCAAGTAGAACTTTACTTTTATTAAGTATATTTGTAGCATAACTTTGCATAACTTACAAATGTACTTGCTAGTATTTAAGTGGTTTAAGTACATTGAAGCATACTTTATTTTTACCTGAGATATAAAATATTCTGTCTTAAACTTTTTACACTTTGGGTTCACACTCTGTTTTGGGGGATGGACTTGGACTGTTTGATTATTTATTACTTTTTCATGCAACAATGTTTATTTTTGTAATCATTTTAATAAGCAATATTATATAACAAAAACGTTACAAGATTTTAAACAAGAACTTGTTTAGTAATCTTTTGTTTTCAGCATGACTTTGTTAAAGGTTAACTTCTAAATTAAATGAAATAACAGAATTCTTAATGCTTATGTTTTGTTGAGATTAGCTTTAACATTTTACGCTACGTGTTTTAACATATTTGGCATATTTTATTTAAAACCTATTCTTCTACATCTTTGTACCAGAGTTGTTTTCTGTTTTTCGATAGTGTTGTTGATACTGTTGGTACTTACAGACACAATTATGATGATTACTGGTTTTATCTTACCGAATGTAGTATCAGCAATAACCTGCTCGTGCTGAATGATGCCTCTTATTTGAAAACTTTCAGTTTCCATGTTGCCAGATATAAGTACGAAAAACAAGCAAAAATTATTGGCCAAAAAACAAAGTTCGTCCAAACCTTGTATTTCAGAAATCAATCAGATAAATCGCTAATACCTACACCTAACAATCACTTTATAGATAATGTCAAAGTGTCGCATTAATTGCTAAAACACTACGTCTAAAGAGGATTTTTAACAATGGGATCTGGCAACACTACAAATTCTGTACCCGCGGCTTCGCAGCTTAAACCAATCTTCGTCATTTTACACTAAACTATACAGTAAAGTGTCCAAACTTAATTATATGTGCGTCATTCAGAGAACTTCAAATTTTATTTTTTTATATGAAAAAATTACAGAGGTCCGGACTTCAGTGACCTCATAGCTGGCTACGGCTATGAGCGTGACGTGTAAGTTTTGATGGCTCTGAATCTGATCTCTTACAAAAATGGAATTATCTCCGCTTTTAGCTGAAAAATTGAGAGGTGATAAGAGAACAAATGAAGGTAGGATTAAACTTTTTTTGTTGTTGTTGCTTGAAAGCGGATGGTCTGTTCTTTCATTTGATATTTTATGTTTATTTAAAGAAGATAATTTTTCTGTAAGGCATTAAACTAAAACTGGGTGGCAACTTAAAAAAAAAACGCTGACGGGGAAAGAGTTGAGCATGCTTCCAAGCTTATTTGATCATCACTTAAACAGTTGCAAGATATAAATGTTAATGTATAAATTAAATTAGATGAATGTTGATTTATAAAGTAAACACCAGTCTTCAATCATATTTTCATCGTGTCTTTGCTGCGTCTGTGTGTTGGTTGTGAACTGCGCTCTGTTTCAGTCACACTTGATTCTGAGGAACTACTTTGTTTGGCGGAAGAGTAATATTTGTACTAATATAATTACAACGTATTTGTGTTTTATTTTATAAAATCCTGCTACCCATATGAAGTAACCGTTTTATAAAAGCAATGGGTCCCGCGAACCAGTGGTGTTACAGTGCATTTTATAACAGCTAAGGGGGTCCGCGTCGTGCCTAACAACGCCCCTTAGCTGTTATAAAATGCACTAGTAACCCACTGCTTCCTGGTGGTTTTTGCTTTATTTTGGGTGCAGTCCTGCTATCACAAAATATTTCCAATAAAGTGACATTCCTTGAAATTTAGATTTTTTTGCATCTTCAAAGCAACCTTATATTTTTTAGTTGAACCAGTGTTTTCCTTCAAGGGTACAGACTACGACTTTCAACTTTTATATTCATTGTTTTAAACACTTTGCTCTTACGTCACATCTTATTTTGGTAATGCAGAGTTTCCAATAAATCTGAATCACAATTGAAGCGCTTTTAAGCTTAGATGTCTTGCCAATTTTAGTGTTTGGTTAGTTTCTTACATATGTGATATGTCTCTTACACAAATGGTGCACGAAATTGCAGTACTAAGTTATTATGTATGTATAGATTCTGCCGTATTCATAGTTCTGCTTGTAAAGTAAAGTGCAGCTGTTGGCAGGCTGCAGGTGTTGTGGGATGTTCTTGTAAGGCAAAGAACTGTAAAGAGCTTTTTTTGTACCGCAGTCTCCCCGTTCCCTGCCAAACATTCACACACACACACACCGCCTCGTAGGGCTCTCCTATTTGTTGTCAAGGCCAATATGCAAACCCTTGAGTCCGTTGTTAAATACGTATTTTACGAGGTGGCTAAATATTTATTAATTTGTATGACCACAATTGTGTGTTTTTTACGATTTGCTTTCGCCTCATGAAGTTGGGGTTAGGGATGAGGTTTTATTATTGGTTTAATGACAATTATTCCGACTTTGTACGGAATAACCAACTCATAAAATACGCACGGATTCATGTGAAATCATGCTGGTTAAATACAACTATATAAACATGCACATAGACCAACATGTTGGATAAGTTTTAGACACTGCAGTATTGAGATGTTGCCAAAATGTTGTCTTACCTACAAGCGGTCTGCGTGTGTAATTGCACAATTTTTTTAACTTTTTTTTATTAAACGAATACCTAATGTATACTAAATGTGCATTATCTATTATTGTGGAAGGAAAGGCTAGCACAGTCATTGGCCGATTAATCAGGTGAGTAATTGGCCATCCCCATATACAGTATAAATGTACCCCTAGTGTACCCACACACACAGCCCTCCTCCTATCTGTTTGACAGATCACCTTCTTCCAGGTTTACACACCACACTGAACATCTGTAGAGCCATTATACCTCTGAACAAAGCGAAGCCGGCAAAATGCCGTAATTATACTTCTTGAGAAGTAGCCAAGCTCCGACCGCTTCTCCACCTACAGCAGGTGATGCATTATACCTTCAAACTTTTTGACGTGGAGCTTGAATGCCTCATCTTAAAAAAAAGGGACCTGCAGTCTCATCTCATAATAGTTATTGTTTCTTTGATGAATAACAAAATTACATTCTTGCATTCTGCCTGGAGTTAATCTGAACAGTGTGTTATCAGCATCAGCTGACTGTCCCCGGTCGCTTCTCAAATCTTTCTGCACCCCTGTATGCCGTCTGGAGCTTAGTTTCTGTTGTGCATTTTGCAGTTATGTAATTAATGGAGGACTTGTTCCCCTCAATGGCCTCTGGAGTGCTCTGGATTAATGAGATATAGAGAAACAGACTGCTATAAAACTGAGCAGAGCCTCAGGTGGGGATTTTAGAGGGGTAACTGTGCCTTTCGAAATTTGATTAATAAGAATAGAGATGTTGTATATGTTTAAATGTCATATATTGAGGATGTGCATTTGTAAATATGACCTTTTTAAATGGTTCAAGAAAAATCGTATCGCCCGATATTCAGAATTTTGGTATCAAAATCAGATTGGTGGTATCGGTGCATCCCTATGCCTTGGTATTACATTGCCGTTTCTAACAAGGAGAATATAACAAAGCTTCTGTGTTCTCCGTCTTGCCAATTTTTATAACTGCTGTTGTGTCCTTTACATGAGCAAATAAAGTCTTTGAAGCAGAATCAAACGAAATCAATTTGTTCGCTCAGGTACTGAGTTTTGCTTGCTCATTGGAAGATAAACATCATTATTGTGCATTTCAAAAAAGCAACATATGCATAAAAGTCAGTCTCTGTTTTCTAATATCAAGAATGTGATCTCAGCATTGCTGGAGCAACTGAGCCGAGTGAATCCACTGGGGGTTTCATGTCTTTTTTTTAACCCTATGACTTTGTTTTGGGTTGGGGCTGCTCACTGCTCTTTAATAAGCAATGTGAATTTTAAAATGCAGTTTTCCTCCTAATTACAATGGCTACCGTTTTGTTTCTTTCTTTCTTTATTATGGTTCCTCCAGTCTTTCCACGCTGTGTTACACCCTTAAAAATAAAAGTTCTTTTTTTACAATTTTTTGGTTCTCCAAAGTACCATTGCATTAAATGTTTTTAAAAGAACCATTTGCGCCGTATAAGTGAACGGGAAGGACTGGCGTATCATATGCAAGCAAAACTGAAATTGGGCGTATTTATTGCACGACTTTTCAAAACTGGAATTGAGAGTATTTATTGCACAATTTTTTTTCTTCAAAACTGGATTTGGCCGGATTTATTGCACAATTTTTTTTCAAAACTGGAATTGGGCGGATTTATTGCACAATTTTTTTTTCGAAACTGGAATTGGGCAGATTTATTGCACAATTTTTCAAAACTAAAATTGGGTGCATTTATTGCACGACTTTTCAAAACTGGAATTGGGCGTGTTTATTGCACTATTTTTTTCATAACTGGAATTGGGCGTATTTATTGCAAGATTTTTTCTTTCTTTCAAAACTGGAATTGGGCGGATTTGTTGCACAATTTTTTTTCTTTCAAAACTGGAATTGGGCGGATTTATTGCACATTTTTTTTCAAAACTGGAATTGGCCGTATTTATTGCACGATTTTTTTTTTTACTTGAATTGGGCGTGTTTATTGCACAATTTTTTTCATAACTGGAATTGGGCGTATTTATTGCCCGATTTTTTGTTTCTTTCAAAACTGTAATTGTGCGGATTTATTGCACAATTGTTTTTTTTAAACTGGAATTGGCCGGATTTATTGCACTTTTTTTTCAAAACTGGAATTGGGCAGATTTATTGCACGACTTTGCAAAACTGGAATTGGGCGTATTTATTGCACAATTTTTTTTTTTAAACTGGAATTGGCCGTATTTATTGCACTTTTTTTCAAAACTGGAATTGGGCGTATTTATTGCATGATTTTTTTTACCTGAATTGGGCATGTTTATTGCACAATTTTTTTCATAACTGGAATTGGGCATATTTATTGCACAATTTTTTTTTCTTTCAAAACTGGAATTTGGCGGATTTATTGCACAATTTTTTTTTCTTTCAAAACTGGAATTGGGCGGATTTATTACACTATTTTTTTTAAAAAAACTGGAATTGGCCGTATTTATTGCACAATTTTTTTTAACTCGAATTGGGCGTGTTTATTGCACAATTTTTTTCATAACTGGAATTGGGCGTATTTATTGCACAATTTTTTTTCTTTCAAAACTGGAATTGGGCGTATTTATTTATTGCATGATTTTTTTGTTTTATTGTTTTTTTTCAAAACTGGAATTGGGCAGATTTATTGCACTTTTTTTACTGGAATTGGGTGTATTTATTGCACTTTTTCAAAACTGGAATTGGCCGTATTTATTGCACTTTTTTTTCAAAACTGGAATTTGGCGGATTTATTGCACAATTTTTTTTTCTTTCAAAACTGGAATTGGGCGGATTTATTACACTATTTTTTTTTAAAAAACTGGAATTGGGCGTATTTATTGCACAATTTTTTTTTAACTCGAATTGGGCGTGTTTATTGCACAATTTTTTTCATAACTGGAATTGGGCGTATTTATTGCACAATTTTTTTTCTTTCAAAACTGGAATTGGGCGTATTTATTTATTGCATGATTTTTTTGTTTTATTGTTTTTTTTTTCAAAACTGGAATTGGGCAGATTTATTGCACTTTTTTTTACTGGAATTGGGTGTATTTATTGCACTTTTTTTTCAAAATTGGAATTAGGTGTATTTATTGCATGATTTTTTTTCAAGACTGGAATTGGGCGGATTTATTGCACGATTTTTTTTTCAAAACTAGAATTGGCCATATTTATTGCACGACTTTGCAAAACTGGAATTGGGCGTATTTATTGCAAAAAAAAAATTCAAAACTGGAATTGGGCATATTTATTGCACATTTTTTTTCAAAACTGGAATTGGCCGTATTTATTGCACTTTTTTTAAAAACTGGAATTAGGCGTATTTATTGCATGACTTTTTTTACCTGAATTGGGCGTGTTTATTGCACAATTTTTTTCAAAACTGGAATTTGGCGGATTTATTGCACGATTTTTTTTCTTTCAAAACTGGAATTAGGCGGATTTATTACAGATTTTTTTTCATAACTGGAATTTGGCGGATTTATTGCACAATTTTTTTTCAAAACTGGAATTGGGCGTATTTATTTATTGCATGATTTTTTTATTTTATAGTTTTTTTTCAAAACTGGAATTGGGCAGATTTATTGCACTTTTTTTAACTGGAATTGGTGTATTTATTGCACTTTTTTTCAAAATTGGAATTAGGTGTATTTATTGCATGATTTTTTTTTCAAAACTGGAATTGGGCGGATTTATTGCACAATTTTTTTTTCAAAACTAGAATTGGCCATATTTATTGCACGACTTTGCAAAACTGGAATTGGGCGTATTTATTGCACAATTTTTTTTTTTAAACTGGAATTGGCCGTATTTATTGCACTTTTTTTCAAAACTGGAATTGGGCGTATTTATTGCATGATTTTTTTTACCTGAATTGGGCATGTTTATTGCACAATTTTTTTCATAACTGGAATTGGGCATATTTATTGCACAATTTTTTTTTCTTTCAAAACTGGAATTTGGCGGATTTATTGCACAATTTTTTTTTCTTTCAAAACTGGAATTGGGCGGATTTATTACACTATTTTTTTTAAAAAAACTGGAATTGGCCGTATTTATTGCACAATTTTTTTTAACTCGAATTGGGCGTGTTTATTGCACAATTTTTTTCATAACTGGAATTGGGCGTATTTATTGCACAATTTTTTTTCTTTCAAAACTGGAATTGGGCGTATTTATTTATTGCATGATTTTTTTGTTTTATTGTTTTTTTTCAAAACTGGAATTGGGCAGATTTATTGCACTTTTTTTACTGGAATTGGGTGTATTTATTGCACTTTTTCAAAACTGGAATTGGCCGTATTTATTGCACTTTTTTTTCAAAACTGGAATTTGGCGGATTTATTGCACAATTTTTTTTTCTTTCAAAACTGGAATTGGGCGGATTTATTACACTATTTTTTTTTAAAAAACTGGAATTGGGCGTATTTATTGCACAATTTTTTTTTAACTCGAATTGGGCGTGTTTATTGCACAATTTTTTTCATAACTGGAATTGGGCGTATTTATTGCACAATTTTTTTTCTTTCAAAACTGGAATTGGGCGTATTTATTTATTGCATGATTTTTTTGTTTTATTGTTTTTTTTTTCAAAACTGGAATTGGGCAGATTTATTGCACTTTTTTTTACTGGAATTGGGTGTATTTATTGCACTTTTTCAAAATTGGAATTAGGCGTATTTATTGCATGATTTTTTTTTCAAAACTGGAACTGGGCAGATTTATTGCACAATTTGTTTTCAAAACTAGAATTGGCCATATTTATTGCACAACTTTGCAAAACTGGAATTTGGCGTATTTATTGCACGATTTTTCAACACCGGATTTTGGCTTATTTATTGCACAACTTTCACACTGGTTGCCTAGTCTGTAGCACCTTTGTCCACTAGAAACTGTATTTCTCTGTAACAGAAACATATTTAGCCCTACAAAAAACCTTAGGATAGCTGATGTATAGTAATCAATAGTATAGCTTGATCAATAAATGACAACACCATTTATCTTTTGACAGTGTCAAATAGGTGTGTAGCTTTTTATTTGATTTACATTGATGTCTTACAGTGAATTACAAGATTCATGTAAGAGAATACATATCATCCATTTAGTTATTGTTAAATACTATAGATTTATCTAGATGAGTATCATTTCCCTTAATACTTCTGTGATTGAGCGGATACATTTTCTCATCACCTTTCATTGTCCACGCTATCTGATGCGTTCATCTGATGTGTCTAATGTCATTTTTGCTGATTGAATTCAATACATTATTTTTAAACTGATAAATGTTATATACAGATACAGATTTTTTATAAAATGAATAGCAGTAACCAAGTATACTTTATCATTACATCATCAAACCAACAGCTCTTAAAGGGATAAAATAAATTCTGTCATCATTTACTCACCATCATGTTGTTTTAAGCTTGTATGAGTTTCTTTATTCCATCAATTATCCCATCTTTATTCTTTATCCCATTGACTTCCATAGTATTTGTTTTTCCAACTATGAAACTCAATAGGTCAACTGTGTGGTTACATCATTTATCAAAATATCTTCTTTTGTGTTCTACAGAATAAAGAAACTCATACAGGTTCAGAACAATATGAGGTTAAATAAATGATGACAACATTTTCATTTTGAGTGAACTTTCCCTTTAAACATGCCTGACAATATTAGTTAATATTAATATGGATTAAAGTTTTAATTTTTACTGTATTCCTTTTACAGGTTGTGGACTGTTCTTGGGATGAGACCGTAAAACTCTTCACCCCTTCATGCCTGACCTCTTTATAGAGCATGGTGTGCTACTGGAGAAAGATAATGGTATAAGATACGGCATTGTTTCAGTCACAGGTGCCAAGAATTCACAGCATCCCGCTAATGACTCTATTAAAGCAAAACCCGAGAGACTCATATTGTACTACATATGATGGTGTTAAACTGCTGTAAGGGTTGAATGTTAAGAGGATGTTTTACAAATGTGAGATCAAACTAGAAAGTGAGTTTTCTAAAACGTGTGTGCCTTATTGTATGCATTGTAAATGCATATTTATTTTCCCTTCTGTTTTTTTGTCATTATCTGTAAGTCTTAATTGAGGTCAAATCTTTAAAATGACTTCAAAATGAATAATTGAATTCATGCCACTGTATGATTATAAATATATATAGTGTACTATTACCATTAGACATTTTTATACAAATAAATGCTTGGCTGTTTCAACCCATAGTTGGTTAAAATATGGACATTTTCAGGTTTATTTAAACCAATTGTTGAGTTTGTCTATATTAGACCTAAACATGGGTGAACCGAGTGGTCTAAACTTCAGAGTAAACATACAAATCAGTCGAATATGGCTGAATGGTTAACTGGATGACCTTGAATGACCAACAGTAAATAAGTTTTGAAGCTAAAACTGGCTTAAGATAATGCAGCCACGTTCCGGGTGAAGTTACAATAAAGGTTTCCTTTCATTTAAGCACAGCTTGCTTTGCAGTCTGTTTCTGACTACCTAAGAGAAGTAAAATGTGTTAAGCACGACAAATAAATGGATTGGCTGCAGTGGACACAGACGCGCACAGTGAGAGCCCTGTTGAGTGTCGCATTTATTCAGTAACCCAGTGCTCGTGTGAATTACGCACGAGAGCGCAGCAGTGGACGCAGAGGTGATCAAAAACTTAATTTTTCCATCAATTTGTGCTGGAGAGCATCCGTGTAACATTTTTTATCCGGTCATCTGATTTTTAAAAGAAAATATTAAAGGAGACATGGAAGTTTGCAAAGGACGTTTGTTGGGCATCTCGGTGGCCGTGGCGCATGGATTTTTTTCGGGATCGCTAAATATTCTATTGAAATTTCTGATCACGACCTATAGCTTCACATATCTCACTTTAATTCAGTTTCTCACCAGCAGCACTGCGGCTATCACGTTGGAGGTGCTGAGGAGACTGGGCAAGATAGATATACCACCTTTCAGCTTCCACTTAGTGAAAGTTTTTGCGAGTGTTTGTATTTTGGCAACGCTGCAGTCCACTTTAACCCTCTGGTCACTCAGAGGATTGAGTTTACCTATGTATGTGGTATTTAAACGATGTTTACCTTTGGTAACGTTGGGAATTGGAGTGTGTGTCCTGAAGAATGGCATCCCATCACCTGGGGTTATAACAGCAGTTATCATCACAACTGGAGGAGCAGCATTAGCTGGTGAGATATTTATAGAAAATAAATAGATTAAATAGTAATATAAACACATATACACATATATTGATGGGTTAATGGAATAATAAAATGTTTGTGTGTGACTGTTCTGTATATTTTGATTATTATGTTAGCAATTAATTTTAATCATTTATTACTAAAATTGTCAAGTTCTTCTAAACTTAAATGGGATGACGTTGATCTTATCATTTGGGGCACATTTTTATAATTTAAGAACAACAACAAATGGTTAGAAAGTGTCTCACTTCGTCACTTTTATATTCCACCTTTATTTTATAGAAGCATAGACTTAAAAAAAACATATAAAAGCTGTCACTGGGGCAGTACCCTTTAAAAAGTTCCTAACATGTACCATTTAGGTACAGATCGTTTGAACGTGAGCATGTCACGTTTTCTGTTTGTGTCACTGTCACGTATTGGTTACTCAACTTTTTTGTCCTAATTTCTTACCATTGTCGCTTCGGTTTAGGGTTAGATTTACATAAAATGACATCCTTACCTAAACAAACTCTAACCCCAACGTCAGGCGACAATTGGTTAAAGTTTAGAAAATATAAAAGAATAAGTCTTTTTTTTTTTATAAACCAATACTTAAAGTGACAAATACTTAAAGTGACATATAACGCAAGCACCAAATCTAACCCTAAACCGAAGCGAAAATGGTTTGAAAATAGGACAAAAAAAGTTGAGTAACCAATACGTAACAGAAAAACGTGACATGCTCACGTTCAAACGCGGCAAAACGTGACATTTTCGCGTTGGTCCGTGCGTGAAGTGGTCACGTATTTGCGTGACATAGGGTTGATACATTTGGTACCAATTGGTAGTAATTTGCACCCTTTAGTTACAAATGTGTACTTTTTAACATTTCTCATGCATGTCTTATAATAATACATTTGGCACAGTCTAACTATTTGTTTTCCCATAGGAGCTGGAGATTTAACAGGTGACCCATTCGGCTACGTGACGGGCGTTTTAGCTGTAATTGTTCATGCCTCCTATTTGGTCCTCATCCAAAAAGCAAGTGGAGATAGTGACTATGGTCCTCTCACCGCCCAGTATACCATTGCAGTGGTGGCCTCACCTGTCCTGTTCATCTGCTCCCTTGTAAGCATGGACGCCATTGATATGTGGACGTATGAAGGTTGGAAGAATCCACACATTACGGGCATCTTCTGTTCTTGCATTCTCATTGGTTGTGCCATGAACTTCACAACACTGCACTGTACATACATCAACTCTGCTGTGACCACCAGCTTTGTAGGGGTGGTGAAGAGCATAGCCACAATCACGGTGGGCATGCTGGCCTTTAGCGATGTCACGCCGACTAACCTGTTTGTGGCAGGTGTGGTGGTTAACACGGTTGGCTCCATCACGTACTGTGTGGTGAAATATTATGAGACTCAAAAGAAGCTAGCTTACAAAGATATGGACGAGTCCACCAAGGATGAAGAAGTGGCGGGAGAACCGTATGTGGAACCAACCAAGCCTGACGGAGATATGGAAACTGTTCCCAACAATCTGGAGAATATTCCCAACGGCAGCTTAATGGCACCGGGTGACCAGGGTCCTATTCGTGAGAATAAAGTCGCAGAGTCCATAGAGTTAGAAAGACCAGCGGTGCCATCAGACAGCGAGCCTACGAGACAATCTTTTAGTGATGGTTACGTAGGTGTCTGGAGATCTGTTCGTACCTTGAAGTTCTTAAAAAAAGACACTTTACTTGACAATATGGAAGTTCAGAGTCCTTGATGATTGTTTTTTTTTTGCTTGTCAGCAGTGCATGTTAAGTATAAGTATTGTTAAAATGGATGACGTGAACAATGATTGCCTTTTCTCTCCTAAACGTGGTTTTATGAAAAACATTTATTTTTTTAAAAAGGTCTGTTTGTACATTTGAGGGATTATAACTTTGAATGATATGCATACTGTATAACACTAAATATGAATTTGTGAAATCCCCAGAAAAAATATATGGTTATTTATTTACTTATATTATAAAGGATTGTTTGATTTAATTAATCTTGCTCACCCAATGTAAAAAAAGTCAATTGAAAATAATTTAGTTTGGAAAAATGCAATAACAAGGCAACCTTATATGAATTTAATTGTTTTTGTTTCAATGCACGCAATTTATGTGCCTGTATATTTTGTGTTTTGTCTAAGAATGCAGTTCTTGAAATGAAAGCATTAAATTTTCCCATTTCCATGTGGTATGCAACATTAATTTCAACTTTATACCAAATTTATGATCTTTATATTATCTTTAACTACGTGAATGAGGCAAGCTACCCACAGTTTGAGTTAGAGTATAAGTTAGCTGTCACCTACCAAATTATTAATAATGCACTTAAATGCGTTCTTTCTTTCAGCAAAAACATCAATTGTAGAGAAACAAACAGAAAACTAAAACAAAAAATGGCATAGACATAGTATGAAATATATTTTACAAGTGTACATTGCAGGATAAACGGTCCAGAATGGTCCCTATTTGTCACTGAGACAGTGGAACCATTTCAAAAAGTACCTAAAGAGTTCATATTAGTACATCAAAGATACATATTGGTAAGGCTACTGCCCTTGTGACAGCTTGGACCTGAGTGTAAAGGTCTTTTTTGGTCTTTAAATATATAAAATTATTGAAAATTTCTTTTAAAAAATTTATTTTTTATTTTTTTATTTTTTTGATAGAACGATATAATTTGTGCATGAGGCTGTTTTTTGTAAAAAAAAAAATCACAGGGAAAAACGTATACTGGATCTAATTATTAAATGCAGCATTTAAACACGATAATATTCAATATTAGCTCAGGTTACCTCAAATTTGTTACATGCAATTAAAAAAAAAAGATATTTGTGTTTTAACCTCGTTCTGGTTTGTATGAGAGAGTCCTATTGGCAATTATCATTACACTGCTACTGTGGGGAAAAGCATTTGCTAAATGGATGTAAATGTGAAAAGGGTTTGAATGAATAAAACCTTAGTACTTGCACTTAAACCACAATCTAAATTGTTTAATATGCAATTCATTTCGTTTGAAACTCTAAATGGTTTTATTCTTTTATAAATCCTCTTTGCCTGACAAAGTCAAAGCAGTCCTCGTCAATGCAAGGTGAATAAAAGGTGCACTTATGATTTATTTATTTATTGTGATAATAGACCCGCAGCAAAACCACAGCATGGAGCATTATCTTTTCTATTTCGCTCAAGGCATTGTATAATTTGCCAGATAATATAACACAAGCCCTTAGAGCCAAACATATAAAAACTTAATGTCATGCTACAAGCCATGTGTGGTAAAGATGTTCTGCTTTGTGATGTTGTACTGTCACATGATCCTTGATGGAGCGTTTGTTTGCTTTTGGTTTTGCCTTGTGTTCCCATTCTTAACCATATATAACCAGTGGAGGTTTCATTTAACATCCCATGATCCAATATGAGACAGTCAAACAGATATATACAGAACAGATTGTTCCTGAGGTTAGCTTATTTGCTTTACAAATATGCAATATTGGGAGAAGATAAAATACATAGCTCATGTGTTTTACCTATATTTTGTCTTGCCACAAGAAAGCTGTTTTAATGCACTGTAGTGTTTTTGGGTCACTGGGCACAATTCTCTGATCCACCTTTATGAGAATATTTAAATCTAGGATGGAAGTGATTTGCAAATCTGAGCTTAATAGGATTTCCTTTCTAATCAAAACATTTCTTTGAATGATCCTCCTTTTCTTTTTTATTGCCATCAAAAACAGATATAACGATCTTCCTTTTCTGTCCATCTGGGTAAAAACTTGAAAAAAGTGAAAAAAGTATGTTTGTTTATATATATATATATATATATATATATATATATATATATATATATATATATATATATATATATATATATATATATATATATATATATATATACATCTGGGTAACTTGAAAAAAGTGAAAAAAGTATGTTTGTTTATATATATATATATATATATATATATATATATATATATATATATATATATATATATATATATATATATATATATATATATAATAACATGGCGCCATCTGGTGGACATAACACTCATTTGATTCACCCTTGCCCCAGAACAGCGTAATTCGAATTTCATATCACAAATCTTTTCTTAACATATATATATATAAAGTTGTTTAAAAAATGTAATGTTTTAAAATTGCAATACGAATCTTTAAAAGTAAAACTATTGTTACGCGTAAATGCTTTATAATTCAAACTCAAAGCAACATTTTCGAGTCGTATAATCTTACTTTATGAACATTAAAAAGAAACCCAGACCAGACCAAGCTAGTGAGAAACTTTGACGAATCTTTTGTTTCGAATCAGTGGTTCGGAGCGTGACCAAGTCACGTGGTTTAAGCGACGAGGCTTCATTACGTCATTGTCCGAGGGTTCACCACTAGGGGGAGTTAAACACAAATGACCAGTGTCTAATATCATGGTTGGGTGACTTCGGGTCAGTTTTATCATGCAAGTTCATAAAACATTCATATTTCTGACTGATAACGCTACCATTTGCCTACTTTTGTTTATAGACAGATTTAAAAGTGTAGCTAGAGTAATAATGATCTGTTTGCCCTAAATAAAACACTGAATACACTTTTACTTTAATTAAGTTAAATAATTCATTTTTCTTAAAAACATATTTTTAGAAAAATCTTTGCAATTACTTTGTAAAAAGTGTCAAATGTTTGGACTGAGATTTTGTTGCTTTTACAACGTTTTCACCAGCAGGTGGCGCCATATTTCGGTGTTTCGAGCGCTTCGAAACAGTGAATCATTTTTCAAACCAATTGGTTCAATTGATTCGAAACTTTGAAAAGATTCGTTTATTACATCACTAAGGTAAATGGACTGCATTGCCATCCAAAGCCCTTAAGCCAAGTTAAAGCCCTTTACAACTGTTTGATGCTTATTATGTCCGTATAACTGCACGAACCCGATCTAACGTTTGACTAGACCAGCAAGATGCTCTGAAATACGCGTGCACTTTATGTCCTTCTGAAGACACTGTAGTTTGCATACGTAATACGTATGACGTCAACGAAGCTGTTGAATTTGAAAGACGGGCGCGTTTTTCAACAACTGTCCACTCTTTGAAGTTTATCTTTGGTGTAATTTAAATTTACCTTTTGGGGGAAATGGAGACCAGTAAAGAATCGCCATGTGCCTATAAAACCCCCCGTAAGCCTTCAAAAGTGAAAAGTCCAGGTAAAATTATCTTTAAACGTTTCTTCTATCTAACGTTAACTTCCTATTTAACGTTACTTGTGTCTAACGTTAATATTCGTCTAGTTTTCTTTGTATCAGTTAACTTACCCTCTCATTGAGATCGAAAATGTATTAAATCGTTGAGGTTATTCAATATGATAATAATGGATTGAATGTATATTAATGTATTATCAGTCAATTCATGTGGAACCCCGGTCACCATACCTGCCTCTCCTTTCATGAAGAAGCTTGGCTGTGGAACTGGAGTCAACGTATATCTCATGAACAGGTCGGTACTTTTCATTCACACATGCTATTCTATGTTTGTGGACACTGGAAACCTATAAACCTATATGAATATTTACATCAGGATGGGAAAGCACATTCATTCACCATGGGCTATTAAGAAGATCAACAGCAAGTGTGCTATGAGTCAGATGAGTGTCTATTCGAAGCGTCTGACTGTGGAGGCAAAGATCCTAAAAGACCTGCACCATCCTAATATTGTTGGTAAATATACTTTTGCTTTGTCAGTGGGTTACATTTGAATTTAAATTCTATTTGCAACCTATATATGTTCTATAAAGACCATACATAAATACATACATACATACATATATGGGTTAGTGACAAAAACGGTTTGGCAAGATGATAATTTTTTTTAAACTTGTTTCATAGGCATGCATCAGGTATATTTCAATGCACATAGTGTATTTATGTTGATTTTATGCAGTAAAAAATTACATTTGCAGTGCACTATTTTTATGAAAGTTAAGACTGAAAGGCCCGGGAATGGAAATGTCAAATGGTGTAACCGCCAATTGCGCCAAAGTACAAAAACAATCTGTCAAGAGGAGAAATTCAAAAATCTTTCTAAAAAACTTGTTTTAAAAGCACACATCAGGTATATTTCAATGCACAGTGTATTTATGTTAATTTTATGCAATAAAAAAATGACATTTGCACAATTTATGAAAGTTAAGACTGAATGGACCTTAAAATGTCAAATGGTGTAACCGCCAATTGCGCCAAAGAATGAGAAATATTAAATATTTTATCCACCTTGATTGCATGTAAGCGTAATCATGAAAAAATAATCATTTTATCAGTTATTTCTAAATGTAAATTTTAACGCGTTTTTGTAATATTTGTCCTGACATATGCTGAAAACGGCTCTGTTTTCTAAATAATCTTTATTATATCTTTATTATATGATGATTATATAAAAAAAATGAAATTATCCCCCAAATATTCTTTCAAAATTAAATAAAACCAGAAATTTTAAGTCCTCAAAAAAGAGAATGTATGCAAGTAATCGTGAAATTTATTTTGAAATTTTAACCCTTTTTACATTCAATTGAACCATATGGACACAAAATAATAAACATCACGTCATTCACCCATATATATTAGGGCTGGGCATAGATTAATCTCATACAAAATAAAAGTAATTTTTTGCATAACATATGAGTTTGTGCTGTGTGTGATTATTATGTATATATGAATAAACACACATTCATGTATGTATTTAAGAAACATTTACATGTGTATATATATTTGTTTATATTTTTATATATTCTAAATTATATATAAATAAAAAAAACGATATTTAAATAAAACATTTCATATATATATACATACATATATACATACGTACATATATACATACATACACACACACACATATAATATTAATCATCATGTTGTTCCTAAACATGTAATGTTTTTTTCTGTTGAGTTTAAAAGCAGACTTTTCGATAAATGATGGTATGCACACAGTTGAGGCCACCCATTGACTTCCATAGTAGGAAAAATCCAATGGGCATCGTCAACTGTGTGCTTACCATCATGTATCAAAATATCTTCTTCTGCGTTCAACGGAGTAAAGAAACACAGGTTTATAAAAACATGAGAACTAGTAAAAGATGACATAAGTTTCATTTTTGTCTGAACTTATCCCTTCAACAGGTCTGTAAATAAGTAAATATTTCAATTTGATTCAGACATTATTTTTATTGTGTTTATCTAAACGCAGGTTTCAGAGCCTTTACCACAGCAAAAGATGGCTCTAAGTGTTTAGCAATGGAGTATGGTGGAGAGAAGTCTTTGAATGACCTCATTGAGAAAAGAAGAGAGGAAGGACTACAAGCTTTTCCTGTGGCCACCATTGAAAAAGTGGCTCTTCATGTTGCACGTGGGTTACAGGTATGAATCCACCTTTTTTTTTTTAATGATAGTTTATTTGTTTTGGCTATTTCATATGATGCCTTTTGGTCATTCAGTCTAATCTGTGTTGTTATTTTCCTTCAGTACCTGCACAACGAGAAGAAGCTTTTGCATGGAGATATGAAGTCATGCAATGTTGTAATAAAGGGAGACTTTGAGAGCATCAAAATATGTGATGTTGGCGTATCTCTGCCACTGGATGAAAACATGCAGGGTGTGTAAATATATCACCAATATGTTTATGCCTGATTTATGATCATATGTTTAATCTAAAATCTTCTGTTCTCAGTGAGTGATCCAAAAGCGCACTACATTGGAACCGAGCCGTGGAAGCCTAAAGAAGCTCTGGAGGATGGAATCATCACAGATAAAGCTGATATATTTGCATATGGACTCACATTGTGGGAGATGATGACTCTTTCTGTTCCTCACCTGGAGTTGCTGGATACTGAGGATGATGATGATGATGGTAAAACTTTTTTGATCTGTTTCTAGATTTTGCAACATCCATTTTGAAGTTACTGAATAGGAAATTTGTATGTGCAAATTAATGTGCGTGTTATGTCAAAATGTATATGTAACACATCCATAGCATTATATGTTTTTCCATTTTTGTCCTTTAGGAAAATGCAAATGGGTCATTTTTTATGTGTCCGTATGGTTCAATTAAATGAAAAAGGGTTAAAATCTCTAAATAAATTTGCAGATTACTTGCATACATTCTCTTTTTTTGAGGACCAAGTCTAAAATTTCTGGGGGTTTTTTTTGTTGACCCAAATGCAGTTATTTTAAGTGCTGTGTGACTGTTCATGTCTTAGATGACTCCTTTGAAGAGGATGACTTTGATGAAGATGCATATTATGAGAGGCTTGGAACTCGACCGCCTTTGGATTCAGCCACTCTGGGAGGAGGTTACCAGAAGATGGTGGAGCTCTTCTGTCTCTGTACCGAAGAAGACCCTCACAAAAGACCCTCTGCCGCTCACATTGTTCAGGCACTGGAGTCCAACACCTTTTTGGCTGACAAAAGCAGTGAGGTTATTGTAATTGATTAATCGTTTACCTATCAAGGTCTTTTTCCATCTTAAATATATTGTTTGTTTGTTTTTTGTCACATTGTAAATACTTGCCTGTTTAGTCATGTTACATATGTTTTTGTGTACTCTGACATTTAACTATTGACATATAGATACTGTAGTGACTGCAAGTGCAATTTCAATAAAATAGTCTGTACTTGAACTTGAGTCTTTTTGTGTAAAATCAGCACACTGGTGGATGCACTGCAAAAAAAAGATTTTCAAGAAAAAAATGTCTTAGTATTTTTGTCTTGTTTTCAGTAAAAATATCTAAAAATTCTTAAATTAAGATGCTTTTTCTTGATGAGCAAAACGACCCGAGAAAATAAGTCTAGTTTTTAGACCAAACAGATCAAATTTAAGTGATTTTGTGTATAAAACAAGCAAAAAAATCTGCCAATGGGGTAAGCAAAAAATTATTGAACATTTTTCTTAAACACTAAATTTAAGAAAAATTTGCTTACCCCATTGGCAGATTTTTTGCATGTTTTATGCCAAAATTTTATAATTTTGGTCTAAAAATAAGACTTATTTTCTTGGGTCGTTTTGCTCATCGGGAAAAAGCATCTTAATTTGGGATTTTTTATATATATTTTTACTGAAAACAGGACAAAAATACTTAGAGTTTTTTTCTTGAAAATCATTTTTTGCAGTGTGTACTTGATTAAATGTTACATAAATGCAATGAATCATTTAAAAAAAATCTAAAATCTTCTATCACAATATTAGGAACTATTATGTTTTTTGCAATTATTTCACAAAATATTAACATTGAATCCACAACTGGTAAAAGAGTGATTAAACACATTTGTCTTAAGTTTAAATATGTGACTCTGTCTGTAAAATCCAAGATAAAGTCTCATAATCCACTGCAAAAAATGTCTTTCTTTCTTAATATTTTTGTCTTGTTTTCAGTAGAAATATCTAAAAATTCTTAAATTAAGATGCTTTTTCTTCATGAGCAAAATGACCTAAGAAAATAAGTCAAAAAATTTAAGTGAATTAAAACAAGCAAAAATATCTGCTAAAGGGGTGAGAAAAAAAATCTAAAAATAAATTTTCTTTTTTCTTAAACACTTAATTTAAGCAAAATTTTCTCACCCCATTGTTTTAAGCACACATTTACTTAAATTGTATATTTTTTTGTCTAAAAACTAGACCTGTTTTCTTTGGTCATTTTGCTCATCAAGAAAATACATCTTCATTTAAGAATTTTTAGATGATATTTCTACTGAAAACAAGAAAAAGAAACTAAATGAGAAAAAATGTTTTGCAGTGTCTGAAATCAGAAGCATCAAAGTTTGGTTTGCACTGCAAAAAATGACTTAGTATTTTTGTCTTGTTTTCAGTAAAAATATCTAAGAAATCTTAAATTAAGATGCTTTTTCTTGATGAGCAAAACGACCCAAAAAATAAGTCTAGTTTTTAGACCAAAAACATCAAATTTAAGTGATTTTTATGCATAAAACAAGTAAAAAATCTGCCAATGGGGTAGGCAAAAAATCTTGAAAATTTTTCTTAAATACATAATTCAAGAAAAATTCAACCAAAATTTTGCTTGTTTTATGCACAAAATAACTTACATTTGATAATTTTGGTCGAAAAAACTAGACTTTTTTTCTTGTGTGGTTTTGCTCATCAAGAAAAAGCATCTTAGTATTTTTGTCTTGTTTTTAGTAAAAAATATCAAAAAATTCTTTAAAATGCTTTTTCTTAAAAATCATTTTTTTGCAGTGTAGGGTAAGGAAAATTAAATATTGATTTTATTTTTATTTATTAAATATTGCTAAACGAAAGCAGACCTTCCACAAGGAAAACCTTTTGGTTTTAAGACGTTCAAATTTCAAGAACACACCATTTGGTGTAATCATTTGTGTTTTTAAAAGACACGTTTAATTTTGGTGTAATATTAAATGGTGCATGTCAAAATGATTTGCAGCATTTTGGTTTCCCAAGCATTCCAACTAGTAAGTAATTTTACCAGATACATTGATTTTAAACACTTTTCTGTTTTATTATTGTTAAACTGTATAGATTCTGCAGGTACTTTGGTGACAACATGCCCCACATACCACACAAACAAAAAACAACAATGAACATGCAATAATTTTTTGCTTCCTATCTGGCTTTAGATAAACCAACATGTGAAATGTTCACTGGACTAAAAGAACGACATCTAACCACAGTTTAGTCATTTGTATATTTTTGTTTAAAAATGTATGGGTATGTATCAACTGCTCAGAAAAGAATTAAATACATTCATTACATCCATCACTGTTTGCAATGAATCAAGTACAAAACTTACAGAATTAAAAGAAAATTAAAAACATTTATTTTAAATATGTACAAAGTCAAAACCAAGTAGCAGCTTAGCTGAATTTGTTTAACATTTGAACAAAGGACAAATTTGAACAGCTGATTACTGAAGTAACAAGCAAATGTCCAAAACACAAACCTAGTTATTAGTAACTACAGCCAGCATTTGCTACTGTATATAGTTGCTTAAAAACAAAACTCAGCAAAAAACCATAGCCTCTATAAGTGTAACGGATCTTCAGATACAAAGCTGCAGTGGATTTTCATCTTATCAGGCTTCATTTGAACATCTAACACAATATTCTTTTATGGATTAAAAATATACTCAACTCAAACCTAAACATGTTTCTTTAACTGACAAAGTTATACACCAGAAATGTTGGAGTCTCGCAGTACTTTGTGGCGAACAGCTTTCCTTCAGGTGTAGGGTCAGAAAATGCGATTTCCTCTTTGGTCAAGTGACACCCATACATGAAAGAGGTCCTGAATCAAGTGGAAACAACACACAAATATTGATTTATGCAAAATCTCCTTATAATATCAACATCACTGCAGATGTTTGGTACCTGACAGTGTCCAGAAGGCGAGTTGCGATCCCCTTTCTTCTCATCAGACTGAAGACCCAGACCCGGCTGACACCACAAATGGCTTTTTCCGGCACAGTGGAGCAGCACCAGGCTCTGTGATGCTCCATAAAGTCCTCCTTGTTCATGTCTTTGGGAGCCTGTGGTTGATCCAGTACGCGATAAGCCTAGATGACACAAGTGTTTAGATCCTCACCCGAAACAGAGAAGAAAAAAACTCCATTCAACCCGAATACTCACCTGTCTAATATTCTCAGCCACTAAACAGCCCACCACCATTCTGTCACTGTTAATAAACAAAAAAGTTTTAGCTGAGCTGGGGCTACTGAGGGTCACCTGCTGGAAGCCCAATTCACTGTCTGCAATACGCCTCACATCCTCCGCCTAAAATAAAGCATTATAGTTTTAAATATACATACAGAATGTATAATCATAATCAAATGATGTATAATCAATTCCCGACCTTTTTAACTGCATATTTCGGATCATCAGGAAGAACAAGAATAATCTTCCCATCCCAGAACTCTGCCACAACTCTCTCTTTTTTCCAGCCCTAAAAATAAATACAAATTAATGCAAAAATACCATACGACCCAACATTTTAAAGGAAAACACCACCATTTTTCAATATTTACGATGTTCTTACTTCAACTTAGACAAATTAATACCTTATGAATCTTTTTTCAATGCGTGCACTTTTTATCTTTGTACAGCGCGTTGTGAATATGTTAGCATTTAGCCTAGCCCCATTCATTCCTATGACTCCAACCAGGGATACATTTAGAAGCCACCAAACACTTTCATGTTTTCCCTATATAAAGACTGTTACATGAGTAGTTACACGAGTAAGTATGGTGGCACAAAATAAAACTTTTGTTTGGAGCCATAGGAATGAATGGGGCTAAATGCCAACACACTCAAGAAGCGGTGCACAAAGACCAAAAGTGGACGCATTGAAAAAAGATAGGTATGTATTAAGTTGAGGTAAGAACATAGTAAAATATTGAAAAACGGTTTAACATTGCAGTTTCAAAGGACTCTAAACGATCCCAAACGAGGTATAAGAGTCTTATCTAGCGAAACGATAGTCATTTTTGGCAAGAAAAATAAAAAACATGCACTTTTAAACCACAACTTCTCTTCTTCCTCCGGCTGTGCGACATGCTAGCGTGACAATATTTTAAACAATAAACCGACTAGAGTTGTTCCGATACCAGTATCGGAAATGCGGCCGATACCACAAAAAATTCTGGCATCGGAATCGGCGAGTACTTGAACCCATGTACCGATCCGATACCATTTTCTTACTAAACCTAGTTATGCCCGTTATAGCTAACGCTGCAAAGCGAAACTCATTTCTTCTTCGCTGCTCTGAATGCAAACACCAGGAAGTTACCTCATGCGTGACGCAACCATTGTTTACTTAGAGCGGCAAAGAAATGAAAGCATGCAGCTGTATGTCCGCTGTTTGTTAGTATTTCAGACTAATAAAACAAAACATCGACATGTCTCAACGGAATCCGCGCCCGCAGATTTTGGCGGAGTACTCAACGGAGTTAATGCCCGTGATTGATAAGCACACATACCCCGCGCTTGAGCGCGTTTGTGAGTGACCAGTACTGTCATTGACAACAAGTACACATACATAGCCTCGCGCGTTTGTGAGCAGCATTGATAAGTACATAAACCCTGCGTGTGCTGTTTGCTGTGATTGTTTTTAATGATAAGAGCACGAACCGTTTGATATTTGAGATGAAATAAAACTTACCACTGAGTTTTACCGCAGATCTTACTTGTCTCTGTCGTCTATGTGACGCGACAGTCAGCACAGCACATCCATAATTTCAAATCCGTTTACAAGACGAATGCTCTTGTTATGTTTAATATAAAGTTTACATTGCGTTGTAAAAATGATGAAATTATCTTCATACGTGCTTAATTCATAATGAGAACATTTACACAAGCTTTTTTATTCTGCTATAATATATATTAACAATAATATATGTCATTTTATATAGGCTACAAACTATAATTCTATCTTGACATGCACATTATCTGGTTCATGTTGGTCCAGTTTAATTCAGAGGACTCATTGGTTTGGTGTATTCATTTTAATTGTAAGCCTTTAAAAAGTAATTATTTTAGATGCAATTTTGTAAGAATAGCTTAAATTCTCTAATTTCTTCTAAAAACATTTAAAATCATCCCACAGAATTCCACAGATTTTTCAAATTATTCTAAAACTAAAATACCGTTTCAGTGTACAGTGTTAGATTTGTGGCTCGTTTTCTCTTAGGAAAAATAAATATTACTGTCAAATGTCTTTCAGATAATAAAAATACCCTAGTTCACTGTATGTATTTGTTCCAGTTTTATACAGGAATAAGTCTAAAGGAAACCATAAAACCGTTATATCCATTCATACACAGTGTTTCCTCTAGGATTTTTTTCAGCTGTGGCGGCAGGGGGCGCCCATGATGATTATAAATGTACATTATTTTTTTTAAAGTAGAATATAGGCTACAGTAAACTAACATGTATTTTTTATCATTTTCATGCTGTCATTTACTTTTCCTCATATTTATAGCATATTGCTTTTCTATGTTTGATCTAAAATGTATTTTCTTAAAAAACGTTACATAGCTACGTACGTAGTTCGGATATTACATTGTAGTTTTAATGTAGTGTGCATTGCAAGTTGTGCTCGTGTTTGGCGTTACAGAGCTGTTGCAAACTCACGCACAGTCCTGTTTGATAATCCGCACCGCTGTGATTGACCGAACATCCATCAGCAGCAATTTTATTTCACACCCGGACCATTTGACATAAAGACCCCGAGCCGGTCACACCGCAAATCGCGCAGTTGAATAGAAACCTTTAACGGTCTTCAGACAGATCTTAAACACAAAGCACGGGGCCATTTAAAAACCAGTCGAATTTTGGTCTTGGATGTTAGACCCGCATTTTACTCTTGTCTATTGAGTCCCGACCTGCATCTACAACACAAATGACACGCGAATAGTCTATTATTACACCCGTTAGATCAAATCCCGCGGGTACCCCGACCCTGCCGTTTCGTCTGAAAACAGATAAAACAGTCTCACCGTCTGCCTCAAGTTTCTATTATCAACGTTCTTCACTTCCATGGGAATAATGTAAGTTTCCTTACAAACAGATTCGCCTATTAATGTCTTGCAGTCGCATATAAGTAGTATTCAGTATTTAGCCTTTTGTTTTTGGACAAATATCATATCATTTAATGTGAAACTTTGTGAGTGTTGATCTAAAGCACAGAAGATTGATTGACAGCTGAGCGGTCAGCAGCGCGCTACTGCGCTTATAGCCTATATTCTGAATAACTAATGACCAGATAAGTTGATAATATGAGTACAGTGATTCCAAATGAATGTCCAAAAAACTCGTAATATGTTAAATCGAAAGTTTAATAATGTCTTTTCTCGCAGCCCTGCGCTGTGTTGGTGTAGATATGCGCCGGTGAACATCATATGCGTGATGACCTTGCAGCTTAAATTACCCTAAATTTATATTCATAAAGATAAAAGTAAAACAATATTCGAAACTTCAAATTATGTATTTTTATTTGTGTAAACTCACAATAAGGAGAAAACTTTGTGCTTACTTAAAATCATTAAAAACATGACGTGCTTTCTGCTGCTTTGGTCAGCGCGTCACAAAAAAAAAAAAAACTCAAATACTTTTTTATTCGTTTTGTCAATTTAATTATTATTTAAGTGTAACATACTTCGTATAGGCTTATTTATTTTATTATTATTTCTCAAAACAGAGACGTAGCCTAATCATCCTCTGTTGATTTAAATCTATTTGTTCATTAAACTAAACCCATGGAAGAAATTATGATACTTTAGGAGATTTATTTATAAATGAGTTAACAACGCGAATCCAGAAAGGAATTTATTTCTAAGACAGCCAGTCTGGCAGGGCAGACATTTCTGTAGCTTTTTTGCGAGCTGCCGCCGTGGGTTTTGTCTAGAAGGGATACAGCAAATGCCGAAAAGTTAATGAGTAGATTTGGAGGTAGGATTATTATGATGAAAACAGCGGCTCTGGCTAAATGAGATACAAATACATCCTACAATCGTGTGAAATTTTGTGTTTAGAGTTGGATTTGGTTGAAGGATTGGATTAAAACGGTGGTCATCCAGCGAGATTTCGTTTGCTGTATCCCTTCTATCCACAACCGCAGGCGTGGCGGGGATGTTTTAGGCATGGCGGGCCGCCACGGTTGAATGTATATAGCGGAAACACTGCATACAGGACTAGTAGTATGTATAGCTGTATATTTTACAGATATACACCCAGGTATCGGATCGGTACTCGGTATCGGCCGATACCCTGAGCCCAGGTATCGGGAAGAGAAAAATGGTATCGGAACATCTCTAAAACCGTCACAAGGACATGAATTATTACCATTCCACATACTACAACGTCGAAACGGTCCTCTTTCTCCACATTTGTAGACACTGCGTTGTAGTTTCGCATACGTCATCTGTGACCTCTTGACATGATGACCTATTACGTGAGGTTGCGCTGGCGTGTCACACAGCCGGAGGAAGACAAGAAGTTGTGGTTTAAAAGTGCATGTTTTTCAATGAGAATCGTTTTGCTAGATAAGACCCTTATGCCTCGTTTGGGATCGTTTGGAGTCCTTTGAAACTGCAAATTTAAACTGCATTAAAACTGTTAAGTGTTGGGGTCCATTAAAATGAGAAAAATCCTGCAATGTTTTCCTAAAAAAAAAAAACAGTTTCTTCTCGACTGAACAAAGAAAGACATCAACATTTTGGATGACATGGTGTGACTAAATTATCTGGATTTTTTTTAGAAAATTGAATAATCCTTTAAGCTTCATAATCTTGATGACTTCATCACTAAAACTCACCACAAACTTGATAGTGTCCAGGAAGCGCTGATGAAACTGTGTATGCTGGAAATTGTCCTCTGGACTGTCTATACTGTACAACATGCCACAGGATCCGCACGTAGTCGCCCCAAACTGCTTCTGTCCAGCATCCTGCAAAGTATGAGACACATTAGCCAAACATTAAAGCGGTAAAGAACCAAAGACTCATTTATAGACAATTCCTCTTTTTACTCACAATGACAAGCTGATTGTCTGTTTGTTTCTTTAGATCTCGTTTCATGGCTTTTCTTTCTTTGGCTTTGACAGCAGAAGTGGCAGTCAGGGTGGATGGAGTGCTGCTGTTCAGCGGTGGTGACAAAGCCCCTTTTTTCCGTGATCTGAGAACAAATGCAACTGTAAGAACTAATACAGGCTAAACGAAGACACATTAAAAGTTACTAATTAAAAATGTAACACTATTTTGAGTGTGTTAGTGGCAGTATGTTATTAGTCTCCAAGTCTTTTGCATTTATATTACCTTTTGGAGCCAAAGATGGGATACACAGATGATTCTTCTGAGAACAAAATAAGTCATTTTTAACTTTAATTTTCATTCGAAATGAAATTTCGAACGTATGGAGTTTTGGATGTAACTTGCCTTCATCCATTGAGCTGTTGTGATCTGGTGGAGATAGATCGTTCACATCAAACACTGAATCACTTATTGCAGGCGTGTCCTGAAAAACATTCTCAGGTTAAAACAACACACGTGCCCAAAGTCTCATTACAAGATGACTACATTTAGCAACTTACCTGGCTACCAGATTCAGAGCAGGAGGATTTGTTGGGACTAACAGATCTCCTCAGAACCACCTTTAATTCTTTAGTAATGCCATGCAAATCTGCCAGGACACGAGGGGACAATTGTGTGGGCTCCGGTGTCGAACCGCTGTCCTCAGCATCGTCACTGATGATGTCTTTAGTTGGCGTTTTGGGCAAGTCCAGCTGTTTTTTCGAGAAGACGACTCGACGAACCGGGGAATGCTCTCGCGCCTCATCTTTCTTCTTTGAGGATTTTGTAGACTTGGGCTTCTCGTAGCTCGATGGCTTTTTAAGCTTCTGTGCAGACTTTTTGAACATTGACGTGGGCTTCTTTCCAGTGCTGAAAAAAGCCGCACCCACAACAAGCTTGGGTTTGACTTTAGCCTTCATAATGCCAACTGTAAGAGGGGCACGAACGCTTTCCACCATGACGTCGGATGGATTTGCTTTCTTGTCAGGTGGAGTTTGTCCCTTGGGTTTTGCAGTGAAGTATCCTTTCAGGTTAGACTGTGGCCGACTCACTTTTGCTTTCGGTTGAACGTTGCTTTTAGGTTTTTTAACAAGATTTCCAGCAGATGAAGGAGGTCTCAGTGGCTCTCTGTTAGGGACTGATGGTGGCGATTTGGTTTCTTTTAACACTTTCCTTTCAAGGGGTGTGAGATATAGAGGTTTCTGCTTGCTGTAAAAGGATCCGGCTCCCAAAGCAGCTTTGCGTGGAGAGACCCTTTTTGGTACGTTTTCTAATGTAGAGGTCCTCTTCATCTTTTTGGGTGTACTGGGAGGTGAGACTTGAGTCTTCTCTGGAGATGTCAATGAGATTGGGATGTTCTCTTTATGACGGCTTGATCTTTTCGGAGATTTAGTTGGGCTTCTTATTTGCTTCTTAGATGGGTTACTATAGGGTTATATAAAGTAGATCACAAAGTGTATCAACAACTTAACAACCCAGCAGTACTGTTACTTGACAAAAATGAATGACATACCTCTCAACATCAGGAGAACCATGTTTTCTTTTACGAGATAACATCGTCAAAACGCCTGAAATGAGTTAAATAAATCTCATGTAATAAATGCAAAACGTATCAAGTAATGCATCAAGGCTGGAATTGCAAAAATACACGTCAATACTGTTAACGTTAATAGCTTATGGCGCGAAATGTATAACGCGCCACTTCTTAAACTCCTTACGATTCAATGAATATAAATGACTTAAAACCTCAATGTCAAAATAAACATTTTAATTTGAATTATGCAAACAACAAACGCGGACAAAATTAATCTCAAAGTACCGTTTACTTTCTAACAACTCATCAGCAGACGATCATCATCATAATAATTTATAACAGTGCAGACTGAGGTAAAATTATTCAAAAACACATACCTGACACGATAAATTCAACTTTCTTTTTTCAGCCTTGTGAACTCCAAAGTAGTTTTTGATTTCTTTCTTGAAAATATCCCAACAAATAACTAAGCAGCAAATCTCCTCAGTTTCTCCCGCGGTCTGTTTTGAAGCAGCGCGCCAAACTTGTGTAACTTTGCCGCACACGGAAACGGAAACAGCGTATGTGTGTGACAGCTTCCGGTATTCCTGTTGTGGTGGTCGGTGCCGACGACACATATGACATGTGCCTCTGAAACGGATGTAAATTTCTGCTGATGTGCTCAGTGTTTTATTGAATCTGTAGTGTGACCTTTAAAGGTCGAGTCTTTGATAAAAGATGGTGTTTTACTTTAAGAGCGCAGGTGAGTTGCGCGTTTGTTCGTGTTTTGTGTCAAGGCAAAAGATAGAGGCTTCTTGCAGCGCTGCGCAAACAAATCAGCGGATGACATCAAAGTGGCGCGAGATCGATTAGAATCGAATGGCTGTCGCGATACTTCGATGTCATAGGCCGATCAGTCTGCGAAGTCGAAAACGATGTTGTTGTTGTCAACAATGAGTACAAATTGCGTGGCTGTGAAGTATTTTGCATGTAGGCAGACTGTGATATATAACATAAAAGCTTTGTTGTAGGGCTATACAGCAAATATTTACCACAGCTGTAACGGGTAAATGTTTGGACACTCATACTGCACTCATTTAAAAGTACTCTAGCGATACGGTACTGTGGTAACGTTATATGGCTAATAAATTGCAATATTTTCATGGTAAGATGTCCAAACAGCGTTGTTATACTATTATATTTGTGTTATTGTAATGTCACCATGATTTTAGTATAAATCAGATTGTTTGCCTTAACCATGGTTTTTGGTCTTGTAGTTAAACCATAGTATGCACAATTTGCCACGGTCTCACTATTATATTTGTCCCCCAAACGTTGGTTATATTTTTGTTACCACCACAGCAATATAACAGAGCAATAGAAAGATGATATGATTTACAAATGCTTTGTAATAACTGCTTCTATCTTTTATAGTTGTCGAACCACCCCATATAATCTACATGGGAAAAGACAAATATGAAAGTACGTACTGAATCCCTCATAAAGTTTACTTCCTTACTGTCATACTATACTTGCTGAGATGTAATAGCTGTTTTTATTTTCAATAGATGAAGATCTTATAAAGTATGGATGGCCGGAGGATATCTGGTAAGAACAAATATTTGTTTATTTATATCAAAATTAGATGTTTCTCTTAAATGAACTTAAACATGGTTTAGCATGGTTTATCATGATTTAACAGTATACAGTATCTAGTTATCTGTTGTAGATCTTCATGAATGTTTCTATGTGTTTCCAGGTTTCATGTGGACAAGCTCTCATCTGCTCATGTTTATCTTAGAATGCCTAAGGTATTTGGGTGACCTTATATGTTATAACTTTTCTGTGTTGAAAATATTGCATAGTTTTAAAAAATGTATTACAGGGTAAGACGATAGAAGACATGCCCAAAGAAGTCCTGATCGACTGTGCTCAGCTGGTGAAAAACAACAGTATTCAAGGTACATCTACCCAGTAGGGGTGTGACGGTTATTATATAACCGTGAGACCGACGGTTATAGTTGAACACCGTCATAAGAACTCTATAACCGACAAAACCGTGTTATTAAAATATTTAAAAAATATATCATAAAGAATGTTTAAATACTAATTAAAAACAATTGTCAACAGTCTGTGTTACACGCCCCACCATGTTATCACGTCACGCAATGAAAAATACAGAGCGGAGCAGACACTGCAACGCGCTGACATACAGGAGAGACCAGGGCACTTTTTGGTTACTTTTGAGATTAAACATATTAAACAAAGTCTCACCTTTCAACTCATCTCTTCCTTCTATTTAATTTATAGAATCAAATAAACATGAACGACCATATGTTTTATCTGCGGAAAGGCTCCGCCCCGCTTTTCAAGTTCAAATCCTCCCATCTACTAACTCTCCTGAAAGCACATTCACTGCTAGTTGTCTTGCTGTTAATTGTAAATAAACGTAACACAAGTAGCTAATCTGTGTCTAGTTTATTCAAATGCTGGTTTCACATCGCAAGCATGAGCACTGAGCAGCGCGTATGCGGAGAACGTTGCCGCGCGTGGCCATTGTGCTTACACCGGCTGCGTTTGCAGCGCATATGGCGCAGTTTAATAACAGTATAACAATCTCAAGTTCACATTACTTTATTTTACATACATTTATGAGCAAAACCTCTTCAAGACGCTTTTTAATCCACATTGTTTTCGTGCTGTTCTGGTCCGTGTAATGACAGATATACACAATTATAGACATTAAAAGCCCATGGCACAAATCTGTTTCTCTGAAGATTATTAAGATAATGATAGAGGATTTCATTTATGCTGGGCAAGGAGTGACAGCGCAGTCTTCTGGCAACAGTGTGTTTTTTTAATATTTAATTGCTTTCTGTTAAATTTCTCATCATTACTGTTTAAAACACACTTGGCATCACATTCATGATTTTATGGTAAAATGACACTTTCGCGTCAATCCACGAGCATTTAAACAAGCACCCCCCCCCCTTCAGACGGTTATGTGATGAACCGTCACATTTGACTCACGTCATAACCGTCATCACCAATTCTGAAACCGGCACAGCCCTACTACCCAGTGATAAAGCTATAATCCAAATTACCCCATGATTTACTCACCCACAAGCAATCCGAGATAATGGCTCTCTTAAGATGCGTTCTTCAGCGATCTTGCGTCCTTGTGTTTTCGCTGTACGTCATCATTAACCGTCGAAATTCAAATCCAATTCTCAAGATCCCAAGTACAGAGGACACATGAAAATACCCGGATGTGTTCTTGATATCGAGGATGCATCGAGTGCAGACTTGCACCCTGAAATCGCTTTACGCCCCAGATGTCATTGCGGCAAAACAATGGAGAGTTTCCCACCGCAAGCGCGCGGGAGTAAGACGTTGGTTAAAGTAAACATTTGTTTGTAAACATTTTGAGCATTGAACACATAAGAAAACGCAAATTTTTTATTTATATTATATGTTTATTGGCATAGAACAACTAATCAGTGTTGCCAGATTTCGCGAGACAAATAAGCAACCAGGCCTGTAAAAACAAGCCCAAAACAAGCGACTTTTCTAAGCGACTTTTCTTTTCTACCAACTACACTTTCCTAACCAGAAAAAAACAGATTGCCGTGCTCCGTCTCTGATTGGCTAGTACTCGTTGCCATCTTGGTCAGAGCCAATAGGCTTTGTGCCCAGCTGCACTACTTCCTGAGCTTCAGCCGGCTCCTTGTTTCCTGTCTGCCATTATTGGACAAACTGATTAATCCAGGTGTGCCTGACCTCAGTAGTCACAAACAAACTGATTAATCCAGGTGTGCCTAGTCACAACAACAATAATCAGACACACCTGGATTAATCAGTTTGTCCAATAATGGCAGACAGGAAACAAGGAGCTGGCTGAAGTTCAGGAAGTGGTGCAGCAGGGCATAAAGCCTATTAGAAGCAGGATGTGGGTGGGAAAAAAACTCTGCTGTGTGGGGAAAGGCGAGGGACAGAGAGAGAATAGGCTAGACAAACTCCTACGTTTAAATAACATATAGAAAATATCTGATTGACAACTTTTTATAAGGCTGGGATCAAGCCCAAATAAGCAACTACACTTTAGAAACAAGCCCAAAAAAACGCGACCTGCGACTACCAATATTTGTAAGCGACTTCACAGAAAAACAAGCCCAAAGTCGCTTATAATAAGCAGACTTGGCAACACTGCAACTAATCCTAATTGAGTTTCTTATTTTAGATTATATTATTTCTTGACAAGGTACCTGAAATATTTACGTATTTTCCATTACAAAATGACGACATAAAAAATTATGTATATAATAATGCAGATAATGGTATGTTTGTCACTTTATGAATGTTGCGATGTTGAATCTGGGGAGGTTCAGGAAGATCGCACACATCCAATTCTCACAAGTGAGTTCTGTGTTCTCGTGACCTCCTGAGTTCATTCTTCCAAGGTCGCCTGGCAAGACCGATCTCCACGAGACCACAAGTCCATTCTTTGCGTTCTTGGAATTGAGAAACAGCCAATATGTCCATCATCTTTCAGACAAACACATTTACAGTTATTTTAGTAAATGTGCTTGCCCTTCCAAGCTTTATAATGGTAAAAAACAGGAATCAGGGAACAACTTCTGACGTTAAACCCCCAGGAAGTGCCTCAATTCTGCACAGAAGTAATCCACATGACTTCTGATGGTAATTCTTATCTTTTATAAAGTTTAAAATCTGGATATTTTTCATACAAAATCTCATCGATTACCTGCAAAAGACCTTTATTAAACCCTTGGAGCAATGTGGATTACTTTTGTGAAGGATGGATGCACTTTTTGGGCTTTAAAGTCAGAAGTCTGATCCCTATTTTCTACCGTTATACGCTTGGAAAAGCAAGGACATTGACTTAAAATCAATGTCTTAGAAAAATTACTTGATAACTTAAAAAAAATTGCTCGTCTGAAAGATGATGGACATGTGTATCTAGGATTGCTTGAATGTGAGTAATAACGGGGGTAATTTTAATATTTGGCGGGTGTATCGCTTTAATACAAGTATATGATGACAAAATTTTGAATTCCTGAGAGATGTTTTGATATTACCACTTTCTTTTACAGGTTGCAAAATGAATAATATTAATGTTGTATACACACCATGGAGCAATCTGAAAAAAACTGCAGACATGGATGTCGGGCAGATAGGTTTTCATCGACAGAAGGAGGTAGAGAAAGATATTCTTTATCAGTCTGCTTGATTTTTTTTCTATGGCTACTCAGATATAACTATCGTATTTTCCAAATCTTCTAAATAACTAAATCCTGCATTGAATACCAAGTTGCTTATGAAAATCCATGATATCAACAGGTGAAAATTGTGGCAGTAGAAAAGAAGATCAATGAAATTGTCAACAGACTGGAGAAAACAAAAGAGGAACTTTATCCCGATCTTGCAGCTGAGAAAGAGAACCGGGACAGAGAAGAAAGGAACGAGAAGAAGCTTCAGTTACAAGAACAGAAAAAGAAAGAGAAGGATGAAGTGAAGAAGAAAAAGGAGATGGAGCAATTAAGGTGATATGATAATAGGTTCACATGCGTTGGGATAATGGAGTGATAGAAACAGTAAAATATCCCAGTACTGCTGTACTAAATAATAGCAATCTTTGAATGCCTATTGACTAAATTGAAAAGTTTTGTTTAAAAAGTTAAATATAAGAAAATAATATTTGTATGTCACAGACAGTTTGTCTTTTAACACCTGTTATAACTGGTGCGACCACAAACGTTCTGTCTCTTTGCGTTTATAGGTCAACTTTAATTTTCTGTACTTGCATGTAACATATCGATTTGCTTTCCTGTAGGAATTACACATCACTCATGAAAAGTGACAACATGACCACAAATGAGGTTTGTCCTGCAAATCTCCATATTCTGGACAATATGATGCATGATCGCATATCTAAAATTATGACATAACCTGATGTTTTACTTTACAGGATGGTAATGATTCAGATGACTTCATGTAAAAGGAATGGACCTGCGATACAGAAGAATCAGCATTTTTCTTTACAGCATCTTCAAGTTTGTCAGTGCACAATACAGAGGCATTGAAAATAAATAAACTATTCGCCTGTATTAACATAAAAGCTTCTGTGCCAATACAGCACAATGCCTGGACCTTTCTGGAGCAGTAAATGACAAGATTTAGTAGATTGCTTGTTTAAAAAAGAAATGATTAGAAAGATCCACTAATCCTGTTAATGTTAAACAGTTGTTGTTGGAGTTTTGATATAGTTTGATGATGAAGATATTCGTTGTGGAAATGTCTTATGGATGTGTACAGTAAGAACTAAAGGTATTTATGCATATGAATGTTATACCTTACTGAAGTGATGTAATCGAAAACAATTACACAATTCCTTTCTTTTGTTATAAAATAAATCTTTGACTTTCTCAAGTTTAATTTTGTAGTTTTTTTATATAAAAAGCTGATATAATTAAGAGGAAAATAATACCTGAAATGAACATGCCTTTATAACCAGAGTAAAGAAATACTTGTGCTGTACGCTAGATGTCAGCGTTTCTCCTCACTATTTTGTCATTACAGTGTCAAGGTTTGAATATTTGTCTTAAGAATTTAGTTTTCAGTATAAATTTATTTTAATTTTTTTAACTGCTTCTGTTCAATAAAATACTTGCTTGTTTGCTATGTAATACTGTATACTTCATCATTTTGTAATATTAGTATTATGATAGTATTAATTTGTTGGCATGTGGTAGGCTCATATCAAACTTTTGTTAAAAACTTTGATCTTTTCTTGCATGAAAACAAATTTAAAGCAGAGAGGCTAGTACTACAGATTAATCTTGCTATTATTATTATTATTATTATTATTATTATTATTATTATTATTATTAAAGAGATGCACAAAGAATTTGGCCAAATGAAGTGCTTTAAATACGATCTTCATTATTAGAAATTGTATGGATGAATCCCATTAAAACACAGCATGCACATTATTACAGTAATAATATTAATTAACATCATTAAAACATCATTTAGTAAAGTAAAACCGTGACAAGGACCTTGCAAAATATACCGTTTTATTTAACTACAGTTATGAAAGTAATACCCAGACGTCACAGGCGCGCATTGAATCATGGGATATCCAAGGTTATGGCTGAATCCCAACCCGCCTACTTCCATACTATATAGTACGCAAAGTAGCGCTTTTTGCGTACTATATAGTATGGAAGTAGGCGGTTTGGGATTCAGCCTGTGAATTATCCGTCTTATGTATCCTTCAGTTCAAGGAAAACAAAGGATGCATTTGAGGATGCGTCTTCGTTGCGGCGCGGTGACGTCATTAACCTTCAAATACGGCCTTCGGAGGACGCAGCCTTCGAAATGGGATTCACCCTCAGACAACTGAAAAATTATCACAATAAATAG
This sequence comes from Misgurnus anguillicaudatus, assembly GCF_027580225.2. Classification (NCBI taxonomy): domain Eukaryota; kingdom Metazoa; phylum Chordata; class Actinopteri; order Cypriniformes; family Cobitidae; genus Misgurnus; species Misgurnus anguillicaudatus. The sequence continues at coordinate 30,271,351 of NC_073354.2, read as the reverse complement.
CCTACTTAAGTATAATTCACAGCCTAAAAGGTTCCTTTATACAAAAAAGAGCAAATCAATTTAGTGCAATAATAACAATAGCACAATGATCTATGTTGTGGTTCAGCAAGTAGAAAAGTTGCTGACAGTCAGACCAGATCCTCTCAACAAGAGCTAGCACAGTTGGCATGGCACAGGCGGACACAAAATAATGAAGTTATTCTGCAGGAGAGGCGTCTCCTGTCTACGGCCAAGCTGGAAAAAATGACCTTGGATAACCACCTCAGATGTCCTCCGCTGGTCGGATGTTTCTGGTTTGTGTTTATAGGAAAGATTCAGTCACATTCTTTTTGAGCCAATATGGCACTATTACCGAACAGACCTTTTCAAAGACACACTTACAATGAATTACTTGTATTAAAGCTAATTAAATTAAAGTAATATTGTTCTGGTATGAAATTATAGCAATGTTACAGAGAGACTTAATCATGCTTTTTGGATGGGGGCACCTACAGTACTGTACAGTTTTGATGTAGGTCTATTTTTGTCTAGTTATAAGTATGCTCACTGTTAGTTAATCAAACTAATATGTTAAAGCAAGATTAATTCAGGAAAATATACACTTATTAGGAAAATTAAGTACTCTATCAGGATTCCCACACCTTAGTTAAAGGTGCAGTGTGTAGTTTTTAAAAGGATCTCTTGACAGAAATGCAAAATAATATACAAAACTATACTTTGAGGGGTGTATAAAGACCTTTTTATAATGAACCGTTATGTTTTTATTACCTTAGAACAGTGGTCTCAAACTCCCGGCCCGCGGGCCATTTGCGGCCCGCCCTCCCCCTCTCTGCGGCCCGCGTCACCTTTCAACAATATAACGTAATCTGGCCCGCAGAAAGATTTTTATTTAAATTCGTTTTTTTTATTTAAACGTTTAAGGGTTCGGTCACATGTCGTGTCTAACAACGCGAGTTAAAACGAGTCGAGGCGTTTCTTAAAGTATGTTTACTTTTCAAAGTGCTTGCTTGGGAGCGGAGGTTGCGCAGCGTGGGATCGCGTCATCCGTTGCTACGCAGCCACGAGCGCGCGCTCCGTGATGGCGAGGGTAACGGAATGCGTGATCGGATTTTAATTCCTCTCGCGTCAATTATATCATTGTCACAATGCGATCAGTTCATCTGATCGCGACTTTGTAGTGTTTGTCCAGAGAAGATTTGTTACTTCCGGGTGGATACTCTGTTACTCAGAGAAGAGCTGCTGTGGGGTTATTACCGTAGTTCACATCAAGTCACAGCTTCTAATGGAGACACCGCAGTGGGAGATGTACTGCAACAGTTTAATATTAAACTACGGATGAGAAAATGACCCATCAAAGTACCCAGGTTAGGAAAGAGGAAAGATGAGGAGAAATTACAGAGGATACAAGTATGTACACTTTTATATATAATGAAATATATATGAAGTATAATACATTATTATCTTGCTTGCTTATACATAGAGCAGTATTATTTATTTTTACTGTCCAACTAGCTTATGTAACATTGACTACCCATCCAAATGTTTTAGGATCACTTTCACTTATTAATATTTTTCTAAATATAATAGCAAATTCATTAAAACGGTGGAATAACAAAAAGGAACATAATGAAGTCAATACTATGACTGAAAACAGTCAAAAATAAATAAAAACAGAAACACGTACTGTTGGTAATTTTTTTATAATAGTTTATAAATGTATAGGAATTAAATTTGTTAGTTTTAATAGGCCTTAGTTAATAATTCAAAGCCTAATAAGGTTAAGAAAATATTTACTTACTTTTATAAAATAATGTATATTAAAAAATAAAAAACACTGTTTATATATTTTCAAGCATTATTATACATTAAAAAATATTTTAAAGAAATATTGTACTTTTTTGAACGTTAAAATAGCTCTGCGGCCCTCTGATGAAATGTCAGTCTCAGAAATGGCCCCAAGCCAGTTTGAGTTTGAGACCCCTGCCTTAGAATGAGATGTTTTTATCTACATACACTGAGAGTCCCCTTACATGGAAGTCGCCAAGTTGTCTCCGATGATGACATTTTCCGGTGGCGGCTATCATAGCTTCTCTATGCGTTTTAAAAGCGATGGGTGAGCAGTGGACTGAGACGTTGGTTGCAATTCGCAACCTCACCAGTAGATACTGCTAAAATTTACACACTGCACCTTTAACTTCAAATTCAAGGACCTTTCAAGGACTTTCCAGGTCCAATACCTTCAAATTCACATTTCAAGTGAGAGCAACGTTACATCGTGTTACGTTTTAAGATACATTGTTACAGTTCTCTTTCGAGGGAACTTGCGCTGCGTCACTGCGGTGGCACTTTGGGGACGCCTCCAGGGGTAAGTGCGTCTGAATGTGTATATCAAATTCAACCAATGTTGAGGCTTAAGAACAAAGACAGGGTGACGCGGGAGACAGGAAGTATATCGCTATCTGAAATATTGCCAAAGACGGCGTTACAGGGATGCAGGAAGTATGGCAAGGGAGACGCAGCGTCTCGTTCCCTTCTCAGGGTACAACAGTTACATACGTAACCCGAGACGTTTTCATGTGTCAAACACAACTTTGCAAAAAAGCATTTTGGTATGAATCAACATTCGCATACAGAAGATATAAGCATTTAAATCAAACAGTTTAGCATGTGTGGTTAAAAAGTCTAGAATTTTTATGATATTATCCTACACTACACAGGGAATAATATGGATTTTTTCCCCCAGAAAACTTCTTGCATAAAATAGATTCAAGCACTTTCAATGACCTGTATTTATATATGTTTATTTTCACAAACTTCCCAGGGCCTTGAATTTCCCCCCAAATTTACAAACTTTCAAGGACTTTAGAGACTCGTGGGAACCCTGTCTATGAATTGATAGGAATAATGCTAATGCATATAATAGTTGTAAATGCAAAAAGTATTGAAACACAAAAAAAAAGTGTTTAATTACAAAAAAAAGTGGGGAAGCATTGTCGAACCCTAACACGCACTCATTTTGTCCAATCCTTTGCCGTCACAGTCAGGTTAGACCTCCGCTGCATGACTGGGGGTCTGCCACACATAACCTGTCTGCTCCATTAACCTCATGTTTAGAAAAAAGCCTCTAAATGTTGCCTGGGGCATAAACCAGGAACTGTCAGCTATACTTTACATCTTTGTTGGCTATAAGCACACACTGCGGCCAAAACAAGGACCACACACATCACACAATGAAGAGAGAAGTGTGGACCACTGCACAAATTATAAGGGATGTGCCCTGTACTGTGGTCCTCTGAGGAAACCAGACCAGCTGGAGTCTTCAACAAAAGCAAACAAAGTCATAAAACTGGGGCAGTGAAGAACCGCTTGGACATTGGCCACTCTGATGCACAGAAATGTGGTGTACACATGGGGTCGTTTGAACACTTTCTGCACTGTTGGGAAGAGAAAATAGCCCAAACAATAAGGAAATAAACTGCTAGGCCTTCCTTTTATACTGCTGCGCAAGACTTTAGAAATGGTCAACAGGTCATGATTATGATGTGTGAGATTGCAATTTTAAACTGTAAACTCAGCTACTTCGTGAACTCATAAAACAGTCTGGTAGTGCATGATGATCTTTGTTTATTTCTTTATAATATATAATGTTATGAAAATGTAAAAATATTTTATCCCTGATGAATTGAAGTCCATGTATATTTCTACAAAAATGTCTCTAAAGGAGGAATTAAATAATTGAATGGAGCTAACAACACTCTCAGAAAAAGGTACAAGAAGGTACAAAAGTTATCACTGGGCAGGTGCCTTTTCAAAAAGTACACTTTTGTACCTAAAAGGTATACATTGGTACCTTAAAGATACATACTGGTAGCTCAAAGGTACATACCAAAGTGGTAAATATTATAATTTTTTTTTAAAGGGTATACTGTCCCACCAACAGCTTCTGTACCTTTTTTCTGAGAGTCATGCAACAACAAATCGATAAAAACCTTTCTATCTTTTTTGTCGAAAGTGGACAAAAGAGACGGAATTAAATACCAGGTGTAAACGTGATGTGTCTCTCTCGTCCACTTGTGATCTATATAATGAAAACACATCTTAATACCAAGTGTAAACAGCCCCGAAAAAGTCAGGTGCTGTTTCTTAAAGCTCACGTTCTTTCTGTGTTTTTGAAGCTTTGATTGTGTTTACAGTGCACAATATAACGTGTTCATGTTTCACGTGTAAAAAACGCAGTATTTTTCACAGAATTTACTTATCTGTATAGCGCTGTTTTCAATATCCTCAAAAGGGGCTGATGTCTTCCTTGTTTTATGAAGTCCCTCATTCAGAAATACGTATCGAGTTCTGATTGTGTAGTTTGTTTAGTGTGTTGTGATTCGATAGCAACTTAGCTTGCTGTTAGCTTAGCTGGCGACTGATGTATTCCTGTGGGCGGAGTTTAGTCAAAAAACTGTTCTACTGACGTCATTAAAGCAGGAAGTAGAGTGCTGTAGTCCAAACCGGCCATTCGTTGTAGGCTTTGAAAGGTGAATTCTGTTAAAGAAGATATATCGCCTGGCAGTGAACTTTGAGGTTTATAATTTTACAGGTATTATTTATGCTATTATAGCAGCATTGCACAGTAACTAGGGTTTAAAAAATGGGATCAGAAAGAACGTGACCTTTAATACAGCGCAAGCGCACTTTTACTTCATACACTCTTAAAATGAATGTGTTAAATTAACACATCTTGTGTCTAGTTAAGGACAACACATCTAGTGTGTTGTCCTTAACTTAACACATCTCTGTGTTATTTTTGGAATAACACACTTTGTGTTGTTTTAACACATCTTGTGTTGTCCATTTCATTTATTTAAGCTCACATTCTACACCAAATGACACACAATGTGTTAAAATAACACATAATGTGTTAAATAGTTTAACACAAAACAATGTGTTAAAATTAACACATCCTTTCTTAGAGTGTACGCAAGCTGCACGTTTATTCAGGGGATCTTCTGGCCAGCTGACCAGCTTGGTTAAAAGCACGGAAATAAAAATGCAAACAAACGCTGGTTAATAAAGGGGTTAATTTCCTTTAATATAAGTGACTTTGTATTTGTTTAATTGTTGTTAGATTTTCATAAAAATAGTAATGAAACAACAAGCATCTGTTTTAAAGTAAGGGGGAAATCCAAGTTTTTATTACTGTAACACTGCATGTATATCACCACTTTCATATCATAACGGCTTATTTATTTTGTTAATAACAAATATAATATTCATCAAGGACTAAAGTTAAAGATTAAAATTAGTTTATTAATATGTGGGGAAATTCTCAACACATCCCAAAAACGTAATAAATTTTGTTAATTGATATTTTTACATTTAAAGATGTTTTACTATTTAAAAGCTGCACAAACTTTTTTATTTAAGGCTTAAAATATCTAAATCAAAAATTTTATATTAGTAAAACTCCGATTAGTCGATTAATCGAAAAATAATCGACTGATTAATCGATTACGAAAATAATCGTTAGTTGCAGCCCTAGTTAGGAGAGCAAAATACATCTTTACATCCATTTCTTTATCTTTTGTTGTTGACATCAAAGGCCTGTCTGCCAATTCAAACTCAATATTATTTTCATAAATTAATCTGTTGTTTATAGTGGCCAAATTAGGCAAATGTGTTCCTGTAGCTCAACTTGTAGAGCATTGCGCTAGGCCGCTAGCAGCGCAAAAAGTCATGGGTTTAATCCAGGCATACTGATAAAAAGTAAAGCTTGAATGCACTCCGCTTTGGATAAAAGCATCTGCCAAATGCATAAATTTAATGTAATATGTTGATGCACAACATATGTTACATGACATGTCTTTAACATCCTCTATAAACAAAACTACATAATAAGAAAATGTGAACCAGACTACAATAAAATGCGAGTTTGCTTGCAACAAAGAACATGATTTGTGCTAACCATAGGGAGCGGTTTCCCGGACAGGGCTTATGCTATGGTAGTCCCAGACTAAAATGCATTTTCTGAGCTGCCTTAATTTAATAACACCTTGCCCTGATATAAAACATTCTAAAATGTAATCATTTTAATTAAAGGTGCAGCGTGTAATTTTTAGAAGGATCTCTAGACAGAAATGCAAAATAATATACAAAACTATATTATCAGAGGTGTATAAAGACCTTTTTATAATCAACCGTTATGTTTTTATTGCCTTAGAATGAGACGTTTTATCTACATACACAGAGGGTCCCCTTACATGGAAGTCGCCATTTTGTGCAGCCATCCCTTAACAGACAAATTTTTTTACTAAGTTGTCTCCGACGAAGACATGTTTGTCCGGTGGCGGCTACCGTAGCTTTTCTATGTGTTTCAAAAGCAAGAGGTGAGCAGTGGATTGAGCCGTTGGTTGCATTTCACAACCTCACCACAAGATGCCACTAAAATTTACACACTGCACCTTTAAACAAAACTAAATTATACAACGTATTGCTGTTGGTTAGTACCCTTATTAATCTGAGGTTTCATTACACCTAATTTATAATAAATTAATGTATTTTATAAAATGTCATAAAACTAGGGCCCCCTGGCACCATCTCGCGCCCCCCCCCCCCCCCCCACCAGTTTGAGAACCATCAGTGCCATTGTTTTGTGTCAAGATTCACACCAGTATTGTTTTTTGTAAGGTATGTTTGTAAAAACGACTTAAATGTCCTAATATAACTAAGGCCTAGTGGTGGATTAATCTAAACCCTGTCTGGAAAACTGCCTCAATGAGTTAAATTGTTGTCTGCCGAGAGCATAAAACCATCTGATTTAAATTTAGTTATAATTTTGTATAATTCCATGTTGGCTTGACACTCGAGGTCTAATTATGTAAAATCTGGGTGCTGAAACAAAAACAAATGACCAGCCAGCAATTTTCAAATAGGACGTTGTCTCATATTTAAATAATTTTATTTGCTTGTTCGCCTGCATCATTATATTTTTATATTACATCATGCGTCAAACTAAATTACACAACAGATTACCAAGATAATTTATGTTATCATTCTCAATTTGTGTATAAGCTACACCTGTTATTCATAACTGCGTCAACTGCCAGATTGTTGTTTTTCTTCAACACCCAAAATAATACTTAACACCCATATCCAAACACATTAAAATAGCTACAATAAGTCACAGTTGTAACTATTGTGACTATTATCTTCACCAAAGGAGATCTCCACCCTCACTAATGGGGTTAAAGCGCAACGCTAAGTTTTATTTTTCATAAACCTCCAACCGTACCCGTGGGGAGATTTGCATGTTTTATGTTATGCTTGACTTTCAGCAGTTTACCTCATACTGCTGATTCACTCCAGAGATCTCTAATACAGTGATTAGAGAAGATCAACAGAGACGTGACCTACTGATCTGTTCAAGCTCTCCAACTGACAACAATGAATCTTCTGGCTCGTACGCAAAGCTTACACCAGCGGGTTTCTGCGCTAGCATAAGATTTCCAGGCAAAACCTTATCTCACCCTGTTTTTTAACACTGCTGGAAAATCTTAAATCATCTTAAAGTGGCAGCTGTGTTTTACGACAGCTGTTTTTGGTTGGTCTAGTACCATTTTTACTTTTTATAATCTAAAGAACCATTTTTCACTACAAAGAACCTTTTTGTGAAACAGGATGTTAAATGTTCTTTGTGGAACCATACAGCCAAAAATAATTCAACTAGCATTGTGAGGCCCCTTCATTTTTAGGAGTGTTGTGAAAAGGGATCTACAGATTATAAAAAGATAAGAAATGGTTCTTTTGACTAAAACCTTCCTTGAGGAACTAAAAATGGTTCTTCTATGGCATCACTTCAAAGGACCACTTAGAAACTAGTTACGTGATCCAAAAAAAGCTACCAACTGGCCAATTTTGAGTGCAAGTTATTTAAACATAGCTTTAAAACATTAGCCTTGCATTTACATAGCAGAACATGGTAAAAAAGTTCAGCCATTCGAAGTAGAACACAGCAAAATTCCTCCTTCTGAGACATTTTTGGAGAGATACACTTGGCGCAGGTCAGGCATGTGCGGAAGGCTGGGGAATGTGTGTGGATTGCACCAGAGGGAGCAGTTAAATCAAAGTCATGTGATGCTTACTGTCGGCCCAAAAACTCTTGGCTCTGTCACAATAGTTTGCTATAATATTCACCTGGGAACCAAATAATATGATCTTGGATCTTTGAATACAACCCCAGGAGAAACCATGGAGCATAAAAGCAGGGAATGTACTCAAAATAAAACATAGACAAACATGTAAAAAAACCTCTGGCCAAAAATATGTTTATATATATATATATATAATATATATGTTTACATAACATGTGTGTGTACTGTGTGTAAATATTATGTATATATAAATACACACACATTAAGGTATATATACAAATTTTATACATAAATATAACCAATTTTTCTTAAATACATACATGATTGGGTGTGTTTTTATATATAAATAATAATTATACACAGTACCCACACATATGTTATGTAAACACAAACTTTAATTTTGGATGCGATTAATCGCGATTAATCTTTTGACAGCCCTAATATATATAATTTTTTTTTTTTTTTTTTTTTTTTTTTTTTTTGCCGTAGGCCTATGGGTGGTAAAATTCGAATTTTTAAATATATGTTAAAATATGAAGGCTAAAACTAAATATATTTTCACGTTCAAAATTATTTAATTAAGCTTTACTTTTTACATATATATTTAGCATATATTTAAAACATATTTTTGAATAGAAATTTTTTAAAATATATTTTTTAGAAGAGAAACACCGCACTCACGATCAATAAGGTGCCAGACAATAAAATAGTAGTGATGGGTCGTTCGCGAACGAGCCGGCTGTAAGAGCTGATTCTTTGTAGCGAACGAGCAGAGCCGAATCTTCAGACGCAGGCAGGGGTGGGACCGTAAGAGCCGGCTCTTCTAAGGGAGCTGAGCCAGAAGAGCCGAATCTATGAAAAGAGCCGGACTGCCATCACTACAATGTAGAGCCGGAGCTTGATCCGAAAGAGCCGAATCTATGGAAAGAGCCGGACTGCCCATCACTATAAAGTAGTCAATGAAAATAAAGACGTCTGCACACTTAAATCCTTAACAGCAGGTTTTAATAACCTTTCCAAGCTTTCGGTCAAAAGACCATCTTCAGGGTATACAAACAACAAATACGGCACATCACTTAACTATGTTCAGATACATCAAGACAATCAACAATGATTGCCGCACCTGTGAAAGTCATGTGGGAGAGTTGTAGTCCAATATTGGGAGTTGTAGTTTTTACTAATCAACACCACAATCTCCCCATAGTGAAAAAGACATAAATTCACAATTTTTTTTTTTAAATAAAATACATAAATTTTGACCATATATGTATATTTTTGCAGTTGAGCAATTTAAATTGAATTCGAACCTTTTCCAACCTTTTATGTTTTAAGGTATGTTTTTTTTTTCGATGCGATGTTAATAAAAATACTTTAAAATATATATATTTTTAAAAATATACTAAAAATGAAAATTTAAAATATATAATTTATAATATAAAAAATGAAAAATGATAATATAATATAAGATAAATAATATACATTTTTGTAAAAATATTTCAAATGATTTTCAGCACATATATTTTTTTGGCAATTTTTTGTATATTTTGAAATATATTTAAAATTATGTTTGAATTTATAATTTTTTTTGGCGTAGTTTGGGTAAGATCAGGGAGTCGGCCATTTTAAGGGCTGTCTCAATCACAAAATCCTTTAAGTGCACTGAAACATTCATTTCCTAAAAATTCCCGCAATGCAAAAACCAGTGAGCATTGTTGGTCCCTATGCTCCCTTACCGGAAATCGCGTGGCCTTGTCTGAAACTAGCCAACCGAAATCACACTAGCCAACAGTTGTAATAGCATTTTTTTAATATTGCTGTCTCTGGATCACAAAATGTAGTTTTAAGATTAGTTTAAGTGAGAATATATATGTATAATCTTTAAATCTGCAGTCGAGATAGCGCCTATTTAAACGTTTGATTAGAAGAATTCGTCACCTGCCATCATGGGCCTCGAAACTGACAGAAAAAGCAGTTACGCACAAAGAGACAAAATGTATCTACACGCTTGTGCAGTTGAACTGTTGTATAAACGCAATTTCACTCTCGTAGTCATGTCACCATCTGCTAAAAATTACAGTTTTGATGTTTATAAATTCGTAATAGAAGTTCGTTTTAATGTTTAGAATCATAATAAATGCCTCAAAGCAAACACTCATGGACAAAAACCTACAAAATTCTGGTTTTTGTGTTTAGGAAATCTTTAGTGGGCGTGTATAATTTAAGTAGTCTGGAAGCCATTAGGTGTCCAAGTGAGCTTTATTTTTATCTGCTGTGAAATAAACTTGCTTTATTGTGGTGCAGTGGAGTTCAACAACTGATTCAGTGCCTTATTGGATAGGATGCCAACTATAGAAATTTGTAAATAATGACTCATGTAGAAATGTCTGCGTTTTGTTGTTTAACCGCATTGGTCATAAAGATTTCTCATTTCATTCAAAGCCTATAAAATTTTTCCTCGTAATTTTGAAAACAATAGTCAAATAGGATGTCTGATGTTTAAGCATCATGCCTGCTTTCATGTGTTTGACATTAATTCACAGTGTTCTCTGCTTCCAACAACATTATGGAAATTCATTTTGTATTGTTTTGGAATGTCCTATTAACTACTTTATAGCATGCAGTTGGCTTTTGGTGAATGGCTTCAAGTGTTTTAATTGTCAAGACAGACAAGCTAAAAACAGACTATGTTTGGAATAACATCATACTGTAAACTTACAAATTTGTCAGAAGCTTTTCAAGTTATATGTATTTATTTATCATTGGGAATTAAACCCATGGCCTTTGGGCTGCTATCACAATGTACTACCAGTTATACAGGAATACTATCTATCTAGTGTGTATAGTGTACAATAAATATATTTTTTAAGCATACAATACCTATGAGCCAGTGGTTTTCCAGTTTTATTTTTAATCTTTAGCTGTGCTTGTATACATTTTTCTCTTCCTGTCATGCAAACAGCTTTGCTCTGTTTTGTGTTCCCGTAAGCGCCTTGATTCGAGTACAACATCCCTCTGGTTTAAATACAACACGGTGAAAGATTTGTCAGTGAGTTTCTTCTGTATTATGACATTTTCACACTTCTGTTTCGAATTTGTTTCCCTCGATCAAGAACATTTCTAATGCCTTCAAAAGAATTGCAGTAGGTTTGCTCTGAAATGGCACACCATACCGTGACAACAGTCTCTGTTGGGCAACATTTCCCAGCTGTTTTCCTTTACCACACTCAGTTAACATGCCACAATAACTATGTGAGCGGTGAGCATTAAATTAAAGCAACATTAGCTATGGGCTGCTGTGGCACCTTGCAAGTGTGTAAACTCCCCAACACGGTACGTTTCCTGTCCCTCCTATACCACTCCATCTGGTTTTTGGGTACTTTGAAAATGTTCACCTCATACAATGATTATAATATGACTTTCCACTGCCCTGCCCTGGTGCAGAAGAACCCACAGCTGTATAGGAACTGCCCCTGACCCCCTTCCATACACACAGAGGCTCCATCTGGACCCTGTTACATGCCGCTCAAATTTTGCTTTACAACCACAGATGAAGACTCAGCAAAAATCCCAAGCCCCTCCTCTGTGTCAAGGAGTTTAAAAAACACTTCCAATGTCTCTGTTTGGGCTCAGTTGTGGGTATTGTTTGGATTTATAGTAATGAGTTGAAATGGCAACTTTCAATTTCTGTCAACTCTCTTAGATCCAGAGGTTTGATTAGCAGTGCAGTTTCAATCAGTTTTAATTTTGATTTCAGATATTAGCTTACATCTCATCAATTACAGTTGACAGCTGTCTGAGGTTGGGTTTTGACGTCCATCTGACATTTGGTTTTGACGTCTGTCCCATGTTGGGTGTTGATGTCCGGTTGACATTGGGTTTTGACATCCGGCAGACATTGGGTTTTGGACATCAATATGATGTTGGGATTTGACATGGGTATGACGTTGGGTTTTGACGTCGGTCTGACGTTGGGTTTTGATGTCCGGTTGACATTGGGTTTTGACGTCTGGCAGACATTGGGTTTTGGACATCAATATGATGTTGGGATTTGACATGGGTATGACGTTGGGTTTTGACGTCGGTCTGACGTTGGGTTTTGATGTCCGGTTGACATTGGGTTTTGACGTCTGGCAGACATTGGGTTTTGGACATCAATATGATGTTGGGATTTGACATGGGTATGACGTTGGGTTTTGACGTCGGTCTGACGTTGGGTTTTGCTGTCCGGTTGACATTGGGTTTGACGTCAGTCTGACATTGGGTTTTGACGTCAGTGTGACATTTGGTTTTGACGTCCGTCCAATGTTGGCTTTTGATGTCTGGATGACATTGGGTTTTGACGTCCGGCAGACATTGGGTTTTTAACATCAATATGATGTTGGGATTTGACATAGGTATGACGTTGGGTTTTGATGTCAGTCTGACGTTGGATTTTGATGTCCGTTTGACATTGGGTTTGACGTCAGTCTGACATTGGGTTTTGACGTCAGTGTGACATTTGGTTTTGATGTCCGTCCAATGTTGGGTTTTGATGTCTGGATGACATTGGGTTTTGACGTCCGGCAGACATTGGTTTTTTGACATCAATACAATGTTGGGATTTGACATGGGTATGATGTTGGGTTTTGACGTTAGTCAGACATTGGGTTTTGATGTCGGTTTTTGAAGTCGGTATGACTCTGGGTTTTGACGTCGGTCTGACGTTGAGTTTTGATGTTTGTTTGACATTGGGTTTGACGTCAGTCTGACGTTAGGTTTTGACGTCAGTGTGACATTTGGTTTTGATGTCTGTCCAATGTTGGGTTTTGATGTCCGGTTGACATTGGGTTTTGACGTCTGGCAGACATTGGGTTTTTGACATCAATATGATGTTGGGATTTGACGTGGGTATGACGTTGGGTTTTGACGTTAGTCCGAAGTTGGGTTTTGACATCGGGATTTGACGTCGGTCTGATGTTGGGTTTTGATGTCCGGTTGAAATTGGGTTTTGACGTCCGGCGAACATTGGGTTTTTGACATTAATACGATGTTGGGATTTGACGTGGGTATGACATTGGGTTTTGATGTTCGTTGGATGTTGGGTTTTGACATCCGTCTGATGTGACGGATTTGACGTTGGGTTTGATTTCCATCTGATAATGGGTTTTTATGTCAGTTTGAAGTTGGGTTTTGACATCAGCCTGACGTTGGGTTTTGACGTCCATCTGACATTGGGTTTAGACGTTGGTAAGACGTTGGGTTTTGACGTCCGTCTGACTTTGGGTTTTGATGCCAACCCAATATTGAGTTTTGACATCTTTTTGATGTTGGGTTTTTGATGTTTGGATTTGATGTCCGCCGACATTGTGTTTATGACATCATTGTGTTTTTGACATCAATACGGTTTTGACATTGGGTTTCAACATCCGTCTGACATTGGGCTTTGATGTCAATCTGATGTTGTATTTTGACGTCCGTTGGACACTGGGTTTTGACGTTCGCTGGACATTGGGTTATGTCCGTATGACACTGTTTATTTTTTACGTCCGTCCGACATTGGTTTTTGACATCAACTTGATGTTGGGATTTGACGTTGGGTTTTGACATCGGTCTGATGCTGGGTTTTGACATCAATCCAACGTTGGGTTTTGACGTCACGTAACACATTACAGTGCTACCATTGTAGCCCATCTTTATGATCTTTTTAGGGTGACACAACCCCTTGAGCCAGCGCTGGACACACATATCCTGTATATAATGAGAATATCTCTGGCATAACTTAATATTACAGTTTGATATTAAAGCATTGTGTTTAACTCATGATTTAGATAATTTATCAGACATTCCCAGTAGACTTTTATGTAAGATGAAAATCATCACTCTCCATTTTAAACCTTGTTTATTGTTCCTGATACCTCAGTCTTTTTGTTTTTGCAATAAATCATACTGTTACTTTGCCGAAAACCCTGAACTGTTGGTGATTATTTTTTGAGAAGCATTTCTTCCATATGGTTTTAATAACCAGTCTATGAGTAAGTCTGTATTATGGACTCCACATAAACATGGTGCGTTCATGTTTCATTTAATTTTCATTTAAGAGAAACAAAAAATAAATCTTTGGATATCATAAAACTAATGCATATAGGTCATCCAAATATTTGTTTGATTATGCAAGTTTTTCTGGTCCAGTAGTTTGATAGATCAAGTGTCCTAGTGATGTTTGCCACATATTTCGGGTCTTTTTTTAAGATTATGTAGATGCTAAACAGGTCTGTCCGGAGTTTCTGATTCTGAGCCTTTTTTAGAAGTCTTTTTTTAGAATCTTAACTGGTAGTTTTGGTTTAAAGTGCATTTATATAAGGCTTATGTGCTTTATGTGTTACAGTTTCCCTAACACTATACTCTGTCTCAATAATTAATTGGGCCCAGGACGAAATTTAAAGGTGGGGCCCCATATGTTCAGCAGTGTAAAGGTGTGCTCAGTGGGCCTCTCTTTGTCACAGGGCTCCGGACGGGGCCCCCTCACCCCAACATCCCTGATTGTGCAGGACATCAGCAATGTCTGGCCATATTGTCAAAATGTATATCTCGACCTGACAGGTGGCTAAATGATTTCACCATGAAGACTGTGATGTTAATTCACTTTGATACCGTTTGCAAGGTGAAAATTAAAATAGTTACAGGTAATAGAGAAGGATTTCTGGAACAGTCTATTTAAACAGCTGTGCTATGAAAATAATAGTAGACGCACTTTATGAGGCATGCAACCAGACAGCAGAAAGTCTTATATAATATACTGATTACATCCCAGGGGAGGGAGGCGGTGAGTTTGCTATCCATCATTGATGAGATGTTTGGAAGATATTCACAACTCATTTTCTTGCAAAGAGAAAATGTCAAGAAAAAATATCTATACATTTTGAGAACATTTACCCAGTATAATATCAAAGGCTCTGTCCAACTCATCCACTCATGGTCATTTCATGTCACTCCAAACCGGCATGAGTTTCTGTCTTCTGTGGAAAACAAAATCAACAAATTTGAGACTTTTTTCATACAGTAAAAGTGAATGGGGACTGAGGCTGTCAGTAGCTAACATTCTTCCTATTCATGTTGTGTTTGGAAATTATTGCAAGCAAGGTCACATCCACTGATCTATATAAATGACTGGATTGCATATAAAACGCTTAACGTAACAGCGTGAGGTGAAGCCAGCGCAGAGTTTGAGCGGCCATCTTGGTATACCCAACCGGCAGAGGGCGTCATTGACTTCCATTCAAAAACATGATCTAATTTCACCCGCTTTACAGCGTATCAGTCACACAAGGTTAATTTTTCGGATATGTGTACGTAAAATAATAGTTAATTTTGGTGTTATTTGCAATGTTTATGTTTAAATAGGGCAGGATAATGGATTTATAAAAAACCGTTAAGGTGAGTCTGCATTCTGTTAATGGCAAGGGTATAAATAACGTTTTTTTTTACATTCAGCTACGGTCAGCGTTATTTCTCTAAATAAGTTTAGGTAACTTGTAAGTTTAGATCACATAATTACAAAGCCAGCAAATTAATGCGTGCACATACGGTACAAAGCATGTTATTTCTACCAGAAAGACTCGAAGATATAAGAATTTATATGAGTTTATTTAACAGTAGTTAGCAACCAAGGCTGGAATGTAACACAGTATAGCTCTTTGGCGTAGGCCCCGACCGTAGTTCAAATCCGGGGGTCGCGGATTCTTGCGGTTCCTGTCTGAAGATGAAGACAGGCCAGAATCGAATCCCCCTCGAGTATGGACGGAACCGACCTGGTGATGGTGGTAGGGAGGGTGGGTTGTAAATGCTGGCATCAGCATCTGCGAACGCAAATACAGATGAGTACGAGGCTTATATACTTTCAGTATCAGGGGTGATTGATTGCGCCTTGTGAAATGAATGACGTAACATTCGAGTTTCCTGGTAGAACTTATGCTACGCTACGCTAAGTTAACATTTATTCAGATTTCAGAATGAGCATGTTGTTATTAATACTAAATATGCTGCGGTCTGTCTGCTGATCTGATACTGTAATAAAGATGAATGTATAATAACTGTTTAAAAAGCAAAATGTACAATGTCAGTAAATAACTATGAACATGCTTAGGACGTTTGCGTTGTAATAATGTACAGGGATACTTCAGATATAAAAACAGAGACTATTAAATTGATGTTTTATCATTAAAATCTGATAACGTCCATTGAATTAATAGAATGTTTGGGTATACCAACATGGCGCCGCGGTGGCTTCACAGTTGTGACGTCATGAGCAATCCAGTCATTTATATAGATCAGCGGTCACATCATATTTTCTACTGATCTTAAACCTTCTTTTTACACCTGTAAAAATGAAAATTCTGGTTTGCAATATCATGAAGGTGAAGAATACAGACTTAATCAGCCTCACTAAAACACAAATGAAAACATGAAATGTAATGTTTATATGGAGGCATAAACTTTATTTTAAATTTCAACTTCAAATCACTTTGAACTATGTTAATATGTAGTATTAATATATAACCTTCAAAAACGTAAAACATAATTTTTTTGTATGTTTAAAAAAAGTTGCTGAAGAGCAGTGTTGGGGAAAGTTACTTTTAAAATTAATGCATTACAATATTAAGTTACTCCCCAAAAAAGTAACTTTTCACGGAAAGTAATGCTTACATTTTTTTTAAGTTAGTTTGGCGTTACTTTTTCTTACTTTGCAAGTGTTTTTATGACTGAAAAGTTTTGCCTTCAGAAATGTAATATTTCCATCGCAAAAATGTCAAGCTCTGTTCTGCCATCTCCATTTCTGACTGAAACTGTTCACGCACAGAGTGTGTAATTCTACGTTTATACGTTCAGTTTAATGCAGTACATTGTTTTTAACATCTAATTAATTAAACTGAAAAGTAACTTGCATTACTTTTTAAAAAAAGGAACTCAAATATTAATGTGTACATTTATAAAGTAATGCGTTACTTTACTCATTACTTCAGAAAAGTAATATTATTACGTAATGCACGTTACTTGTAATGCGTTACCCCTGACACTGCTGAAGAGTACATTGTACACGTTTATTTGCAACATTTAATTATAGCATTATTACAGTTTTACAACTACAAATTGTTAAACAATTACAAATCTTCCGTACTATAAAGGTTGAGGTATAAATTACCTTTCAACCATTTTATCGATAATGTTACTACCCTAACCCTACCCCAAACTTTACCCTAAACCCAAACTCTTAAATATGTAATGTATTTACGAAATGTTTAGGAAAATGTTAGTAACAATAGTAACAATATAGCATTTTAAAATTCCTACCTAAAACAGTTTATTGAAATCATGTACTGTTAGACCGCTAGTGTATTCACAATAATTTATTCATTGGGAAATTTCAAAGCAGTACCAAAAGTAGTTAAAATGGTGAAGGGCTGCATCCGCGGTCCTCTCTGGAGCATATAAGTACAGAGAAGTATTAAAGTTATCGCTATCTCACGAGAATTCGTACATATTTTATGAGTTGGCTAATTCGTATTAATTCGTACGACCACATTCATAAGTTTTGGTACGATTTGCCTCAACCCCTGTGATGTTGGAGTTAAGGGCGGGGTTATGGAAGGGGTTAGGGGTTTGGTTTTCTTGTTGTTGTTTTTCATGAGAATCGTATGATTTTGCACGATTACCTTTGTATGAATTTATACGAATTAGCCAACTCGTAAAATATGTACGATTTCTCGTGAGATCAGGCTGGCTTCACTCTGTCAAGATGCGCATTTCAAATTTCAAAAGTGCATCGAAAGAAAAAAGACGGCAATGTCGCAAATTTGTGACGTAGAACGCAATAGCCAATGAGTGTTTGATATCACTGCCGTAAATGTGTCATGAAATTTCTTGACGCGGAATATTTGAATTTAAATTCATAACGAATTCGAGATTTGACGTTTACAGATGCTGCTGAGAACTGGGATCAAGATCGCCGGATAATGGGCTGAATTTAGATATGTTCCTCGCAGTCGTATGTATTTTATCGTATTCATACATTTTAAAGATGTGAATTACAGCCAATGAATAAAATTAACATCTTTTGTGAACTTATGTTGTTTCTTGGCGTAATTATTATTGCTAGCACAAGACTGCATAGGAGAAAACGTCTTTTGTGTGTCATGGCAAACAAACTAAACATTACAAAATTGTTAAATGATTACAAAAATGTAATTCAGGTTTTAAAGTGTAGTTTGTGAAACTTAATTCTCTTAAAGTCATGAACATTTCATTCGGTAAATGAATAAACTGTCTTGAGTCAGAAAATTTGACTTAAAACATGAACGCAATTGTAATATATGCATGCAAATTTGTACATCTGTAAAGCTGTTAATACATAAATAATTAACGTATTAGCTCTGTCAACACATCAATATTACACGTTTTAATGTGTATAAAACGTAAGTAAATGTATGTGTGGAACAACCTTACATAAAAATACACACGTATTCTCATGAAATCACTTTGAAACTACTTTCTGTAGCTTTGCTGTCATAACAGCAGCATGTATATTGCACACCATAATAAAAATGCTCTAGCTTCGAGTTCAACTCAAGTTTATAGTATCTAGACTCTATTTCATAATCTGTTTGTTGAGCTTGACTTAAAAAGTTAAAACAACACAGTTGCTTGTTTGGATCATTTCCATAGGGCCAGGCAAATGCACACAAATGAGAGTTCTTACCACAAAAAGTCTAAGTCCGGAAAAATGGTCAAAATGGTCCCTAGCTGTCACTGGGGTCAGTAAAAAAGCACACCTTTGCAGCCAAAGAGTTCACATTGGTACCAAATGTATTCAAACTGTATTGTGTATAGACTAAAAGACCATTTTAAAGGGGACTGCTCCAGTGACAGCATGGGACCAATTTTAACTATGTTTTCTGACAGTGTACCTCTCTCCTGATTCAGACATTTTATTAAATATCTAAGTGAAAAGCGCTTGCATGAAATGAATTCCGCATACAAGAAAAAGAAGTTGGCCGGCACGCCTGGCGCTCAACATCTGGCGCAGTTTATTCTGGCAAGTCATATGTTATTCAGGAGAGGGAAAACATTACACCCTCTAGCTTTTCTTTTTACTTATTTCAATTTAAAGCACAAACATAACTATCTGCTATAAGTATATCATGGTGTAACATTGTTTGACAGCAGATCCGATTTACATTTCTCCAAGTTCATGATTTCATCTGACTGTCAGTTCTGTCAGTTCAGATTATCTTTGTTGTAAAGCAGTTCTTACACAATAGGAGGTCGGTATTCAAAATGTCCAACAGAGATGTACAAACACATTACTGTAAGCTATAAAACCAGAGTTATTAATGATACACTGGCCTACATTTCATTTGGTTCATAGCAGGTCTTTATTAAAGAAGTGCGTGAGCCACAAAGTGTTCTGATGGTTTCGATAAACGTAAGATTTATTGTGACATTTGTACTTTGCCTGTCAAAAAAGACCTAGTTTGTATGGCAGTTTGATAGACGGCACAAGGATTTAGCATTATTTGTGAGTTTATATGAATCTGTGACCCATTTTTGAGGTCATCGTGTTTTCTTTGGCTATAAGAAACATTATGCATCATTGTAGAGGATGCAGATATGAGCACAGAGTGCGATTTCTTCAACGGTGGTCTGGGGCCTCAATTATAAATCAAAAATCCACGGCAAAGTCCATATAAAACTGTCTTTGACGTGGAAAAGTGCTTAGCGCCATGACGTCAATGACTTTAATTAGCCAGCATTTAAAGGCAGAGATCTGAAACTGCTCAGCTGCGCACAAGTTCAAGATTATTTGTGATTGATCTATTTCACATCTGAAAGAAAGGGCCGCGTGTGTTATGTGCGTACGTTTGTTCTATGGATCACACTTTTGCATTTTTGATAAATGATCGTAAGATCAAATGTAGGATGGTTTCTACGCAGCATTTTATTAAAGAGGCATGCGTACGCACAGATTTGATCGTTGAGTGTGCATACGCAAACAAACATGGCAAAGTCCATATTTATAAAAACTGTCTTAGACGTATGCACTTTCGCTTGTCCTATGCTGTAGGTTTTTAGAAATATAAAACCATTCTTGGTGCTCAAAAAGGATTTAAACATTGACAGGTGCTTCTTTATGTGTCAATGACATTAATTAGGCACTGTTTAAATGCAGAGATTTTGGACTATTAAGCTGCGCACAATTTCAAGATTATTTGCGATTTATAGATTTCACAGCTATACCGCGTTTTCTGTGCGCACGTTCGTTTTATGAATCACACGTACGCACTTTAGAGAAATGATCGTAAGATCAAATTTGGGACGTTTTCTACCAGCATTTTATAAATGACGTGTGCGTACGCACTGATTTGATCGTAAAGTGTGCGTATGCAAAACTCCACGGCAAAGTCCATATTTATAAAAACTGTCTTTGACTTGGAAAAGTGCTTAGCGTCACGTCAGGGTCTGAGCAGACGTACGTGTCACGGCTAGGGGCTGGCTGTTATATACTAAAGCCACGCCCCTTCTCAACTTCCACCTCGAGGAGGTCCCCAAAGCCAACCCAATGACCAAACAACACGAGAGCAGGTAAATATTAAAACAAACTTTATTTAAATATTTAAAATAACTTGGGGGATGGGGAAGGGGCAATTAAAACTAAACTTCCTCTCTGCCTTCCAGGCAGACCACGGCACAGGAAGGTGGCAAGAAGGGGAAGAGGGCAACGGTGGTTCCAGGGGCTGGTGACCAAAGATATAGGGGGGAGGGGACGGGAGACACAGGCTCCTGCCAACTCCGCTATCCGTGGCGCCCTCCTCTTCTTTCCTGGAGGCAAAAGACAAAATAGTGTGACTTGGGGTTTAACTCTTTCTTCGCCCGTGGTACCTGTATCACGCTAGTCGGATGTCTCACTGCTCACTCTCCTTTCTTTCTCTTCCTACAGGCAGCAACTGGGAACACAAAGACACGTTAAATCTGGACTTGGATCGTCCTCACCCTGCTGATTCCAGCTCTCGGTAAGTATAGCTTTTCCACAGTTCACTCTCCTGACGTTCACTCCTGTTCTCTCTTCCTCCACAGGCAGCTTGGACACAACAACACGGTTAGTGCAACTTGGATACTTCTCACCTCTCCGCTGTTTACAGCTCTGGGTATGTGTGACTGTCCGCAGTTCGTTCTCCTGACGTTCACTCTCGTTCTCTCTTTCTTCACAGGCAGCTTGGGCACAACAACACGGTTAGTGCAACTTGGATACTTCCCACCTCTCTGCTGTTTACAGCTCTGGGTATGTATGACTGTCCGCAGTTCGTTCTCCTGACGTTCACTCTCGTTCTCTCTTTCTTCACAGGCAGCTTGGACACAACAACACGGTTAGTGCAACTTGGATACTTCTCACCTCTCTGCTGTTTACAGCTCTGGGTATGTATGACTGTCCGCAGTTCGTTCTCCAGGCGTTCACTCTCGTTCTCTCTTTCTTCACAGGTAGCTTGGACACAACAACACGGTTAGTGCAACTTGGATACTTCTCACCTCTCTGCTGTTCACAACTCTGAGTAAGTACAGCTTTTCCTCAGCTCGCTGTACGGTGTTTTGGTCGACGATACACGGGGGCGGCTTACGACAGCTGGCCGGCACAGAAAGGCAAACGGCGATGGTTTCCCCAGGAGGCGCCGGGGGCAAAAACCCTCTCGGCGAATGCGCTGGTCAGCAGGGGGGCGAACCGTCACACCGTCTCACCGGGCCGAGCGCTGCCCTATCCTCAATGCCCTTAGGGCGATCGAATACCGGACAGGGGCGCCCCTTTGTAGAGACCACGGGGGCGGCGGAACTCCTTCGCCTCTCACTCTGCCACAAGGGAAAACACACAGGTAAAGTAGCAATATACAGGCCCGTAGCTGTACTCACACATGCACTGCCAGCATCCAAGTCTTCACCGCCACACTCTGAAACTGTCGACACACAGACGGGGGCGACTTCCAAAGGCCCACACCGTCACTTCGCACTTAATCGCACACAGCGTACAATAATATGATGTCACTCACGACCGTCAGCCTCTCCGTCTCTTCCTCAATAGAAGGGATGATGCGGGGTACGTCTGACAAGACACACAGCACTTGCACAGCAACCCACAGCAAATACACAGCACCACTTCAACGTGAAAGGTTTTCAAATTACATGGACTCACCCACCACACTACAGGTGTACACACGAGACGCACGACGTCCTCCACTTCGCTGAGGTCGGATGGGGGCGATGACAATACGGCCGGAGTATTTAGCTCTGCTGCTATGGCTGCTGAGTCCAACTATTCCTGCGGCTCACCTACCACGCTAGATCAGGGGTAGGGCCGCCCTCCTCTTCCTGGAGGTGTTCGACAATACACAGGTTAGTGGTTGCACTTCATTTAAATCCAGGAGCTAATACTCACAGCGGTCCTCTTGGTTAATGTTATGCAAAACTGTTTCGTTTCCTTCTTCCTTGGTTTCTCTAAATGTGTCACATATGCCAATACTTCTGCTACCCACAGGGTTTCCTCTTACTCCAACATCCACTGCGAACTACGAGAGAGAGAGAGAGAAAGTACAACCAGCTTCTGATGTGTAACGGACGAGCACAGCTCCGCACCTCAACTCACACACTAAGCACCCAAACTGTGATTTACACTGCTCTTAAATACTCCTCTGTGTGCTGTAATCCTCCAATCAACCGGCGTTCCTCTTAACCACGCACAGCTGCGCTTGATTTGGCTGATTACAGCCCTCGCGATGCTACCGGATGTCCAGTGTTTCCTCTTCCCGGTCTGGGCGGAAACATCCGGGCGGAACCAAAGTTTCCCGACTTTTGGTTCCGCCCAAAAAGATCGTCACCTTGTGACATACGCACTTTTGGTTGTCCGATTGCTGTAGGTTTTTGGAAATATAAGCCATTCTTGCTGCTCGAAAAGGATTTAAACATTGATAGGTGCTTTTTATATGTCAATGACATTAATTAGGCACAGTTTGAATGCAAAGATTTGAAACTATTTATCTGCGCACAATTCCAAGATCATTTGCAATTTATAGATTTCACATCTATCTGCGCGTTTTCTTCGTTCGTTTTATGAATCACACGTACGCACTTTTGAGAAATGATCGCGAGATCAAATTTGGGACGTTTTCTACGCAGCATTTTATAAATGAGGTGTGCATACGCACAGATTTGATCGTAAAGTCCACGGCAAAGTCCATATTTATCTGTGCGCACCTTCGTTTTATGGATCACACGTACGCACTTTAGAGAAATGATCGTAAGATCAAATGTAGGTCATTTTCTACGCAGCATTTTATAAATAAGGCTCCTGGACTTTAAAGGGAAAACTTTTATCGTTTTGGAATCCATTTAGCCGATCTCTGGGTCTGACTGTACCACTTTTAGCATAGCTTAGCATAATTCATTAAATTTGATTAGACCATTAGCATCATTTCGATTTTTTTCTATTTAAACCTTGACTCGTGTACTAAGAATGACAGAAAATGAAAAGTTGCCATTTTCTAGGCCAATATGGCTAGGAACCAGTGATGCGCGGGTTGATGAGCGGGTGCCTGCAGGCACCTACGGTCACCCGCGGTTACGAGTCATCAAAAAATATTTTTAATGATATTCGGGTGTGGTCAGTAGGATCGTTTGAAATAAAGATGCCAATTAACTATTTTAACTATCAAATTTATGCGTATGCATGCTTTATAAATGAGGCCCTAGGTGTGCATATCGAAAAATAATGCATACACTTGGAACATTTCTCAACCAATCAGAATAAAGCATTGATTAAAGACAGATGACATGATGGCATCACAAGCATATAATCTCTCTTTATCCCTCCCCAAACTGACACATACATAATGTATACATGCTGATACAGAGTCCCACATTGTATTGCAATAAGCAGAAAGAGATTTTATATTATATTGCTAGAATATTTATTGTCACTGAACCAACATTTCTATTCCCCTTTATCCAAAGGTGTCAAATAACTACAGTTCTAGTTCCATTGGAACTCATTAAAAAGCGAGAAGGTTAAAGTCTGGCTGTTGCTATTCGGTTTAATGATTCAGCTGCTTTCTACACAGTTACTGTTGTAGTTTAGTTTAGAAATTGTTTGGTACAAGTGTTCTCTGGATCTGGGGATTATATCATGAAATGTTGATTAAGTCACTTGCACAGCAATGAACCCAGAGAAAAAAACTTTGGAGTACATTTCTTATGGAAATACAGAGGAATTACTTCATAGGCTGAGTAAATAAGTGATCTCACATTATATTCAAATGTCAATCAAACAGCCCTAATGGTCTGTTTTCCCAATGTTCAATGTTTTTATACTGGGTCTGGATCATTAGATGTCAGACTTTAGTCTTAAAAAAGCAGCTCACTGTCTATGGTGAGAAAAGAAACATAAATCCCTATAAGTGACATCATGCTACTAA
Source organism: Misgurnus anguillicaudatus (assembly GCF_027580225.2). Classification (NCBI taxonomy): domain Eukaryota; kingdom Metazoa; phylum Chordata; class Actinopteri; order Cypriniformes; family Cobitidae; genus Misgurnus; species Misgurnus anguillicaudatus. Next base: position 30,246,723 of record NC_073354.2, on the reverse strand, counting down.
ACCTGATAATATGATATTCGAACAAAGCATGCTAACATTTCATCATGTAGATCTCATTTCAACAAAATATCATTATTGGTGGTGTTCAGATATTAAAGAGACTTTCCATGTGCTACGTAAGGAATAACGGTACATTAACATGAGCGTAAGCCTTAACACTTCCCATTTACTTTAATGGGTGACGCAGCCTGATCTCACGAGAAATTGTTAATATTTTACGAGTTGGCTATTTCATATCATTTCATACAAAGTTAATTGTGCAAAAACGTACGATTCTCGTGTAAAAACTACAACGAAACTGAACCCCTAATCCCGCACCTACCCCTAATGTCACAGGGGTCAAGGCAAATGGATTCGACTCATGATTGTTATATCAACACAAAGGTAAGAAGTCCCGTTTATATTTTGCATGTTGTCATCTGGACTTCTGGGACAAAATACTACATTTATGATGCTAGAGCATCTGTATCTCAAAACAGAGACCATACACTGATGCTAAACCCGTATACCTTTTAAACAATGTATAGTAATGTTAATATTATTAATGTTTGTAGACAGTAGGCTATATAGATATTGTTAGCATGTCATCCCTCCCACGAATAAGTGCGCGTCGAGGGGGTGAACTTGTGGGTGAGTTTTAGCAGTCATTTGACATTGAGAATGAGGTGGCTAACAGCTATGCTAGTTTGTTTGCAGCGTGGTTTCTTTTGCAAAGCCAGTGACCAGCTACCGTACTTTTCGAAAGTTATACGAAATTTTTAACTGCTTTATTTTACAACTCTACATGAACTGAGTAATAGTGTTGTGCCAAACTAAAAGTGTTTCGCCAAACTAACCAAGACCGGGCCTTACCGACGAACCTACCCCTGAGTCTCTATCACTTTCCCAAGATACGGCGGACCTCCCGCTAGCTTCTAGCAATAACCATGGTGTCCACAAGCAGTATTCATTACCTACCGGGTCTAAATTTATGTAATTTGCGAAAATAATGCGTTTGAAAATATAAACGGGAATAGGTTAGCGTTGTCCAGGGCAAAATGAGTGCTTCATCACATCACAATTTACTCTCAAATCATTATGTGTAATGTGTTTCTTCTCCTGGAGTGTACTTATTAGTGATAGTTTTTTGCTTGATTTGTCTGTTGGCAATACATAAACCGTTAACAATAATATATAATAATATACAGTATATGGTCTGTACTGCTCGCGTGATACCATTGTGCGTGCGCACATGACGTTAGTAGTGGGGCGTGGCCAAAGGAGCAGTAGCTCATAAATATGTAATGACCACCTCAAAACAGTACAATCTGAAATGCCCTGAAACAGAGGCTACTAGAGATGGGTAAGAATCTTTTCCTACAAGCTATTTCGAGCAAACAACTTCTGAAACATGTTTTATGGAACTCATGCACATATTTAACTTGTGGAAAAGCAGGCATAATATGGACACTAAAAAATAGCAAATTCATGTTAATCAAAATATGCTGATTTTTTATTTGTAAAAAAATAATAAAACAAAACAGAATCATTTTCATTAGTAGTCTTTTGGACTATGGGACCTTTGGACCCACGCGCTTGTCAACGAAGTTGACTTAAAAAAAAGCTGCACGCTGAGCATGTCCCCATACTTTGTATTCATATTCCTATAAAATCCTTTACTGGAAAGGATAAAACTGTATGTTAACTTCAATGAATATGTTGTAAATTTGGAACCAAATAACAAATGCATACAAACCTTTACAAAATGATCAATCATACAAAAGGCAATAAAAATGAAAGTTCACTGCTATAATGAATGAATATGTGCGTCTGCAACTTTAAAATGATGCGTTTTATAAACTTGTGCATAACTGCACTATCTACTAGATGCCTAAAAATGATTTAATACATTCAAACACAGTAAAAATGTATCACCAGAGTGCCTGCTCTGACGTTTAACAAGTATGCAAATACAACATGGATGCTGCTGCACTACACATTATACTAAAGCAATAAAGCGCCATCCGAATTGTTTATCTAACACGTTGCTGAAAGCATGCTTTATTAAAAGTGCGTTGTATTGTACTAAAATCACAAAACACTGCTTTCTGTTCTTGTTGTCTTCAACCACAGGACATTCTTGTTGGTACCATCAACACTTTTTAACAATTTACACTGTAAAGTCTCTTTATACAGTTATCGCTAACCTGTCACTGTTACGTAATCAAATGATTACTGTCAGAAAATTAGTTCATTTCTATACAAATCCAATGGGTGGTAACAAACAATCAATGCTTTCATACAGCCTGGCTCAGTAACCATCAATGACACAAGCAAGTTCCTTGTTGGGAAAACTACATGTGGGCCAAACCTCACATTATTGTCTTGTTTTATAAGTGATCGAAGTGGATATGTGCAACCATTCACTAAAAGATACCTATTCACTCTGTCCAGAATGGCAGTCAGTGTATCAACATTTGGGAAAGGGAGTTTACCCAGTTTTAGAAACAGAGAGATAATATATCTGTCTGTTCATGACCTTTGGGCAGATTCCCCTGGTAGTCCTGGTGCTCCAGGTGGCCCCGTTGGTCCCCTAGGTCCTGGTGGTCCTATCGGTCCAGGAAGCCCATGTATCCCTGGGAGACCAGCTTGGCCCTGGATTCCTGGTGGTCCTTTGGGGCCAGGAACTCCATTTCTCCCAGGAATCCCCATATCACCCTTCTGTCCACTTTCACCACGAGGCCCTGGTTGTCCCAAAGACCCCTTTTCACCTTTAAGTCCTGGACTTCCTTTCATCCCAGGAAGTCCCGGCGCACCTTGATCACCCTTAATTCCGATAAGACCTTTCATCCCTGGAGACCCACGGTATCCTGCAAGTCCTCTGTCTCCTTTGATGCCCACTGGGCCTATAGGTCCTTTGCCCCCTGGTTCTCCCCTGTTTCCCTTTGGACCTGGTGGACCAGGTACACCTGTAAGAAAGGATGAATCATGAATTTTGTTTGATTCTCCTATGAGCCAAATAAGATTACATATCAGATTGTTCCCTTGAAAAACAGTATATAGTAATGTAACATGTATCTTCTAGGTTTCAAGAGATGTCAACCATTATTAAACTGTGCAGAGTTTGTCTGCAACCAAAGTCCTTAGCAACAAAATGTATTTTTGTATCAGACACTTTAAGAAAGATGATACAGATAGGGCAAAACCTTTCAAAATAGTGAAGTTCTGGATCAGCTGTGAATGATTGGTGTCCACCAGCTTCATCTCCTCCACCACCATAGAGAGGTTCCTCACATCAGCATCAAGCCGCACGCTCAGCATCATGTACTGCATCCTGAGAGTGTCAGATAGATGAAGAAGCAGCAAGACCGTGTTGTTCAAGTTCTGTAGATCTTCTGTGTGACTCCCCAGTCTGGATTGGCAGGAGGAACTCTCGATGTTAATGTATTTGTACATGCTCTGAACGTGACTGACGGTTGCGTTAATACTAGAGGAGATTGTGTCGATCTCCATTTTAATGGAGTCCATTCTTGTGTCCAGGGTCAGAAAACGGTCCTTAGTACGGTTCTTGTAGTAGGTGGCATGGTACTTAAGGTCATGCATGTTCTCCTCATGTTCATCGACGTAAGAAGAAATATTGTCTAGTTGCATCTGAAGGTTCATGACCTGCAGGGTTAGGTCATGGATCATCTCTGAGCTCATACTGATCCGCTGGAGTGTAGTAGAGATGCCATTTTGAATGGTCCTCACGGTTTGCGTGGTGACGCTGGCATTGGATTTTAATGTGTTTAAAACTCTACTGTAGTTCTGCCAGTCCGCTGTTATTTTCTGAAGCACCAAGGTCTCCTCGTCGGCCTTCCTTTGAAGAGCACCTATCCACAATGCACTGAGAGCAACGGTTGTGTTGACCTGTTGCATCGTGGCCTTCAAATCGTATTGATCTTCAACAAGGGTTTTCATTCCTTGATCGGTTTCGTTGATGACAACCTGCCAGCCAGTCACCTGATTCAGGTACTGGCTGAGAGATTGGTTTATATGTGTGATGGTAATTCCAAAGGCCTGAAGATCTCGCATCATTCTGTTGCTGGATTGCGTCAGACCTTGCTGTGATTGAGCGGCCTGGCCCAACTGATGCTCCTGACCAAGAACTTTCTTCTGGATCTCCTCAAAGTCCTTTTTCAATTTGGCGATCTCGGCTTGGAATTGTGCAACATCTAAGCAGTTTGAATAATTGTTTGCTGTGCGGAAATCTGCCAAAACAGAAAACGCCAAACCATTAATCTCTTTTCTCTTATATTGCAGAAATGAAAGATGATGTCCAGTAAAACTGATGTGAAATGCAAAGACGTCTATGTATGCACAGCTGTCATTATTTGGATAATAAATGTTTTCTCATGAGGTTGTGCTCTCACCAACCACAGGAAGTAAACCGTAAGATCAGATAAACACATTAGATACGAGATCTACTTTAAACAGAAGCAACTGTGTGAGAAAACTGCTCTAAAGGATTACTCCACTTTCATAGAAAAAATCGTGATAATTTACTGTACTCACCCCATGTCATCCAAGATGTTTATGTCTTTTGTTCATTTGAAAAGAAATTCAGTTTTTTTGATTAAAGCATTTCAGGATTTTTTTCCATATAGTGACTTTGGGGGACCTTAACAGTTTACAGTTTCAATGTAGTTCCAATGCAGCTTTAAAGGGTTCTAAGCGGTCCCAACCAAGGGAAACGATCAGTGTTTGAATTGAGGGGGGGGGGCTGGGGTGGTTCCGGACCCCCTATAAAGCACAAACATATAAATTGGAGGGGGGGTCCCCTGGTTTTCATTAAAATTAAGATAGATTCATTTAAAATTTTCATGCTGGGCTGCCACAAAGCGGTACTGTCTATTTAGGTCTTAATTTTGCAATAAACTAATGAATTAAACTAGTTAGGGGACCCCCTTATAATCTTTGACATAATCTGTTGACATCATTTGCACACTAAAAATGATCGTCATTTTCGCCAAAGGTTCCCAGCACGACCTTACGTATTACGTAATCATGGACCGTTTTAAACAATAAACTGATACAAAGACATTAATTAGTATAATTCCACGTACAACAATGTCGGAACGCTCCTCTTTTTCCACACTTGTAAACACTGGAGCAGTAGTTTTGCATACGTCATGCGAGACCTTTCGACGTAATTACGTAATATGTAAGGTCGCTTTAGTGCGTCACACGGACAGTGCAAGATGAGAAGTTGTGGTTTAAAAGTACTTGTTATTTTAGGCTGAAAATGACGATCGTTTTGCTAAATTAGACCCTTATGCCTCAGTTGGGATCTTTTAGAGCCCTTTGAAGCTGCACTAAAACTGCGATTCCAAACCGCATTGAAAATGCAAACTGGTGAGGCACAACAAAGTTCACTATATGGAGAAAATCCTGGAATGTTTTCCTCAAAAAGCTTAATTTATTCTCGACTGAACAAAAAAGACATAAACATCTTGGATGACATGTGAATGAGTAAATGTTTTAATGAAAGTGGAGTGTTCCTTTAAGATTCTCGATCTTAAAGATAGATCACAAAAAAAGTCATACCTTTCATGCTCTCCTGGACTTTGGAAATCTTTTTGTTGTAAAACGATTCCTCTTCAGATAATGTGTCAACTCTCCTAAAAACTATCAGAATGTATTCACATTAAAAATAAATTCAGGTAAACAAACATTGGAATATACAATTTTTTAAATTTGTGCATAATATATTTTTGTTACATAACACCACACGTATGACGAAAATACTTTAAAATATTACGTTTTTCAGAAGTGATCTCAGGGAGCCGTTGCCTTTTCAAATCAATGTGTTGGGAATTCTTTCCAGAATCCGTACAGACCAAGACTTAATCTTGGACTACAGGGACTGGTAAAGTGTGTAATGGATCGTTGCATGTGGTTGTAATTTATATACCAGCTGTATTTGTGCAGAACACCTGCTGTATTTAAAAGGTGCTGAATGGAGATTTTCTATAGATTTCTGAGATGTGCCTGAATTTTTATTCGGTGACACTTCTTATTCTGATTAAATTCAAATGCCGGTGTAAATTAAGTTGCTTAGTATAATTGTGCGCATATTACACACATCACTGCTTGTTACATAACAACATTTTTGTGGAGTTACAGCAATACAAAACAGATGCATGCTGCATCATACTAAAATACCTTAGATCTGCTTTGTTTTTATCATCTTACCATGGCGTTTACATTCCTGATTTGCTTTACCACAGTTTAACTATGCCGTGGCAGTATTATATCCTGTCAGTTACATTTCAAGCATGATTTTATTATAGAAGAATGTACTCAATGCAAATGAAGAAGGTTTGTAAATTGTAAAACTACAAGCACGATGCCCAGTATTTTCATGTAAACAAATATTATTTTTATGTTGTAGCAATGTGTCTTGACACTATTTTCTTTAGCTTAAAAACCTGTTACTTGGTGATCATTGCACATCAAGCACTTTTATGTTCTTTATTGCAACTAATTTCATTAGTTTTTTGTTAATTCAAGGTAAAATAAACAATTGAACTGTTCACAGGCTCTGAAGTGGCCTTAGTAAAAAAGTCAAAAGTAGAAAATGATTTAACATTATGCCTACTTAGTTTGGACAGGCAACAAACTTATAAGTAATATTTTTACTGCACTGAAAATGCAGCATGAAGTTAAAACAACTTTAAACAGTCAATTAAACCTACTATTTAAACTTTTGACTTGTGATAAGTTGACAAAACGTATAAAAATAAGTTGAAATTCAGTGGCGGGCGGTGACTTCTCTTCCAAGGGGCGCAAATTCAAAATATGTGTTCGGTGCGTCATGTGAACCAACGTGGATCATGCATCACGTCAAAATATGTGCCTGCTGCACATGTGTCGAAAGGGTTTATGATAAAAGAGACGCTCGCGTTCACAAAATACTCGCAAGACACAAACTTAACAGTAAACTCTGATTAAACATGAGATTATGGGAGTATCTGGCAAAGTGAGTGTCTCTCTTTTATCATGAACCTCTTTGAAGAGTCTGCAGCAGGCACGTATTTTGACAAAACACGTGATGCACATAAGTTTACATGATGCGCCGAACACATATTTTGAAATGACGAGCCACACACATGACAGTCACTGTTAAAATTGATTAACTTAATTTGTTAAGTTAAAGTAACATAAAAATATCTGTTGATTTGATATTATTTTTATAGCTTGTGCCGTGTGGTGTAAAACTTACCAAGGGATGCCAAGATGGCCACGGCAATGATGAGCAAAGCTAAAAAGCCATACAGCATTTTGACAGCTAGCTGGAGAGAATGTGACTGCTGACATTTCATACATCCACCTCTTGTTCTCCCTCTAGATACAAAAACATACTTAGCTCTCATACACCGTCCCATTGTCATAAACAAACAATTATAACTGCTATAACGTCTTTGGCAGCCTGGTCATAGATATACATAGATGCTACATTTGACCACTCCAGAAACATCGTAATGGGCAACATTTCACACAACACTTTATAATCAAAAAGTAAAAAGAGTTAATAATGATGTAAAAACCAATGAGATTTAAATTTGTGAAATAATGGGATAATATTTTACACACTCTAAAAAAGTGTTGTGTCAAAATAAAGCTAACCCAACCCGCAATTTAAGCAATTTTGAGCATGGCATGGTTGTTGGTGCCAGACGGGCCGGTCTGACTATTTCAAAATCTGCTCAGTTACTGGGATTTTCACGCACAACCATTTCTAGGGTTTACAAAGAATGGTGTGAAAAGGGAAAAACATCCAGTTTGCGGCAGTCCTGTGGGCGAAAATGTCATGTTGATGTTAGAGGTCAGAGGAGAATGGGCCGACTGATTCAAGCTGATAGAAGAGCAACTTTGACTAAAATAACCACTCGTTACAACCGAGGTATGCAGCAAAGCATTTGTGAAGCCACAACACGCACAACCTTGAGGCGGATGAGCTACAACAGCAGAAGACCCCACCGGGTACCACTCATCTCCACTACAAATAGGAAAAAGGGGCTACGTTTTGCACAGGCTCACCAAAATTGGACAGTTGAAGACTGGAAAAATGTTGCCTGGTCTGATAAGTCTCGATTTCTGTTGAGACATTCAGATGGTAGAGTCAGAATGTGGCGTAAACAGAATGAGAACATGGATCCATCATGCCTTGTTACCACTGTGAAGGCTGCTGGTGGTGGTGTAATGGTGTGGGGGATGTTTTCTTGGCACACTTTAGGCCCCTTAGTGCCAATTGGGCACCGTTTAAATGCCACGGCCTACCTGAGCATTGTTTCTGACCATGTCTATCCCTTTATGACCACCATGTACCCATCCTCTGATGGCTACTTCCAGCAGAATAATGCACCATGTCACAAAGCTCGAATCATTTCAAATTGGTTTCTTGAACATGACAATGAGTTCACTGTACTAAAATGGCCTCAACAGTCACCAGATCTCAACCCAATAGAGCATCTTTGGGATGTGGTGGAACGGGAGCTTCACGCCCTGGATGTGCATCTCACAAATCTCCATTAACTGCAAGATGCTATCTTATCAATATTGGCCAACATTTCTAAAGAATGCTTTCAGCACCTTGTTAAATCAATGCCACGTAGAATTAAAGCAGTTCTGAAGGCAAAAGGGGGTCAAACACAGTATTAGTATGGTGTTCCTAATAATACTTTAGGTGAGTGTATATATATGATTCTGGCCAACATGACATGGCAAAAATCTCTTAACCAATGGCACGAGTTTGGGGCAGAGCTATCTGTTTGTATGACCATTAGCAGATGGTGGGAGTCTTCAGGAAAATCCTGTTTTAATATTTTTTGTGCACAATTTAAATGAACTACCACAAATAACATGAAAGTACACAACAGTGTCCTACACAACACAAAACACACTGTGACCCTTCTCTAAATGAATGTTACTAATAGAGTTGTAACTTTGAAAATGAAACTTCTCAGGGACCAAACCTCATTCTTGGATATTAGAAACAGATGTACAAAACCACTCATAAACAACAAAGCAGTGGAGACTACATGTTCACTCCTATAAACATGGTGATAGAAGTGTTGAAGTCAAACCACTCATTGCAAACAAAAACAGCAAGACCACACATATAAAGGCAAATGTGTAATGTCACAAGAACAAAAAGCTTATTTATATAAACGTAATAGAGATAAATTTTTCTAACCTCTAAAAGAAGGATTTTCTTCCTCTTCACCAGTTAAGTCCTCATCTGCAATGAGAGATTGTACAAAACATGAATAAGAATGTATCATACTTAAATGTTATCATAATCCCATTACATTATTGTTCATCGTGTTGGCTAATTCAACACAGTTTCCACCATCTCCCTTTTGCACGAAATGGAAACATTATACTGTTGTATTTTCAGAAAAGATTAGGCTATTATAGGAGCATAACTAGATCCATTGCAGCAATTCGTGCATATTTTTGTGTACATCTATCTTATACTCCTACTAAGAGAGTAACATTACAAACAACCGTGAATAAAAGAAAATGTCAACGTACCATTAAAAAGCTGATTCTCGTAGCCACAATGGTTATCTGTACAAAAAAATAAAGGTTAATGTTTGTGTTTGCATATACAGGTCATTATTAAAACATAAAGACATCTCCAGATTCATAAAATATAAGCTAAAATGATGTAGGATCTGTTTTCCAGGACTCTCTTAAAGACACAAATACTCAACTTGGACCGACTCGTACATAGTGAGGTCATTGTTGGACAGAACCGTATATTAGCACAATTACATTGAAATGGTGAGGGAATTGTTTTCTTGTTAAATTTGATGATTTATTACCTCTGGGATCAATAAAATTGGACTGTAATATTTTAATGTGTCAGATAGGCGTGTCAAAGAAAGTTGCTGAGTTTGTTTTCATGGCATTGCGAGTAATTTTGTGTATATGTTTTAGCCAAATTTTGAATTCAGTGTAATTGTATAATTTATTTATTTAAAGGAACAGTATGTATGAAATGTATATGAATTAATCATAAAATGGTCCTGATATGTCACTAGACATTAGGAAATCATTTTCATTTCAAATACTTATATCACTGACAACAGTGGTCTGGTCAGGATATTGTCATTTAAAAAGTGGAGTTGCAGCCCTCAACTGATGTTTATGTTGTCATTTTGTGTATCGGCCACCAGTTGTGTGATTGCAGTACCAGTTTTAACCACAAGTTTTGTGATTGCAATACCAGTTTTGGCCACAATCCTACATACTGTTCCTTTAACGTATTTTTGCAATAAATTTACCAGTTACCAATCCTTTGCAAAAACAATTATAAAAACCACTCCTATTCCCATGGAATGCATAAAACGATACCTTAAAGGGACACTCCACTTTTTTGAAAAATACTCATTTTCCCATAGCTCCCATTTAAACATTTGATTTTTACCGTTTTGGAATCCATTCAGCTGATCTCCGGGTCTGGCGCTATCACTTTTAGCATAGCTTAGCATAATCCATCGAATCTGATTATCTGACCATTAGCATTGCGCTAAAAAATAACCAAAGAGTTTTGATATTTTTCCTATTTAAAACTTGACTCTTCTGTAGTTACATCATCTACTAAGACCGACGGAAAATTAAAAGTTGCGATTTTCTAGGAAGATATGGCTAGGAACTATACTCTCATTCTGGCTTGATAATCAAAGACTTTGCTGCCTTACCATGTATGCAGGAGGCACAATGATATTACACAGTGCCCGAAAGTAGTCCCCTTAGTAACTTTCAATGGCAAGGGACTATTTTCTGGCCCTACGTAATATCATTGCGCCTCCTGCAGCCATGTTACAACAGCAAAGTCCTTGATTATAACGCCAGAATGAGAGAATAGTTTCTAGCCATATCTGCTAGGAAATCGCAACTTTTTATTTTCTGTCGTTCTTAGTACACCATAAAACAAACACGTCATCATCTGAGACAAAGTATAGTGACAAAACGTGCTTTATAGTTTGTCTTTTTAGGGCTACTGTAGAAGGATGGTGGCGCGAGATGGCAACTGTCATATAAGTGGACCCGCGCTGTATGTATCATAGGTATTGAAAAAAATAAAGTTCATTATGTAAGGTCTTTATACACCGCTGATAATATAGTTACGTATTTTATATTTCTGTCAAGAAATCCTTCTAAAAGTTAAACAATGCTTAAATCTGCGTGTAAATGTAATGAAGAAATGAAGACACAAGAAGAAAGGAAAAAAAGATGAAAATGCAGAGGCGTCTCTTTGGAAGGCTGCAATCTAGTTGTGGTTCATCACAGATTCATTGGAGTCCAGCCTGACTCTGCTTAGAAAAATAAAGTTCATTGGGCAACAACTACATAAGGGAATAAAACCGCTATCTGAAGAAATAAAGAGATGCAGCTTTTATCCGAGAAGAAAAAAACATATGGAGGGGAAACCAAAGGAACACCAGAACATCTATGATGTTCAGATGGTAGAGCTTTGTGTTAACAGCGCAAAAGTCGTGGGAAACAGATATACTGGAAAATGTATAGCTTACTGTAAGTCACTTTGGATAAATGCATCTGCCAAATGCATAAATGTAAATGTATGTCTCCAAGAGTATGCCAGTCATCAGCACCAAAGCTTTCAAATTTACATTTATGCATTTGGCAAACACCTTTACCCAAAGTTACCAAAGCCAGTGTTTTGGGGGGGGGGGGCAAAAGGGGCACTGCCCCCAGACCAGAGCCAATTATGATTGTTTGAGCTATTAATGACTAGAAATTTGAGAATTCATATTTTATTTTATTAATCCTAATATTTTAATGGGTAAACTAAGTAACCTAAGGCTAAAATAGGTGTAATTAATTGAAATCATCTTTAAAAACCATGAAGCAGCACTTTCTCGCTAATCTCAAAGCATGCAGTATCCTTGTTTGCTGGTAGGTGCCTCCCCCAACCACAAATGCAATGTACACATTTTATCAGAAAATGTTCACTTATTTTACCTTTTTTAAATCAGACAATACTTTTCAGCAAACATCTTAAAGGTGCCATGTTATATAAACATCACAGTCTCTCAGTGTAGACATTTGCACCTGCTTGGCTTTCTGCTTGTTTTAAATGTCTTCCATGGGCCATTTTTCAAACCCTGGTCATGATTTGGTATGCAAACCAGACCCGCTAAGCTCTGAGGTGAGATTGTTTATGTCCATTTCTCAAACAGCTGAAGTCAGGTCTGCAGAAACCAAAAGGGGTAAAAGCTCGGTGAGGAAATGAAGTGTGAGGATTACTGGAATGTGTGCAGTTAAAGCGTCTCTGAGACTTTACACTTCCCCATCAGTCGTGGCAACACAGGTGGATCTGAACTGGCTCAACATTGGCCCTAATTTGTGGTAATGTAGGTTTTGCCAGCAGTACAGAGGAAAGGAGGAGACCCTTACAGTCTGCTCTTAAAGTCTGCAAAACATCCTTTTCACGGACGTCAGGAACTTAAGCTTATTCAGGCAAACAGAAGGAAATCTGAAAGGCATAGTTATGAAGAGACAGAATGTTTGATTTATTTAAAGGGTCATTTAAGGTACTGGAGAGAATGGAAAGTCTAGTTTTTTTTAAATCTGAAAACATTAGGTGAATATGCTAGTGTTGTACAAGATGTGAAGTCAAAATGTGATGTAAGAGTTAAATAAGTTCAGAGTAGACGGTCTCACTGTATGTTTTTACATGTTATGCAACCGTGAAATACATTAAATGGTACTCAGTTGCTACAAGGTCATGATCAGGTTATGTTACATGACTCTTAACAATGAACATACATTAAGTTAACCATTATAAACCATGTTTATTAAACACCAAAAAAAGAAGTATTGTTTTATCTGTCTGATACAGTGTGCTTAAATAGATTTCCTAATCTGAATCACATCAGTGTGGTATACAGGCAAATAACAGACTGATCACAAGGAAAGATGTGTTATAGTCACAAAAAAATTATTAATTTATTTGTGTCCATGACACGAAATTCAGCTTTTTTCCGTGTCCGTTGCACGACTTTCTTTTTTGTTTTTATTTTAAGTATTGTTTTCTCATAGTTGTTTCCTATATTCTTACCATTGTTGCTTAATCACATTAGTGTGGTAAACTCTTTCTAAACTTCTAAAATTCTAAACTGCTAAGAATAAATAACAACAAAGTTCTTTAAACGTAGTTTATTTATATAACAAGCAAAAAAACAACACATAGATTACCTAGGAAACCAAAACATTTGTTATTTTCGACGAGGCATTTGTTCAAGAGATCAATTTAGCAACTAGTCAGACCATTAAAAAAAAAAAACCGGAAGTAAAGTTCGGATCCATACGTGTATCGAGTCAGCGCACGTGCGTCCGATAAAACCATCTATAAAACCGATAAAACCGTCGTGTTATAGTCACAAAAAATGTGATTAATTTATTTGTGTCCATGACAAGAAATTCACCTTTTGTTGTGTTAACGCAAAAAATTCTATAAATAGTTTTTTGTGTCCGTTGCACGACTTTCTTTTTCGTTTCTTTTTATATATTGTTTTCTCATAGTTTTTTCCTATTTTCTTATCATTGTCGCTTAAACACATTAGTGTGGTATACAGGCAAAAAACAGATTAATCTCACAGAAAATCGTGTCAGTCACGAAAAATTTAATTAATTTATTAGTGTCCATGACACGAAGTTCAGCTTTTTTCCTGTCACTCGCACAAATTTCTATAAATAGTTTTTTGTGTCCGTTGCACAACTTTCTTTTTCATTTCATTTTATGTATTGTTTTCTCGTAGTTTTTCCCTATTTTCTTACCATTGTCTCTCAATCACATCAGTGTGGTATACAGGCAAATAACAGACTGATCTCACGGAAAGTCGTGTAATAGTCATGAAAAATTTGATTAATTTATTCATGTCCATGACACGAAATTCAGCTTTTTTCTGTGTCACTTGCACAAATTTATCTAAATAGTTTTTCATGTCGTTGCACGACTTTCTTTTTCGTTTCATTTCATGTATTGAATTCTCATAGTTTTTTCCTATTTTCTTACCATTGTCGCTTAATCACATTAGTGTGGTATACAGGCAAATAACAGACTGATCTCACAGAAAGTCGTGTTATAGTCACAAAAAAGTTATTAATTTATTTGTGTCCATGACAAGAAATTCAGCTTTTTTGTGTCATTCGCAAAAATTTCTATAAATAGTTTTCCGTTTCCGTTGCATGACTTTCTTTTTCGTTTCATTTTATGTATTGTTTTCTCGTAGTTTTTCCCTATTTTCTTACCATTGTCTCTCAATCACATCAGTGTGGTATACAGGCAAATAACAGACTGATCTCATGGAAAGTCATGTTATAGTCACGAAAAATTTGATTAATTTATTAGTGTCCATGACACGAAATTCAGCTTTTTTCCTGTCACTCGCACAAATTTCTATAAATAGTTTTTCGTGTCCGTTGCACAACTTTCTTTTTCATTCCATTTTATGTATTGTTTTCTCATAGTTTTTTCCTATTTTCTTACCATTGTCGCTTAATCACATTAGTGTGGTATACAGGCAAATAACAGACTGGTCTTACGGAAAAGCGTGTTATAGTCACAAAAAATGTGATTAATTTATTTGTGCACAAAAATCAGCTTTTTTCATGTCACTCACAAATTTCTATAAATAGTTTTTCATGTCCGTTGCACGACTTTCTGTTTCGTGTAATTTTATGTATTGTTTTCTCATAGATTTTTCCTATTTTCTTATCATTGTCGCTTAATCACATTAGTGTGGTATACAGGCAAATAACAGACTGATCTCATGGAAAGTTTGTTAAAGTCACAGAAAATTTGATTAATTTATTCGTGTCCATGACATGAAATTCAGCTCTTTTTCGTGTAACTCACACAAATTTCTATAAATAGTTTTTCGTGTCCTTTGCAGCACGACTTTCTTTTTCATTTCATTTTATGTATTGTTTTCTCATAATGTTTTTCTATTTTCTTACCATTGTCGCTTAATCACATTAGTGTGGTATACAGGCAAATAACAGACTGATCTCACGGACAGTCGTGTTATAGTCACGAAAAGTTTGATTAATTTATTTGTGTCGAACGAATTTCTATAAATTCGAGTGACATGAAAAAGACATTTTCATGTGCGAGTGACATGAAAAAGACATTCGTGCTCAAGGCACAAAAAAGCAGGATTTCGTGCCATGGTCACAAATAAATGAATTATGCAAATGTCAATCTTAGACTATTCATTAATTATAACACCCTCACAATGTGCGATTTGTCTGCTACAGTTCATGCTATTAAACGTTAACCCTTCAAATACAGCAATATTATATATTTTGTTGAATTACCAAGACAAAACGTAATATACAAAAAATAAACTAGAAGATTTCTTCAGTCACAGCCGAGGCTCCACAAATCCCTACAATGTGTCAAAAGTTAGGTTGATATCTTTAATATCTCCAGAGTTAATGAAAGATTTCCAGAGGATCCTCCTGATCTTATCATATCTGCCAATGGAAAGTCTCAAATATGATTCATATTAAACTTAAGAGGCTTTGATAGATGAATTGGTGTATACAGTATCATTTTCATGCTTCCAAGCGGATATCCCAGCTAAAATGGATAGCACACAGGAAACATACAGTGATCGTGGTATTATGTGACCAGATGAACGCAGTGGACTAAAACTTCTGACAAGAACGCTGAGATAGAAATTGGAGATTTTAGGCAGGGTCTTTCCAAACCACAGGGATTCAACCAAGACAAGTGTCTCCACAGTTCTGGTCGATGTACAATTGTGGTATTTTTACAGTGCATGCGGTTTCACTCAAAGCAATGAAATGCTGAGAATTTACTGATGTAGAATTCAAATCTAGAGTTCAAACAATTGAAAGCATTTTTATAGTATTGTTACAGTATTGTGTAGTTTGGAAATTAAGAAGATAAAAACTGGTGAACTTAGATACCTACATGTTTACTGGCACACATGGTAGTGTTGTAGTCAAGACCACCCAAACCGAGACCAAGTCATGACCAAGACCAAGACAGGCCGAGACCGAGACAAGACCAAGACTTTAAAGGGTCGAGACCAAGTCAAGACCAAGACAGGCCGAGACCAAGTCAAGACCAAGACCAGTGCAAGTCACTGCATTAAAACACTTATGCATTAAAACACTTCATAGCATATGATTAGGCACTTCTTGTCTGTGTGTGTGTGTGCGCGTGTGTGTGTGTGCGCGTGCGTGTGTGTGCGTGTGTGTATGCCATCAGAGAAGTTGATAAAATAATCAAAGGCATTGCAAATATGTGGGAATTTATCTTTGTCTATAAGCAAATAAAAGTGAACAAACACTAAAGAGCTGAAATCAACTTAACCATTTATTCTGAACTGTCTTTCGATGGCTTGCCATCCACTTAACACAAGGCAGGTGCTTTTAGTAATAAATTTAGAAAAATTGTCATTGGGAGAAATATAACAATGCTTAAACAATGCCAACATCATATGCCAAACCTGAATAAACTGCATAAAATGAATGATAAAAATAAATTTGTGATGTGCCATCAGTTGTGGTCTTGACCCGTCTTGAAATAAAATTCTGAGTCCTCTTTGTCTGAGACGGATAGGAGACCGAGTAAAAATGTGGTCGATTCCAAGACCTTTAAAAAGTGGGTCTTGAACTATCACACTAACACATGGGTCGCCTTAATACACATTCCCATTTTACAGCTTGTTTTTGATGCCAGAAGTTTTTAAAGTCAACCCTAAAAGTCACAAAACACAAATTGCCAGCGTTTTGTGTGCGATTACAACAAATGCGACCCTGGACCACGCTTTCCATTGATGTATGGTTTGTTAGGATAGTACAATGTTTGGCTGGGATACATTTTTTTGAAGATCTGGAATCTGAGTGTGCTAAAATATCAAAATATTGAGAAAATCACCTTTAAAGTTGACAAAATGAAGTCCTTAGCAACACATATTACTAATGATAAAAACATGTTTGATATATTTACGGTAAGAAATGTACAAAATAGGTACACTGTAAAAAAAATCTGTAGAAATTACAGTATTACTGGGTATTGCTGCCAGTAACTTACTGTAGATTTTACATTAATGTTATTTACTGGCAACAGTTTGTTCAAAGTTAAATGAACAGGAAACATTTTCAGTCTTTATCTTCTACAGTAAGTTACTGGCAACCAGCTGCATAATTACAGCATTTTTTTTACAATTTGACCCATACAATGCATTGTTGGTTATTGCTACAAATATGCCCATGAAATATTTGGCCTTTTTAAGTAAAATGAGAAGAATTTTATTATAAAGTGCCAAACAGTAAATATATCGATAAGAACCTGTGAATATAGCTGAAGAAATGTATGCATATGTGGTTTGCACTATAGCTCCACACCTGCTACTCAGATACCACGAGGAACACATTAGGAACCCTGGCCTTAAATGATTTTGGGTTATGCATTAAAAAAATGTATAAATTATTTTCTATTAATACAGAGATCTTCATCAAAGGATGTTCATCTAAATGTTTCACTTGCTTAAGTATGTTGACAAGAACCAGCATCTAAAATATACCCCGCAAATATAGTTTACATAACCCTAACCAAAAATTCAACAGCAAAGAGTGTCAAGCTGAGAGTGGTGAAGGTATTATATAATGTATTTTTAAAGTAACAGAAAGACAGTCTTGTATCCAACATCAACAGTTTCCTGGTCTCTCTCTAGACCTTGCGGTCTTTAATGTTTACTGCCAACACGTTTATGCCGGCCAAATAATATGCATGCTTCCCATGTGGCAAACCATCACACATTTGTCAAAGTATAAACTTTGCTTACCTTTCATGTTGACTCTAAAGCAGTCCCAGTAAGGCTCAGGCGAAGACTTGAGTTTTAACTAAATATCTTATTGCACCTGTTTGTCGGTCCAATCAGAATCCAGATTAATCGCCGCTATGACGAAGAAGCATTCTGGTTTGTTTACATCAATGAAAGATGTCCAAAGGGTGTTATTGGAACAGCCATCAAATGTGACAAGAACAAGAAATGCACAGCATCCAACAGCCGTTGTCTACGGTGGATCCGTCTCTAATCCGCCACTTTGCTTTAAGAGCAAGAGAAAGTCATACCTCGGACAGTAACCATGTGTAGGTTTGAGAAACATGAGAGGGAGAGGGAGTGAATGTTTCTGTGTGTGGGAAAGGGAGGGGATAGATGAAGAGAAAGGAGGAGAAAAGGAGGTGGTGGGACTGTGCGTGTGTTTCATAGAGTCGGTCTTCAGCACCGGCCTAATTGTTAACAAATGTCCAGTATGGAGCAACACGCACCTTTATCTTCTGAGGCCTGTGTTGTTGGACATCTTCTTTGCTTTATGTTTGCCATATGGGACAAAAAGGGACCTGATGTTCCCAAACATTCTGCATTTTGCTTCTGGGGGGGAAATAAGCAGCTATCAAAGATGCAATGTGCAGATTCACACTTTTAACATGTTGTCTTATTTAAAGACGGTGCAAGTGTGTTTAAAATTGCTTTTAGGATTTAATTATTCTTGGATGCTTTCAAAGGCGAAATCCATATGCCAGTTTAAGGAATTATTTACATGATCTTTCTATACATAAAGAAGATCATTTGAAGATAAAAGAGTATAAAAATATGTCTTGGTGAGTTGAAATTAGGGCATTTTTTATTTTTTGTGCAGATTTTTTAAGACCGGACAGGAGCTTGTAAAAAATATTTGATTTTCCATTGTTTTTTAAATTTATATTGTGGGAAAGTCTTTGACCACCACCAGCTTTGTTGTTTTTGCAAACTTTCAGACCAAAATACCTTCTTCAGGCCGAAGTCAGTATTAAGTGTGATCTCTCTTGGCATTAAACACATCTTGAACTCTTTTAAGGAGACTGAAGTCCTGAAAACATTAGATTAGAATTAAAGAGCACCTATCGTCCGATTCACGATTTTACATTTCCTTTGGTGTCTAAGTGTGTATTAGTACATTTTAACGATATTCAAAAGATACATACACCAAAGTAAACGATGACATGAGTTATAGTCTCCAATGAAAATCTCTCTTTTTTTTGAGTACAAAAAACGCACGAATTGTTGGCAACAGTTTACTTCCTAGGATTGGTGATGTAGACAAGACCAACAGTATCATAATTCCTCACGCTTCGGACTTACAGCCTGTAAGTTAACTCCTGTTAGCATTGCATTGTGAGCGAATCGTTCAAACATGGTAAGAAGCATCACATTTCAAGATGACGTCAGAATTATTCAGGCCAAAGTAAACGATGACATGAGTTATAGTCTCCAATGAAAATCTCTCTTTTTTTTTGAGTACAAAAAACGCACGAATTGTTGGCAACAGTTTACTTCCTAGGATTGGTGATGTAGACAAGACCAACAGTATCATAATTCCTCACGCTTCGGACTTACAGCCTGTAAGTTAACTCCTGTTAGCATTGCATTGTGAGCGAATCGTTCAAACATGGTAAGAAGCATCACATTTCAAGATGACGTCAGAATTATTCAGGCCAAAGTAAACGATGACATGAGTTATAGTCTCCAATGAAAATCTCTCTTTTTTTTGAGTACAAAAAACGCACGAATTGTTGGCAACAGTTTACTTCCTAGGATTGGTGATGTAGACAAGACCAACAGTATCATAATTCCTCACGCTTCGGACTTACAGCCTGTAAGTTAACTCCTGTTAGCATTGCATTGTGAGCGAATCGTTCAAACATGGTAAGAAGCGTCACATTTCAAGATGACGTCAGAATTATTCAGGCCAAAGTAAACGATGACATGAGTTATAGTCTCCAATGAAAATCTCTCTTTTTTTTTGAGTACAAAAAACGCACGAATTGTTGGCAACAGTTTACTTCCTAGGATTGGTGATGTAGACAAGACCAACAGTATCATAATTCCTCACGCTTCGGACTCACAGCCTGTAAGTTAACTCCTGTTAGCATTGCATTGTGAGCGAATCGTTCAAACATGGTAAAAAGCGTCACATTTCCAGATGACGTCAGAATTATTCAGGCCAATCACAACGTACAGATTAGCAAGCTATCCAGATACACAGCGCTTTTCAGATCAATGAGTTTTGTACAAAATCAGTGCGTTTCAGGAAGACAGGGACATCTGGAGATAAAAAAATGTACGGTATGTGGAAAATAATGTTTTTTAACCATAAACCACGCGTACACATTGTATTATATCAAATACACAAAATAACGTTGTTTTTAGCAATGAAATAGGTGCCCTTTAAAAATTACATATCATTTTTAACCCTAGTTGACAAAACCAGTCATAAGGGTCAATTTAATTTATTGAGACTGATGCAAAAGTTCAATTCAATTCAATATCATCAAAAAGTTGACTAAATAAGCTTTACATTGTTTGTTTGGATAGGACAAAATATGCCCAATTCTTGATTCAGCCAATGTAAAAGAAAATCCAAATACTCAGAAAATCGCCTTTAAAGTAGTCCAAATGAAGTCCTTAGCAACTGCATCCACTCACAAAAATAAAGTTTTATTTACGGTAGGAAATGTACTAAATATCTTCATGGAACATGATCTTTATTTAATACCCTAATGATTTTGGTATAAAAGAAAAATCGATAATTTTGACCCATACAATCTATTGTTGGCTATTGCTTCAATATACCTGTTCGATTTATGACTGGTCTTGTGATCCAGGGTCACATTTAGGTTTAAGAGAGCCTGCACGTTCCTGCTATTGCTCAAGTGTAAGGGTAGCTCACTAAATACTTAAAACTATAACATATCATTTTATTCTGTTTATTAATACTGCATACACATTTCATGTTTTTTCATGTTTTATTCTAATAAAGAGACTGAGAATATATGGCCATAAACAAAAAATGTAATTGTGCCATAGTGACCTCTAATAATGCATTTCAGACCCTCCACCTCTGGATCTTTGTATAGGTTTTTGTTTACCAAGACAAACAGATCTTGGGCCCTGTTTTAACGATCTAAGCATATGGTCTAAAGCGCACTGTCTAAATGGGCATGTCCGATTACACTTTTGCTAATTTAACGATAGGAAAAAATGGTTTGTGCGCCAAGCACACGGTATAAAAGGGTTGTTCCTATTCTCCTAATGAGTAATGTGAGTGTTTTTGGGCGTAACATGCAATAAACCAATGAGAGTCTCAGCTCTCATCCCCTTTAAAAGCCAGTTGCGCTGACGCCATGCCGATTCCCTGTTTAGATGGTGAAATTAGTAAACAGAAAAACTATGTGGAGGAAGAAGACCACCAGTTTAAGATTCATGTTAAAAAAAAATTTTTGTGTATTAAAACCATTTAAAAGTTGTTTTCTTTCAGTCATGGAAGTAAAATTAGCCTACATGATATCCTACATGATCAGTGTAATCTCAAAGAATAATTTACAAATATGCAAGAAATGGTTTGTACTCTAAAAATACTTTATTTAATAACAAACAGGAGATAAAGAATTTACAAATGTGTGAATAGCTGAAACGTTTCAGACCAGAACGCCCATGGGCACAAAATTGGGCGCAAATGCATTTGCTATTTAAACAGCGTGGTGCTAATTGTGAAAATGATAATTTCGCCAGGTTGAAACTAGCAAAAAACACTTGCGCATTGCGCTGCATTGCGCTGCATTGCGCTGCATTGCGCCGGGTGTATGGGCCCTTAGTTTTTTATTTGTACCTTGTGCTATGAGCTTGATTAACTCAAAAAGGAAGTGAAATGTGTGTTTTATAATGTTTATTTATGTGTATTTGTTTTATATTGTCTCTGTATTTGGTGTATGATGACTTCTATGTCTTTTAACAAATTGCCCCAAGGGGGACAATAAAGGTTATCAAGACTAAGACTGTTAAGGGGGTCGCACACCGGACGCGCAGCTCAGCGCCGTTCTAATAAAATCGAACACATTGTTTTCTGTGAGTATACACACACCAGCGGCGACAGGTGGCGTCTGTCCGCGGCACCCATCTTTGACTCAGGAAGTTGCTAAAATCCCTGTCGCGCCACAGAGCGCCACTCACATAGTTTCACATTAAATAACATCATATTTGTCCCAAATCATTAACGATTAACATTGACTGCTAACGTATATTAAGCATTTTTAAGTAGACGCTATCTGACTAAGCTAGCGCTATTTTATCAGTCCCTCCAGAAAAACGCGATTGTGTGATCGCGTGATATATTGCATAATCAGCCAAAGTCTGCATATTTATGAGGGGCTGCATTTTTTCCAAATACGACGCACTTTCACCGCATTAATTACATATTTCCGCGCACAAAATATGCGGGGCTTGCATGATTTCATAATCTCTGCATTTTCGTAGCAAAAAGTCACATATATATTAGCAGAAAGTTGAAAAAATTTTCATTTACTTCCCAAAAGCGCAGCCGTGTCCTCTATTGCCATGGGAACGTTATGAAGTGACGTGATTATGTGACGTGAACATCATTGCAGCTTTTGCAAGTTTCTGCAGTTTTTTTTTAAGAAAACGTGCCGCAAAATCAAGGATTTTTGCCCGCAACAATTACAAACTGTTTTATATGCACTTCCGTTGTACGATACCTCCAAGTTGTCCTAGACGCGATGCGGCACTGAGCTGCGCGTCCGGTGTGCGACCCCCTTAAGACTAGGACTTTTGCAAAGTACTGTATGTTCACTTTTTTATGTTTTTTTTTTATTATTATTTTCCATGTATTTACAACAGTGTAACCTTTTCAATGAAGATAATATCCGAACTCTTTAAATATCTTCAAATGCTGTTAGTTCTGGGACGGTTTAAAGAAGATGTACTGTAAATAGCATATTAACCATGAGCATCACATGTTTTGTCAAAATAAGTGCCTGCTGCACACGCATCAAAACCGTTTATGATCAAAGAGACAATCACATTAACAAAATACAAGACACTTCCTTAACAGTAAACTCTGATTACGCATGAGATTATGCGAGTATCTGGCAAACGTGATCGTCTCTTTTATCATTAACCCTTTAGACGCATCTGCAGCAGGCACTTATTTTCACAAGACACGTGATGCACATTGGTTCACTCGACGCGCAGAACACATATTTTGAAATTATTAATCCCACACATGACGGGCTTACATGTTGTGACGAACTTCACATCGTGCGCCTTCAAAAAAAGAAGTCACCGGCTGCCACTGATAAATATCTGCAAAAAATGATAACATTTGTCAAAATATTGAGAAAATTGCCTTTAACGTTGACCAAATGAAGTCCTAGGCAAAGTTTTTAATATATTTACAGTAGTTAATTTACAAAATATCATCAAGGAACATGATTTTTACTTAATATCCTAAAGATTTTTGGGCATAAAAAATTATAATTTTGACCCATACAATGTTGTTGGTTATTGCTACAAATATACTCGTGTAAATAAATAAAAAAAAAACAAGAATTTCATTGAATGGAAGGTGACTCTTTATGTAAGAAACAAAAGTTTATGCCATATGAGAAATGCACACATTCATCTCTGATTAAATGTGGGTTCATGATACATTTAGTATCAAAGCATTTCTAAATAATTAAAACCATCTTAAACCACTCACCGCCTGTGTTAGTCCCGGGTGAAGCATTAATAATGACCACAAATAAAACACTACCACTTTTACCGTAACCATATTAGTGGACGAGGGTCACATCAGGACAGGAGATTCTGGGAATCCTGCGTCCCATATGGAAGGGGCCTCCAGAGTCCATTTGAAGATCTGGGATTTGTAGAATAAAAGAAGATACAAAGTTTCTGTTCGTTCTTCTGTTCATGTTCACTCTGTTTCACCTCAAGATCATCATTCTCTCATGCTATTGCTCCTTTGAGATCATCAAAGGGAAGAAAAGAAGAGAACAAAGGACGAGAGAACGGAGAGAACAATGTTTTGCCTCAAAAGATCTTCACTGGATGATAATGAACATAAGATGCTTTAAAAATCATTTGGATGTTACTCACAGCAGACTGGCTTTGATACGCTTTTATCTTGATGTGATCCAGACCCACAGTAGTTCCCACTGTAAAATTTAAAAGAAACAATATTGTAGCAACATGATTCAAATTAAAGAGATCTTGTAGATGTGCTTTTGCTCTCTTACATGTCTTGTTGGGCATGGTAACATTGTAATACCATGTTGTAAACTACCTTGTAAATAAATATGGTAATCATTCAGTTCCAATATCAACGTACCTTTGTGCTTAGTGTGTGTGTGAAGTGTTTTGCTTTCGCAAAAACAAAGATTGAACTGAATTAAACTAATAAGAAGAATGTGTGTACACTGTAAAATGTAATAAGTTGAGTTTACTTAAAAAAGTGAGGAAACTGATTGCCTCATAATTTTAAGTAAGTTAGTGTATTGCTTTTAAGTTGGCAAAACTTTATATTATTTGTAGCCTAAACTTATTCATCAAGTAAGGTAGAGTATTGATTTTAAGTTGTCAAAACTTAACAGTACAAGTAGACTAAACTTATGAATCAAGTAAAGTTAAGTACTCTTTACTTAAAACCATTAGTTGAGATAACTTCTTTTTGTTGTTCACTTTACTTGTAAATATAAGGAAACTGATTGCCTTACATTTGTAAGTAAGCTGAACTAACAAAAATGAGTAAAGCCAAAAAGCAACAAAATGAGGTTAAAACATTTATTTTAAACATGTTAACAGTGTACAAAGTAAAACATTTTTGTCGCACGCACGCACGCACGCGCACGCACACACACACACACACACACACACACACACACACACACACACACACACACACACAGTGTTCAGTCACCCATCAATCTGGATACCCAAAATGCAACAATAGACCTAAGACAGTCTTGTTTCTGTTATTACAAACACAATGAACACACCTTGACAAACAAATTCAAAACTAGTTTTTTTTAGTGACTGCAGTTTTGGTTTTGTATCCAGGTTGGCATGTGACTGATAAAAAATCACAAATTGCATCAACAGACCTACAGTAACAGTCTTGTTTCTGCCATCAGAAACACGCAAAATACAGCTTAACTAAAACATCAAAGTTTTGCAGCAATTAAAGTTGAGTTTTTCTGGAACTTGTATCCAGGTTGACAAAAAATAAAAAACCCAAAATGCAACAGATCTACAGTAACACGGACTTGTTTCACACAAAACACACTACTTCACATTAGTATGTTTTGTAGTGATGGCAGTTTTGACTTTAGTGATTTGGGCCCCAGGGAAAGAAAAACCCTGTGAATCAACTCAAAATAAGCTGTGAAGAGGTACTCCATATTTAAAACAACGATCAGTCCAAAAACTAAACACATGGCATGTGATCCTTTCTCAAGTCCATCCATGGCTGTGACACCCTACCAAATAATTGCTGTAAACCATGTGGAGAAATGTGTCTGTCCTCCGGCACCAGAATGAGAATTCCTATTGATAGTTGAGGTGGGTCACCATCACAGTCCTAATAAGATAGAAACGCAATATTAATATACATTCTCATAATACAAATGCAAAGTGGATGTGTCATTTAAAAATTTAAACTGTTCAAGGTGATGTTACTAGTTTTTGAAGTGACACTTAATTTGTAACAGTGCTTCGGTTGGAATTGCCAATAATAATTTGGACCTTTCAGCAGAAGCTTCTTTCCTGGTGGTGCAAAAACATCCTTGGAACATATTTAATTAATAATATCTTGTTAGAAAACTCTTCTATAAGTAAGGTATGTTGTATAGGCAGCAGGTTGTTTTTGCAGAAGTGATCCCCAACAGTGTGATTAGGACTCTGTGTCAAGCAGGGGGTCTTGTATCGAACTGGAGGGGCTTATTTCATGATAGCAACCTGCTGTCTGTGCATTATCCCACTTATTATGTGGCTATTTTACTCAAGGTAAGCAACATTAAATATTTATTTGAACTATTTTATTAGCTTATTTTTAACAAATACAGGAAAACCTGTTTATTTTCAGTTTTAAGACAAGACGTTCAAATGTCACAAACACACTATTTGGTTTAATCATTTGTAACTATAACATTATATGTTATTAAAAGACATTTGATTTAATTTTGTGTATTATTAAACTGTACCTGTCAAAATTATTTCCAGCATACGGGTTACAGCGTGTTTAAGCGGTTCTAAACTGTTTTGAATACATCTGAATGTAGTCGAAAGTGGACAGCTCAAAATGGTTTACACACTGTTAACATCTGTATTAAGCTTTGTTCACTCATAATGCGATAAACCAAAACCCATAGTGTCATGTTGATGTATTTCGCTACTGTCAGGTATACATCTCAGACTGATCTTTAAATATTTGATTTTTTTGCTTTCTTTATAATTTTTGAATTGGTTATGTAATTGGCATAAAACCTTTACCTGGCAAATAAATTATGTTTTCATTTATTCACAGCATTTATCAGAAGTTATTGATTCTCTTAATTGACGGAATAACTCAATGGCGGGGAAAGAGTTCAAAACTACAATACAAATTTCTCGCTAGAAATGCAACCAAAAGTGAAAATATTACTATATTTACACTAAATGTGTGCTCAGTTGCTTTCTTGCCCACCATTTTATTTTATCGAACTCAACCAGGCTCGACCAATCCTGAGCATGCTCACGCATAGAATTGTGGGACAAAAGGATGTGCCTTGGTGCCTTTAATTATCTTCTATTTACACATTATTTCTTTAATAATGCTAATTAAATGCTAACACAAAAATTAGGACATCTCATATTGACTAAACGAGAAGAATACTAACCATGTTTGTTTTCAGGAAGTCTGTAGTGTCTTCCGCAAGAAGGATAGCAAGACCACGGAGAACTACCGTCCACCGAGCAGTGACATCAGTGATGTTCTGACAAATAATACATAAAACATTGAGATCAACAGTCAGAACAGATTACTTAAAAGTTAGCAAATGGACTTAAACTATTTAAAACAAACAAACAAAAATACTTACTATTAGATACTGAAGAGAGCTTTTAAACTTTTCTTTCATTCAAAATCTTCTAAAACCGTGTTTAGCAAGGGATGAGAACAATTCTTGCTTGAAGTTTTTGCTTGCGACTTGGTTGTACTCCACAGTAACTTTACTATATGAAAGAAGGATAACAAAAGAAACAACATATCAAGATTTAAAACGTTTTTACATGCCCTAAATAAAATGTGTGTTAATTACCTGACTTTCCATGAAGGGTATGCGCTCTCTTCAAAGAAACAAGCTCCTGCTAAATAATAATAATATACAATTAACATAGTATATTGATTGATAGATAGTAAAATGCTATTGTAAAAACAACATTTTTAGCATTCACTCTATAAACTTAAAACGTTTTATACAGCACATCTATTATTTAAAATAACTTGGCATTTTAAGGTATGAAATTATTAATGTTTTTTCTCCAGAGGTGGGTAGAATTATGCTTACTGCATTACATTGACTTGAGTAACAATTTTGAAAGCACCTACTTTAAATGTGCTATTTTACCTTTTATAAGCAGTTCTAAGTATTTAGTTTATTATTATAAACCACACCAACACGAATTATAAACTCACTAATTAAGCAGTTTTTCCATTGCATACTTTTACTTTTACTCAAGCAGTTATTACTATAAGGCCTAACTTTAACTATAACTTTTTATATAATTACATTTTTACTCAATCTACCTCTGCATATTAGTTACTTATGTCTGTTGAACGAAAATGTTTATCTTTAAACATACATGATTAGCAGTTGTTGAGTTGCTAATTGTGATCAAATAGCATGCATCAGTTTTATTATTACCGACAAAATATTACTGTTTACAAACTGTGATTGTAATGTTGCGATAAAAACGTAGCAAATAAAAAATAAAAATGATATATAAGCACAAACTTACCTCCTCATGCTCTCATCTGACCATGTGCTGTTGTCGTCTTCTTCAGTTAACCACTCAGTTAAGCCACCACTTACTCCTTGGGAGCATTACTGCCACCTACTGTGCAGTCATCCTTTTTGAAAATACTTGAAATTTTAAGTTGAGCTAAATTAATCTGTTAAGTTTAATCAAGTTGACTTGAGTTTGCATAGAAAAAAGTTGGGATTACTTAGTTAACCTAAGTAAGGTTAACAAACTTAATTAAATAAGTTAAGTTTACTTAATCTTTTTAGTAAGCTCAGCTATTACATTTTACAGTGTAAGCTCTTATTTGGTCTGCGTTTAAACTTGACTATTTTGTGTACAGATATTGACGCAAATGCTTTTAATAAATAAACTGACTGAAGGGCCTCTGGAGACTTAATATGTGTTTACTGAAGAGTGTTGACGTGCTAATAACTAACATAGCATTTTATGATGTTGTGCAATTCGGATGTCTGAATTCTTGCTGATGAAGGTGAACACGAGAGGCGTTCAGCTGTTAATGGCACAAACACACCTGCAAATGTGGTCAAATGAAGTTTTAGCATGCATTAAATTACTTTAAAACCACCGCTTTGATCTAGTTGCCAAAACTACAAACATTGCCAAATGGAGTGCTTTAATAGACTAGCACGAGGAACCATCTGGCAGTAACTGATTCAGATGGCTTTAATAGTAAATAAATAACAGGAAAAAAACTAAAAATTTACACTTACAGTGTCAATATAGCACAAATATATTACATTTTGTTTTGGAAATAGGCAGGTTGTTTTTTCTCCAATGAATATGCAGGCACAAGTTCTGCACATAGCTGAAAACAGCCTAAATATGCAATGTTTCTTCCTGGGTGTCTCTTAAACAGGCTGTTTTTATGAAGACAGTGTTGTCATTTATTTTATTTTATTTGGGAGCTGCAATCCTGTTTAAATGTGTGACCCTGCAGCTGTGCTTTGTTGCCTAACTTGCCTTACATGAATCACTGCCACCCAGAGGACAGCAATGCACTTTGCATCGATTACATGAGTATCTTGTTTTAGTTTAAGATTGCTTGTTGTTGGCTCCTTCCTTACACAAAATATTAAATGCAAATATTAAATGCGTCTGCTAAATGAATAAATGTAAACACAAATGTATTGGGCTCAACCAATGGCCTGAGAATGTTACAAGATCTGTTTGTCTATATGACAGACATATTTTTGCAAAGACACTATATTGGCACATTTCACTTTTTTTATTCCCCAACCAGCCTTACGAGAATTCGTACATATTTTACGAGTTGGCTAATTCGTGTGAATTCCTACAAAGTTAATTGTGCAAAAACGTATGATTATCATAAAAAAACAACAATAACGAAACCCCACCCTTAACCTCAACATCACAGGGGCCAAGGGAAATGTACAAAAATTAATTATTTATTAACCAATTAATGCAAATTAGCCACCTCGTAAAATACATACAAATTACCATGAGATAGCGTTGCCCCAACTCACTTTATTTCTACAAACTTTCATTTTAAAAATCAGCAGACCGAAAAAAGATTTCTGAAAATTGAATTTGAAATGAATGGCAATAGAAACAAGAATACATTTTTGCCGAAAGCAACATGACTGTGGATAGAAAAGCTCGGATAGGATAGCATTTTAAAATACAAAAGAGTGTGGTACCTGAAAGACTTTACAGCTTGATGTAACCCATAGATATGTACACTAGATGTTGCCTTGCCTAAGGCAGTTCATAGGATTGAATGCGTCAATAGGGCCGCCATCTTGGAACAGGGGAGCCCCTCCTCTTTAATGCATCAGCATCAATGGCCCTGTCCCAAATGGCACACTCCGGACTTGTGGTCCTCTCAGAGTCCACACTTTGATGACATTATGTAGTGTAGACTTTAGGGACCCTTGATGCAAGTCCACATGGTTGCACCGGAGTCGTATTTTGGGACAGACTCGAGCGTCATACCGGAAATAGGAAGAGAAGTTGCCCGTCAGTGTGAACACCTCCCTTCCGTCATCTGATTGGTCTGATTGCTCTTTCGCATGGACTTCTGGGTTGGTAAAGTGCACTGTCATTTTCTGTCATTTTTACGATTGGAAGTGTGCTCATCAGCTCCCCCTTTGCCCCCTTAATGCGGTCTTTGGCAAAGCCCGCATTAAGGGGGCAAAGGGGGCGCTGATGAGCACACTTCCAATCGTAAAAATGCCAGATGGGACATCCTACGGACTCATAGATTAAGCAAGCACGTGCAATTTAAGGCCACAAGACCGAAAGTCCACATGAAGTGCGCCATTTGGGACAGGGCCCAAGTAGGCAAAGGTCCTGTCTCAACCTCAGACGTCACGCCCACAGAATGTTGGCTAAATACCTTCAGTATTGAAGGTCTGGCTACGCGAGACTAGCAAAGGTCTAACGGAAATAAAATCGGCATGAATGTGATTTTCTAGGGTTTTTTTTTTTGTTCGTTTCAACGGTCAGACATGTATTTATCATTGAGTCCAGAGAAAATGTAAAGTTTTGATATGAAGATAATCTACTTTTTCAAAATACAACCCCAAAACAGAAAAAGTTGGGACACAGTAGAAATTGTGCGTAAAAAAGGAATGGAATAATTTACAAATCTCATATACTTATATTTTATTCACAGTAGAATATAGATAACAAATCAAATGTTGAAAGTGATACATTTTGAAATGTCATGCCAAATATTGACTCATTTTGGATTTCATGAGAGCTACACATTCCAAAAAAAGTTGGGACAGGTAGCAATAAGAGGCCAGAAAAGTTAAATGTACATATAAGGAACAGCTGGAGGAGGACCAATGTTTAGGAATAAGAATGTTGTCCCATTCTTGTCTATTACAGGCTTCTAGTTGCTCATCTGTCTTAGGTCTTTGTCACATCTTCCTCTTTATGATCCGCCGAATGTTTTCTGTGGGTGACAGATCTGGACTACAGGCTGGCCATTTTAGTACTTAGATCCTTCTTCTACGCAGTCTTGACATTGTAATTGATGCAGTATGTGGTCTGGAATTGTCATGTTGGAAAATGCAAGGTCTTCCCTGAAAGAGTCAACGTCTGAATGGGATCATATGTATCTAGAACTTTGATAAACCTTTCAGCATTGATGGTGCCCTTCCTGATGTGTAAGCTGCCCATGCCACACGTACTCATGCAACCCCATACCATCAGAGATGCAGGCTTCTGAAATGAGCGCTAATAACAACTTGGGTTGTCATTGTCCTCTTTAGTCCGGATGAAATGGCATCCCAGTTTTTCAAAAAGAACTTCAAATTTTAATTCGTTGGACCACAGAACAGTTTTCCACTTTGCCAAAGTCCATTTTAAATGAGCCTTGCCCAGGAAAAAGGCCTGTGCTTCTGGATCATGTTTAGATATGGCTTCTTTTTTGACCTACAGAGTTTTAGCTGGCAACAGCGAATGACACGGTGGATTGTGTTCACTGACAATGTTTTCTGGAAGTATTCCAGAGCCCATGTTGTGATTTCCATTACAGTAGCATTCCTATATGTGATGCAGTGCTGTCTTAGGGCCCGAAGATCACGGGCATCCAGTATGGTTTTCCAGCCTTGACCCTTACGAACCCTTACTCTGACAGGCTTTTTTATACCCAATCATGTTGCCAATTGACCTAATAAGTTGCAAATTGGTCTTTCAACTGTTCCTTATGTGTACATTTAAATTTTCTGGCCTCTTATTGCTACAGTACATGTCCCAACTTTTTTTGGAATGTGTAGCTCTCATGAAATCCAAAATGAGCCAATATTTTGCATGACATTTCAAAATATCTTACTTTCAACATTTGATATGGTATCTATATTCTACTGTGAATAAAATATAAGTTTATGAGATTTGTAAATTATTCCATTCCTTTTTTACTCACAATTTCTACATTGTCCCAACTTTTTCTGTTTTGTGGTTGTATAATGCATACTGCTAGTAGGCCTAACATCCATACGCAGCACAAAAGTCCGGCATCGTCCATGAATTCGAAGTAAAGGCTGAGATAGCAGCGTTACCTAGCTACTTCCTATGACAGGATCCCTGTTTCAAGATGGAAGGCGGTTTTGACGCATGCTTAGAACCCCAAGGCGACATCTAGTGTATCTATGGATGTAACAAATTGCTGGCAAAGGGTTATGAGGAGAGATCTCCATTTGAGATAACAGGGTTTAATCATTCGGATGTAAATGAATGTCTGCTTCTTTGCCTGTAAGAAAATGAGCCACATAATGTTTCACAGGATATTCAAACAACATGTGACACTGTCTTTGGGTGGGGAAAATAAGGTTTTATTTTTGTTTATATGTTTATGTGGTGTTTTTAATGTTTTAAAAGAGGCCATATGTAATGCTCACACGTGCTGCTAACACATCCAGGGTGAGTGCTGTAACCTGTTAACATCAGCACTAAAAAATTTGTGCTGCAAACGTGCAGTTCACGTATGCATTGTGTAAAACCAAACTTAGCAATTACACTCACCTAAAGGATAATTAGGAAAACCTCTTAAATTTCTCATTAATGAATTATCTAATTAACCAATCACATGGCAGTTGCTTCAATGCATTTAGGGGTGTGGTCCTGGTCAAGACAATCTCCTGAACTCCAACCTGAATGTTAGAATGGGAAAGAAAGGTGATTTAAGCAATTTTGAGCGTGGCATGGTTGTTGGTGCCAGTCGGGCCGGTCTGAGTATTTCACTCATTCAAATGTCATTAATCTGCTCAGTTACTGGGATTTTCACTCACAACTATTTCTAGGGTTTACAAAGAATGGTGTGAAAAGGGAAAAACATCCAGTATGTGGCAGTCCTGTGGGTGAAAATGCCTTGTTGATGCTAGAGGTCAGAGGAGAATGGACCGACCGTTTCAAGCTGATAGAAGAGCAACTTTGGCTGAAATAACCACTCGTTACAACCGAGGTATGCAGCAAAGCATTTGTGAAGCCACAACACGCACAACCTTGAGGCGGATGGGCTTCAGCAGCAGAATTTGGCGTAAACAGAATGAGAACATGGATCCATACGGACTACCGGCACATCCGGGAACTTGACTGTAAATTTCATCACCGCCCCTTTTTGGGGGATAAAAAAGCAGCGCTTCCATTGGCTTCCATTCAAAATAGCGGAACAAAGCAAAGTTTTTACACAGCCGGCAGGCGTAAATAACTTATGAAATCACTCAGATTAAACATGTTGAGTAATTATTTGTCCACCCTGCCTGCCATAGAGCCCGAAAGATACATTAACACATTTGGTTTGGTCAATATAAGGACATGTCCCTTTCATTCTCACAGCGTCAAATTTGTGTAACAACGCCATCCTGTGATTGTTGGAAATATCGCTAAGCCAGTTAGTTGTATGGCTGGATGGAAAAGTGCACTCATTACTCTAAATATAAAGACATAATAAATAAATACGAAGTAACTTTCAAATATGAAGTAAAATCATTCACTTGCCGATCATTCAATAATGCCGATTAGGAGCATCATAGTTTAACTTTCTATCTTTAACATGGTTTCATTCAATATTAAAGATATCAAGGTTATATTTTCAGTGGGGATGCACCGATATGAAAATTTTGGCCGATACGATAACCGATAACTCTTTAAATTTGGGGGCGATAACCGATATCTATAGGCCGATAAATATTCATATTATTTTCACAATGAAAAACTCGCAGACCGCGGACATCTTGTCTTTGCGCTAGACTAACATACTCTTTTTAAGCCCGCAACATGTGTCATCTTTGTGCTATGTCACAGAAAGCACCAATCAAACTCCACATGGCCAGCAATGAGCAAGTGAAGTGGTTCAACAAACCAAAATAATCCATAATTTATCGGCTTTCATTTATCGGCCTAATTTAGCTATCAGACCGATAACCGATAATATTAAAAATAAGCAGTTATCGGCCGATAACGATATGTCGGCCGATATATCGTGCATCCCTAATTTTCAGAGATTTTCCTTTACATTATGTAAAATGATTTTATGTAAAAAACAGTAAATCGTAGACCTTCACATATAGACAGGGTCACAAACAGTACATAAATCAATAAATGTAAAAACTGAACAAAAACCTTTGACCTCTTTAAAAAAAGTTGTTTACATACTCGTGTTTCACCTAAGTGTAAATATGAAAAAATAAGTTGTCAATTGCAAAATAAAGTAATAGCACACCTCTCCTTCATCTCTGTAACACAAACAAAATGGGACAAATATTTTGCAGTTTACTACTTAGGGTTAAGGATTTAAACAAGCCTATAATATTAAATAATTCAGTATTATTTACCTATAATTAGTTCAAAATGAGACATAACAGACTGTGTTTACCTTGTACTGTAGTTTTTGAGTAGCATGACATAGCAATTTACAGTCACATTATGTCATCAAGGGGGCGTGGCTTTAAGCTGCAGCTGTTTTTCTGTAGGGAAAATGTGGGTTTGGACATGCACCTGCAGAGACTGAAATTTCACGCTGCCATTAAATTACCTCTGACTAAACAGCAACAAGTTATGAGAAACACCAGCTGTGCTTCCCTGACATTTAAGTTCCTCCGGCTTTGGAACGTTTCACAAAAAGCAAAATAACTCAGAGTGAGGGTACAAAAGCTACCCGTGACAATTAATAACAAATTAAGTGGGCACTTTACATCCACTGCAGAATTGATCTATTGCAGCTGGACTCTAAATGTGAAGGTTCGAATGCAAGTGATGACATGTTTTGTTTAAAGCATGTAGGTGTAATAATAACAAGCCACAAAATTACATGGTTATGTCTGTATTTCAGTTAGCATCTTATTTATATTGCCAAACGGTGTTTAGTTTCCCATTTTGACTAACATTGTTGTCTTTTCTGTCCAGTTCTACACACTCCCAGAAATAAAGGTACGCAGATGCTGCCAATGAGATGGTAAAAAGCTCCTAATATGAACCATTTTGGTACAAATATGTACTTTTCAGCTACCAGTGTGAATCTCTAAAGTACCAATGGATACCTTTAGGTACAAAAGTGTACTTTTTGAAAAGGTGCCACCCCAGTACAAAGTTTTGTGGCCTTTAGTCCATGAACACATCTATAAGTTTTTATATTCCTAAACATCATCAAAATTACTTAAAATTTGCAACATTTTATGCGATGTTAATTCCATTCAATTTTATGCAATGTAACAATAATGTTTGCATTGATATTTATGCATTTTATATGCAGTTGGCAGACACTTAACCAAGGCAACTTACATTCAAACTATACATTTTTTTAATCAGTATGTCAGTATTTGTGTTCCCTGGGTAGCGAACCCACAAACTTTTGCACTGCTAACACACAATGCTCTCCCAACTGAACTACGCTGTAAAAAATAAAAAATAAATGTAAAAAATAAAGTTAAACAATTTCAACTTATCAAAATTGACTTACATAACCAAGTTGTTTTAACCTCATGCATTTTTTTTTCTTTAGTCAAGATGCATTTTCTTGATGAGCAAAATGACCTAAGAAAAAATATATAGTTTTTAGACAAAAAATATACAATTTAAGTGAATTTCTGCTTAAAACAAGCAAAAAATAATAAATAATCTGCCAATGGGGTAAGAAAAAATTTCTTGAATTTTTCTTGAAAAATGAAGTTAAATTATTTCAAGTTTTTTTACATTTCTCCAATGGGTGGATTTTTTGCTTGTTTTAAGCACAAATTCAAAACTAAACTCATTTTCTTAGGTCATTTTGGTCATCAAGAAAATACATTTTAATTAGTGCTGGAATTGTAAGAATTTTTGGATATTTTTACTGAAAACAAGACAAAAATACTAAGAATTTTTTTCTTGAAAATAATTTTTTGCAGCGTGGGCAAAGATTAATCGCGATTAATCGCATAATTATTTTTTTGCATAATATATGTATGTGTGCTGTGTGTAATTATTGTGTATGTTTAAACACACATACATGTATACATTTCAGAATTTTTTTATATATATTATATAATATAGAATATATATAAAATATAAATAACCATATATACACATGTAAATGTTTCTTAAATACATACATGAATGTGTGTGTATTTATATATACATAATAATTACACACAGAAAGCACTTGTATATTATGTTACAAATCACTTTTATTTTGTATGCAATTAATCGCGATTAATCGTTGCCCACGCTGCAAAAAATTATTTTCAAGAAAAAAAAAATCTTAGTATTTTTGTCTTGTTTTCAGTAAAAATATCTAAAAATTCTTAAATTAAGATGCTTATTCTTGATAAGCAAAACGATAGAAAATATGTCTCGTTTTTAGACCAAAAATATAAAATGTAAGAGATTTTGTGCAAAAAACAAGCAAACAAATAGGGTAAGCAAATTTTTTCTTGAATTTAGTGTGTAAGATGTTCATAGTATTTAAATGTTCTAGATTTTTTGCTTACCCCATTGGCAGTTTTTTTTTCTTGTTTTATGCACAAAATCACTTAAATTTTATATTTTTGGTCTAAAAACTAGACTTATTTTCTTGGGCCGTTTTGCTCATCTTAATTTAGGAATGTTTAAATATTTTTACTGAAAACAAGACAAAAAATATTAAGTTTTTTTTTCTTGAAAATCACTTTTTGCAGTGCAGCACTAATTTTAATTTAAGAATGTTTAGATATTTGTACTGAAAACAAGACAAAAATTCTAAATTCAAGTCATTTTGTGCAGTGAACACAAGTTTTGTCCAATCAAAGTCATTTTCCAGAATGAGAGTATTGCTTCTTTTTTAATTAAAAAATATGTATAGGACAGAAATTCAGTAATTTCATGGCATTTTTAATATTACGTTGAGTCTTATTACATAATAGTCATATGTCAGAAAAATAAAGGCCACATCCAGCTGAGAGCTGGGCCGCTGTATTGGTAATGGTGTGATGGTAGCCTGTAACAGGTCAAGTCTAGGTACTCAAGTATCTTGCATAACGTTTAAAAAGTGGCAAAATTGTTTCAGTGTTTGTCTGTTTCACATAATTTGGCAGATTTGTTTTTGCACCAACACAGCAGATGTTATGGATTTAAGTGGGTCAATTTGAATGCTGTGGTGATTCACCATTGTTAAATGTTGGAACCCTCTAACAATAATGAATAATCCATATACTGTCATTGCCGGTAAACTCCAGAAAACAATTTTACCGTAAGCCCCGTGTTAAGGCTGCGTCTCCACAAGCCCATTGAGATGAGACAGAGCAATATTGCCCACTTCTGGTGAGAGGACGTGCCTGCTGTTCAGAATTATAGTTTCTGGAAAAGTCCAAAGCCACGGGCATTCTCATCCTGTGAATCACTGCGTCAACATCATCCAACCTCTCGGTATATAAACCTATCAGAGCGAGCACGGTCCATCTGCAAGAAAGAGACTGGATCAAAGCAAGGTAGGTCCAAAACAGAATAACTTGATGTTTTTAGTTTGCTTATATCAATTTAATTTATATGTAGCATTTTGTATAATTGTTTTGACTATATTAATGCACATCCTTATTATTATTCACACTAATAAACAGAAATATCTATAGATAAAGGCGAGTAATATAGAATTGCATGCATTTACATCTGTCCAATATTGAAACAGATCCAATGACCCACTGGTGCAAAACGTAAACAAATCTTTTACTTATCATGAGACAGCATACTGTATATATAATATTTTCAGAATTGCAAAGTCATAAAAACCTAAATTATGAATTATACTCTGTATTATACTGCTGTTTGTCTGAGTTTCAATGCAATGAGTTCTCTGGAAGATGTAGTATTGATTTTTTCATTTCAGAGAGGAATTTGTCTCGCAGCCCCAACCCAATAAGGGAAGTTAAGCCAGGTCAACTGCATCGAGGACACATGCTGTGCCCTAGCATGATATTATTAAATCAATCCCCTCGACCCAAAACAAAGCCATCTGTGTGATAGAGCATACACATGATTACTATAAACAACACATGCAAGAGAATTATAACCTCGTTCAAGAGGGAAAAACATCTAGATAAAAGGTCTGAGAGATAAGAGGCAAGGACGAGATTAATTCAAGGAAAACAAACATTAAATTACATTCTTAGAAATATTAAGATAAGACGAGGCAAAAATCTGGATCCTATTTAATTAAGCTGTAACATTGTGCGGCGAATTGTTTCTTACGTAATGGCTCCCGGTTTAATTTTGGCCGAGTTGAGGTTTCTATGTACATAAACCCAGAATAAAAGATTTGTCTCATCAAAGCCCATTCTCTGGAAACTTTATGATGTTTACCTAGACTCTTCTTCAAATATATGAACTAAACAGCAGCTGATGTTGAAGAACATTGACATTTTAATGTTTGGAATTATTCAACATGAGTAAAAGCACAGCTTTATACACTGTAAAAAATAAAAAGTTGACTCAACTCAAAATTTCGAGGCAACTTGCTGCACAGCATTTTTGAGTTTACTCAACTTTTGAAAAAGTTGTTCACTCAATTAGAATCACTGAGTTAAGTCAAAGGTCTCTTTTTGTTCAGCCAACTCAGTTTTGTTAGTTAACTGGACTTATTTCCTTTTTCACACAACTCAATAAAAGTTCTCTATTTGTTCAGTCAACTCAGTTTTGTTAGTTAACTGGACTTATTTCCTTTTTGAAACAACTCAATGAAAGTTCTCTATTTGTTCAGCCAACTCAGTTTTGTTAGTTAACTGGACTTATTTCCTTTTTCACACAACTCAATAAAAGTTCTCTATTTGTTCAGTCAACTCAGTTTTGTTAGTTAACTGGACTTAATTCCTTTTTGAAACAACTCAATGAAAGTTCTCTATTTGTTCAGCCAACTCAGTTTTGTTAGTTAACTGGACTTAATTCCTTTTTGAAACAACTCAATAAAAGTTCTCTATTCGTTGAGCCAACTCAGTTTTGTTAGTTAACTGGACTTAATTCCTTTTTGAAACAATTCAATAAAGGTTCTCTATTCGTTCAGCCAACTCAGTTTTGTTAGTTAACTGGACTTAATTCCTTTTTTGACACAACTCAAATTATGTTATGTGAACTTTTTCCCATGAGTTAAATGGACAAATGTTCTGTTCTAGTTTGCATTTACACAGTCTTGTAAAATAAAACCAAATGCTTGCTTCAAGTTTTGTTTAATTTGAACATTCTGTAAAGAAATACAAACAAGGTCAAATAAGTGTCATACTTCCTAACAGAAAAAAATATGAGTGTCAATATAATAAAAATAAAGAAATACTGGAAAATGTCAATAATACAAATTAAAAACATAAAAACTAAAGATAAATGTATTCCTTTTCACATGTAAAAGCTTTGACTCTATTCCTTAGAATGCTTAAAACATCAAACATCAATGAACATGTAAACGTTGCAGTTCAACACTGGATGGTCAGCCCACCTTTTGAATGTAAAATTAAATTAAAAATTTTCTAACAAAAATACACTTTTGTATAAAGTATTTGTAAAAAAAAGTACGAACACAAATTAAATTAAAATACAAATAAAATTACAATAAATAATCTGAATCTTAATAATAAGCATACAAATAAACAAAACAATTAAAATGACATTGTAAAATTTCAAAGTTACATTTCAACAACTTTAATATTAATTTCCTAATGTTAAAATCTTCTTAGTTTAATTCAAAAGATGCTCACAACTAAATTAACAGTTCTCAGCAATAATACCCTTGTAGAGCAAAAGTGTCAATGTGCCTAACACAAAAAAAATCATCACAATGTCATTAAACAGTCTTAAAACATACCTGAACATGGGTAAACAATTCACAACAATTCAACAATCTGTTTTACATTTTAACATACTCTGTTCCAACGTCAATTCACACAATTTAACTTTCACAGCAAGAGTTTTGTTTTTAAGGACTGTACTCTCGCAGAGCACTGAGTGCCCATTTCCATGAACACCTTCTCAATTACTTCAAAAGTATATTTCAGTTCTTTGGGGTATTCAAAATTCAAGGCAAAGACAAGGCCAAACAGGTATGAAACCGCAGATGGAAGGTCTGGAAAATCCTTCAGAACAATTGCCTCCTCCAAAACAATAGCAAAGTTTTGAAAGGTTGGCAATTCGCTAGAGGCGACATCATCCTCAGTTATCGCCAAAATTCCCATTTTAATCCCTCTGGTCTGTCTGTCTATTGCCGATGTGTCCTAATGAAACAACAAATACATCATTATCAGCTGATATCAGTTTTATAACTTTATTCTGAAAAACAACTAATTATATGAAACCACCAGATATTACAGGTTTAGTGTGGATGGTTTATGAAGATTTGTTTATCTTGGATATGGTTAAGATGTGGAGGCAAATGCAATGTACATAATCAACTATCATGTTGTATGTTAAAGTTTTGGTTCCAATTGACCTACATTGTAGGAACAAAACACCTACCTAACATACTTTAAATATCACACACACACACACACACACACACACACACACTAAAAGTTTGCATATTATTATTATTATTATTATACTAATACTAATTTACATTTAATTGCATTATTTATCCTTTGCAGAATGCAAGTGAATGATGACCATCAGTGAGCCTGTCATTAAACATAATTATAAAGTATTATATTGATTAATGCTACATTCAAATCATCCTAAAATCAAATAAAAATCAATTTGCTCACAATGCAAAGATTTACTACCCTTGCCCACTAAACAAAATCATGTCCAGAAGATGTCATTGTCACAAAAAATGTACATTAAAAGACATCCACTGAGGTGACAAAATGAAAGTTAAAGGGATACTTCACCCAAAAATGTAAATTGTGTCAATTTCCTCACTCTCATGTTGTTACAAACCTGTACTATTTTCTTTCACCTGATAACACAAGATATTTTGAGAAATGTTTGTAACAAAACCAATCGTGGACCCCATTTACTTCAATAGTATTCTTTTTCCTTCTATGAAAGTGAATTGGGTCCACCACATGATGTGTGTTCATCAGAACAAAATAAATGTATGCAGGTTTGTTACTACATGAGAGTAAATAACTGAATTTTCATCTTTGGGTGAAGTATTCCTTTAACTTTTTCCGATTTCTTCTGAATGTACAATATAGACATTGATAAATACTTTGTACAAGGTTTATTAAGAAATAAATAAACAGCCACAGACCCATTCATATGTAGTAAAACACATGTTCACACCTTTGGACAACGTAGCATCTGTAATTCACACATCTTTTTATTGTGAGAGACACCAGATCTGAAGGAACACGAACAAAAGACCTTTTTGATGTGAGGAGACAGTGTTTCCCAATGAGCCACAAGTGGTGATCTTTGCAGATATTTGTTTATGTTTATATGTAAAATAAGATGAAAAAAATTACATTTAAACCCCTTTTAATTGTCAGTAAGAAATTCAGTAGAAATACAGTCAATATGGTTAGTAGTAAGCGAAGCTGATAATGCGCCCTCTGTAAACGCCCTCTGCTGAAATCTTGAGAGATTTAATGTCTTTTACTTGCAATTAATTTTTTTAAATGCTTAATCATCATTTAGTCAATAGTTAGCTCATTAACTTCAACATGGTTTCCATGTTTCTTATCATTGTGTATATTGGACTCATAAACACTGAGCGGTGTTCACTGAGGATTTTTGTACCTGCAATTTATTTGCATAACCATAAAAAAAGTCTGCAAAAATCAAACACTGTCTCCTTCAGATCTGGTGTCTCTCACAATACAAAGATGTGTTACAATGTAATACAAAGAAGAAAGTTCCATGAAAGGGATAGTTCGGCCAAAAACGATATTAAACCCATGATTTACTCACCCCCAAGCTGTCCGAGTTGCATATGTCCATCGTTTTTCAGACAAACACATTTTCGGATATTTTAGAAAATATTTTAGATCTTTCAGTTGATTAAATGTAATGTTACGGGGTCCAGCAATAGTCCACGACCTTCAAGTCCAAAAAAGTGCGTCCATCCTTCACAAATTAAATACAAACGGCTCCAGGATGATAAACAAAGGTCTTCTGTGGGTAATCCGTGCGGTGTTGTTGTAGAAATATCCATATTTAAAATGTTATTAACGTTATAAACTACCTTCCGGTAGCGCCGCCATCTTAGACTCAGGAGAGAGTATTAGCATAGTGTACGCACTTTTCTTAGTGACGTATGACAAATTCGGAGGGCGGGGGCACAGAGAAGCAGCAGAGAAACTCTGTACGCTGCGTAAGCTCTCATCCTGAATGCGCATCACTCCAAAATGGCGGCGCTACCGGAAGGTAGTTTATAACTTTAATAACATTTTAAATATGGATATTTCTACAACAACACCGCACGGATTACCCACAGAAGACCTTTGTTTATCATCCTGGAGCCCTTTGGATTTAATTTGTGAAGGATGGACGCACTTTTTTGGACTTGAAGGTCGTGGACTATTGCTGGACCCCGTAACATTACATTTAATGAACAGAAAGATCTAAAATATTTTCTAAAATATCCGAAAAACGATGGACGTGTGCAGCTCGGACGGCTTGGGGGTGAGTGGGTCATGGGTTTGATATCGTTTTTGGCCGAACTATCCCTTGAATGTCTATATCGGATGGTCAGAAGACGTCAAAAAAAAAAAAAAAAACTATTCTGGCTACTCGTGTCCAGATGATGTCTTTTCAATGTGTTTCACAAGGTGTACGTTGAAAAGACATTTTACAGACATGAGTTTGTTTAGTGGGTTATTTATCCTAAGGTTATGTTCCAATAAGTTGTCAAGACTTGATATCTGCAGAAGAATTAATGAAACATACTCACCAGACATTTTTTTAAAAGTGCAGAAGGATCTTCACGGAGAAACAAAGGGAGACCTTCCAGAACTGTTTGCTTTCGGTGATTCACAATATTTGAGGTCTGAAAAATGGGTAACACAAAAATAAATAATTGATAGACACTGCTAACCCATTGCTACAAAGATCTAATTCAGCATTTAGTTTCAGTCCATCCATGTTTACTTGAACAACACACCATAATTTCACCGCCTACAAAAACAAAAGGGCTCTGATAAATTGTTCAGTTTAGAGATTACACATGGTTGTCATTAACATGTTACCTGTTGATCAAGCCTGTTAAGAAGATCTTCCATCTCTTTTCCAAAAGCCCCCTGTCTTGCTCTGTACAACTTCAGAAGTTGTGGTGTATGCTGGTGTAACGATAATCTGAATTTATCAAGGAGATCCACATTGGTAATGCGTTTGAACTCATAACCAATCTGATGAGACAAAAAAAAGTTTCATCAATAAAACAATTAACAAACATAAAAACATCACAAAATTAACCCCAATTATAAAGACTACTACCACTAAATACCTCCACTTATGACTATTACTCTTACCTCATTTGAAAGAAACAGGGCAGGCCATCGTTCCAGCATCTCAGACACCATTGGCCCAACTTCCACAACCTCTTGTCGCCGAAGTGAAAATGTCAGGTTCATTTTCTGACTGATGAGCGTCTCATTTTTATTCCTCTTCTTTAGTTCCTCTACCAGTATGAGTCTTTCCTCCTCCAGAGTATCATCAGACTGGCCTGTAGGATGATCCGGTAAGAAATTAACCTCTCCTCGTTTGGCCTTTTTAAGAGACTTTCTCTGGTCTTCACCATCTCCCCCTCTTTTTTTGTTGATACCAACTTCATGGCAACCAGCTGATCGCAGTTTTGACCTGTAATTGCCAAGTTTGTATTTTAGGCTCATTTTCCACCCATCAAATCCTTTACCCATACCTGGCTCTGTAAGGCAGGGATGCTTCAACACGAGTGCAGAAGCGACAGTTTCAATTTCCTCTGGGAGTGGGTAAGCTTTTACAGCAAAAATTGCCTCTGCAACTTTCTCCAAGATGTGCGACTTCATTTCTCTTGGTACACTTAAAGCCTTGTTTGTTTGTTCATAAACCTCATTTGCTTTGCGAAGTCTAAACTCAACATCATAGGAGAAAGTAGGAATTGGAAAAGGTGACGGCCACTGCGATGTACTTCTCATATAGCTCTGAACGATGGTTGAAGGGCTCTGGGAGGACGACCTTGACACACTGGCATTATCAAGAGAGGAAACAGATTGGGTATCAGATTGTTGAGTCAAAGACAAATCTTTGTCCAACACAATTTTTAAAACCGCCCTCTCAGCTGGCAGCTCAGAAATGTCTGTTAAATTGCACAGTTCATTTCCAAAGTCAGGGTCCTCGTATTGTATGAAAAAGTCTTCTTGAATCTCTAACTTTGATTTTAGTTCTGCTTTTAAATTATCCACCGAGTCAGGCCGCTGTGGAAGTTGGACCTTCCGAATGTTCTGGGGTGAGATGAAGACCCGAAGCAACATTATCTAAGAGGACAAGAAACCAAAAACAAGTTGTTACTATGTGTGCATGGTACAATTGTAACTTTAAATTTTTTTGTTTACAAGAATTGTTTACAAAACTTGCTTACCTTTTAATGTAGAAGAAAGACTTTCAGAGATACCATGAGCTTTCCTGCTACTTTATATGCTTGCAGTGGACCAAGATCATTCAAAGACTCAGGATCCAGAATCACTATCTCTGGATGAATGTTTTCAACAAGCTCGAAGGACCTGTAATGTTCCAAATACCAAGATGAAAGTTTGTCAGAGATAAATGACACACGGTTGTCAACAACCATAATGCTGACAATCCTATAAAATTCTGGCAAACCACTGCACTGCCCAGCAGAAATGATCATGTCCTCGACATATCGGACACCTTGAAGGCATAAATCAGAGCTTAAAGAAATGGTTTTCTGTTGAGGATACTTTTTTGTGACTGCTGCCCTCAGTGTTGCATCTAATGAACCTGTCTCAACTACTTTAAGTTTCTCAACATGTAACTGTGGCTTGAAGAGAGAGTGTCCATCCAGAAAATAAGCAAACATTTGCTGATGCTTTGTTGCAAGAGAAAGAAGCACATT
Source organism: Misgurnus anguillicaudatus (assembly GCF_027580225.2). Classification (NCBI taxonomy): domain Eukaryota; kingdom Metazoa; phylum Chordata; class Actinopteri; order Cypriniformes; family Cobitidae; genus Misgurnus; species Misgurnus anguillicaudatus. Next base: position 30,201,819 of record NC_073354.2, on the reverse strand, counting down.
CTTGAAATTATGGGTATCATGCACAACTTTTTTTAAAATAACTGTGCTTTGCCTCAAATCTAATAGTCCATAATTCCACTAATGGCCCAAAGCAACGGATCAGGTGTGGATAATGATCAACAAAGTGATGCTTTGGTCGTATGCTGAAATCAGGAAAAGTCTCTGCAAGTAAGTTACGATGTTCTGCTATTTTACTCTCCAAATAGCACAATGTGTCATCTGAGAACTTTGTAGATACAACCAATTCTACAATGTCTTTGAGGTGCATTAAGATCTCCCACGCAGGGTCATTTTCTGGGATACTGCTGCCAATCATGAGAGGGAGTAATCGCAACAGTGTCCAATTTTCATGTCCGTTGCCGCCGATTGTTCCTTTTGCAAAGCTTGTTTTGGGAATTTTCTGTGGTTTATTCACACGATCTGCATACTTGTAGGGAAATGTATTGATACGACTATTTAGTTCCTGAAGTGATATGAATCCTTTTGAAATCAACTCCTTCAGACATCGAGACAATTCAAGAGGGACGATCCCCTCAAAAAAGTCGTGTAAAACATCTGGAGGAAATCCTGTAATTGGATGAAAGTATGATAAGTGCTTGCTCAGAGCACATTCTCTTTTCACACCATTCAAACTACGGAGCTGGTCATCATTCTGAAGTTCCTTCAACAGAGAATCATGTTGTTCTGGAGTTCTTAACTGAAAATCTCCAGGCTCAGTGCTTGCAATGTGTTGATGACTTATTAGGCAGAATCTGCAAAAGTTGTCAACAATGAAGCTTTCTTGGAAGCCTGCAAGGCCGTGTGCTCCAAGGTTATCGGCACAGACACAAAACACAGTTCCTTTCACGTACTGCTGTAGAGCCGGGACAAATATCCCCACCTGTTCCAGTGTCTTTATATCCTTAACCAATGGATCAAGGAACCTCTCATAACCAAACAATCGCACATCATCACTCTTTCCAAGAACTGCTAGATTAATTAAATTTAGACTTGAACGACATTTTGAAGTCAAATTCAGAATGACCCAATATACAGCGGTAACTTTATGAATCTTTCTTGAGGTGCCGAGAGGGTTGCAGACTTCAAAGTCATCTATATATAAACCCAAAGCTATGCCACTTTCTCTTTCACCTAAAAGTTTGTTCTCCTTGTAGTATCTTCCATCCTGAAAAGATTTGTATTGGCCAGGTAGAGACTCCTGATTAAACACAACCTTGTCCAAAACCAGTTGACGTCTAAGTAAACAGTCCAGCTGCTTTGCAATGGAAACATACACGTAAGAATTTTTTTGTGTCCTCTCATACAAATACTCAACGGGTTCAATCAGTTCAAAGTGCTCCCGAAAATACAGATTTCTTCTGTAATCTGTAGCGAATTTGCCTTGTGCTGAAGTTGTTGCAAATAGAGGATTTGATTGAAAAAGTGCATCTGTAATGTCTTGCACAACCTGATCGTTTTCCGTTACAATGTTATGTTTGGCAAGTATCTCCCTAATTGTATCAGGAGCATAACACTTTGTAAAATCTAAAATATCATTTAACTGTTCCACTATTCTCTGTATTGCACTTTTAGAAATATGCAACACTGTTTGCATAGAAAGAAAGAGTTGCGCAACTTTACGTTCAAGTATGTCAACATTAACAATTTCTGAGTCCTGTTCTCTCCTTTCTACAGGGTCTTGTGATGAGGTTGCAGGTTCAAGATCATCATTTGACTCGGTCTCTGTGTCATCCAAGTGTTCTCTAGGGTCCTTATTTACTAATCTGAAATCTTGTGTTGTGTGATTTTTATGTTTTCTTGTTCTGTGACTGCTAAAGGTAGAACGATTGTTGGTTTTAAATGTGCATCTCTGGAAAGGGCACAGTACAGTTTCTTTATTTTGTAGATGTCTGCCAAGGTGAGCAAAGAATTGGGCTTCAGTACAAATCTCGTTAAAATCACACAAGTCACACAAAAATGTCAAATTTTCTCGATGTTTTCTACTTCTGTTGTGTATTCTTGTAAGATGTGATTTGAGTGAACTTCGGGTTTTAAAGGTGCAAACACAGTTTTCATAAAAACAATTCCAGTTTACTCCTCCTCCATGACGCAGTCTTGTGTGTTTTAGAAGGACATCTTGAGAAGAGTGGGTAAACTTGCAAATTTTACATTGCATATGGTGAGCTCAGAAAAACCTGAAACCAAAAACATGGCCACTAAATAAGCTGCATGTGTTTGTGTCTATTGCTGACCAATGTATGTTGTTTATGTAAAACTTATTTTCACAAAAAAAAAACTTATTTCGAATATAAATCGGATTGTGCCTATTGTAAAAGAAGAGTTTTAAAAGGTTAGTTAATCCAAGTGTGACATTTCTGTCATTAAAGGACAAGTTCGGTATTTTAAACTTAAACCCCTGTTTTCAGATTGTTTATGATGAAATAGAACGGTTCTTACCGAAATTGACATATGCGGCTGCCCCAAGAATTTTGCGTGTTTGTTGTTTCACATCCCATTTCTACAATGGGTGTATAGGTGCACTGGAACAATCCGTTCTAAAATGCATTAAACTTTCGTTTACAAAGACGTGAAACTCACCGAGTGGTCAGGGGTGTTCACTGATATGCTCACACAAAAATCGCTGCAAAAGATGCTTTCCAACAGCTGTTTTACCATTCTTCCACTGAGAGCTAAAATAATAGACAGTCCAGCCCAGTTGGTGGCGATAATACACCTTTGCCAATTGCAAAAATACAAACAAGGTTCCCGGTGCGGAGTAATACAAAAACTATGATAAAACCTGTTGGAATGCGTCTTTTGCAGCGATTTTTGTGAGCATATCATTGAACACCCCTGACCACTCGGTGAGTTTCGCGTCTTTGTGGATCGAAGTTTGGTGCATTTTATGAAGGATTGTTCCTGTGCGCCTGTGCGGCCATTGTGGAGGTGGGAGGTGATACAAGAAACGCCCAGAGGTTCTCGGGCCAGCATCATATGTCCAAATTTCAGTCAAAACCGTTCCATTTCATCATAAACAATCTGAAAACAGGGCTTTAAGTGTAAAATACCGAACTTTTCCTTTAATGTCGTCCCAAACCCGTAAGATCTTGTCCTCAGAACACAAATTTAAAGGATAGTTCACCCAAAAATGAAAAGTTTATTTGCTCACCCACAGGGTATCAAAGATGTAGGTGACTTTGTTTGTTCAGTAGAACACACATGATAATTTTTAACTCTGCAGTCTATTAGTCGTATAACAGGCTTGTGACAACACACTGACGTCCTAGGACACGAAAAAATCAGTTTGTGTGAAAAAACCGAGCAGTGCGTTTACATTAATGAGTGCGAGAGATCACTTCCGGCACAAGAGCACGTTCAGACTTCACACACATCGGATGCTCAAAGCAGTTGGACTTAGTGGTAATGATATAAATTATATAAAATGAAATGCTGTTCGTTTTTTCACACAAACCGATTGTTTTGTGTCCCAGGACCTCAAGGTGTCATCACGAGCTGCAGGGTTTGGATTTGTCTGCATGTTTTATCATTCTCATAGATTTTGTTACCATTTTAATGCATTGTAGGACTAACAAACTGCAACGGTTGGAGTTAAATCATTATTTGTGTTCTGCTGAAGAAACAAATTCACATCTTTCAGATTTTCTGACATTTTTTTCTTTGGGTAAACAGATAAAGGTCACATTTTCATTTTTGAGTGAACTACCGTATTTCCTCAAATAAAAGCCGTTATTCAAATAAACGGTGGGCCTCTGATAGTGGCCGGGGGCGTGGTCATCGCAGACAAATAAAGGCCGGTCACAAATTAAGCCCGGGAAAGATGAGTGCTGGGGGGAAATAAGTCAGAGCTTAGCATGTCAACTATATACGCCTTGTCCGTTTGGTGAGACGCGCGCGCGATCCGCGGAGGCTTGCGTTGCGGACCAAAGCGCGAGTATAAACAAAGCTTAGCTTACGCGCAGTGAGAGCGTATTCGCACCAGAGCACGTTTTAAAAGGAGAGACATCAACTGCGTGAGCACTCACCTTCATCTGCCTTTGTTAAAACCTTTTAATGCGCGCAGCAGGGCTAGTAAATATCTATGGTGCACACGCAACAGATCAACTATGCGATATCATAGGCATGTGAGAGGGCTTCATATGACTACATAAAAAACACAGACTTAACATTACGATGGGTTCCAGTGTTAAGAGAGTGTTTTACCTCCTGCTTTGCTCAAAACAAATGCATTCTAATGAGGAAAGCGAGGGGACGATCGCGCAGGGGCATGATTTAGATAATGTGAGCGCTGTGTTATCTCCTAAATGCATTCAAGTTCATCATAATGCACAGCTGCCAATAGATGGCAGTAGCTCCATTGGATGGGTCTCATTTAGTGCTATTGACGGACTTTTCAACAACCTTGAAAAAATATACTGTTAAAAAAAACGAATGATCTCTATCCACTAGAACGCTATCGCTTTTAATTTAAAGGCTAATTTAAAACAATTATTTATCAAACAGATGGAATTTGAAATAAAGGCCTGTCTCTAATAATGCCTGCTTTAAATAAAAGCCTGTTACCTTCGGCAGTTTGGGTAAATAAAGGCCCTGGTCTTTGAGTTATTACGGTATCCCTTTAAAGGTGCAGTGTGTAATTTTTAGGAGGATCTCTTGACAGAAATGCAAAATAATATACAAAACTACATAATCAGGGGTGTATAAAGACCTTTCATAATGAACCGTTATGCGTTTATTAACTTAGAACGAGACCTTTTTATCTACATACAAAGAGGGTCCCCTTACATGGAAGGCGCCATTTTGTGCGGCCATTTTTCTATAGAAGCCCTTAACAGACACACTTTTTTTACTAAGTTGTCTCTGACGATGACATGTTTGTCCGGTGGCAGCTACCGTAGCTTTTCTGTGTGTTTCAAAAGCGAGGGGTGAGCAGTGGACTGAGTCGTTGGTTAGAATTTGCAACCTCACCACTAGATGCCACTAAAATTTACACACTGCACCTTTAAGATATTTAAGATGAAATCCGAGGGTATCTGGGTAGGGTTACACCAGTTGTTCATAAATTCTTACTTAAACTGGGACGTAAAGTCCAAACTAGAGGCTTAGTATCTACTAGCTAGTTTATAACTAACTCTTTACTTTATTCGGTTGCACCATTTGTTCTTAAGGCAGAACGTAGCTAGTAGGTCATAAGCTCTCCGTAAAGTAATGCATTGTCGCATAGAATGACGTCTATTTTTCTTAACCCAATCACAAGCCTTCTAATGGGTAAACAGGAAATAGTCTGAACAGTACATAATTTCAAACTCGTTCTTGACTCGCCTAAACTGACGAACTTGCGGCTTTACATAATTAATTACGAGCTCATCGATGTAATCTAATCTGGCTGACATCTTATTCCAATCGTTATTCATGGACAGAGGCATCCATAAATATTTAGTTACAACGTATTGTTACGTTTAAACTAAGTTTAATGGTGCAACGCAAAAACATTTAGTAGTGCGCAAGTTGTAACTTAGTGCCCATTTACGTCGTAACTTACACACAGCTGGTGCAACCGGCCCCAGATCCACACAAGCAGCAATGACAGTCAGTCTTTTGAGGTCTATCAGGATATCAAAAGACATTGATAAAATGGTCAGCATGACTACAGTAGTTCAACATTAATATTATAAAGTGACCAGAATAATGCGTGTGTGCAAAAAAAAAAAAAAAAACACTGACTTTCAACAATATCTAGTGAAGGCCACTAATTTGAAACAAGATTCATAAAACATCAAAGCTTCATAAATCAGTTATTCTGAAATCACCATCACTAGATATTGTTGAATAAAGTCTTTATTTTGTTTTGTGCACATAAAGTATTCTCATCAATTTATAATATTAATGTTGAACACTGTAGTCACACTGACCATTTTATCAATGTCTTTTAATACCCTTCTGGACCTCAAAAGATGCAGTGTCATTGCTGTTTATGTGTGGATCTGACAGAAAGCCTTGGATTTCATTAAAAAAAATCTTTGTGACATATTTTCTCCTTGATGATCTTTCATACAAACTTGCTTTAAAATAAGCTTGCCCAGTGACATTATGTTACTTTAGCACGACTTCAGTTTCAAAATACACAGAATAAAAGATACTTACTTTAAACGATGAAGTTTGTTGCAAACTCGTGCTGCACGTTTTACTGAAGATCAAAATGCCATCATTCCACGTGAGCTCCAACAGAGTTTTCTGTGATGCAATAAACATTAAGTTAAGTTTATGTGACAAATCGCACATTATTTCTAATAACTGTGTTAGATATAGCCAAGATTTGAAAACATTACGTTAGATTTGCAAGATATAAAACCGGGATAGTGACATATTTTCTCTTTGATTAGCTCTTTCATACAAACTTGCTTTAAAATAAGCTTGCCCAGTGACATTACATTACTTTAACACGACTTCAGTTTCAAAACACACAGAATAAAAGATACTTACTTTAAACGATGAAGTTTGTCGCGATCTCGTGCTGCACGTTTTACTGAAGATCAAAATGACACCATTCCACGTGAGCTCCAACAGAGTTTTCTGTGATGCAATAAACATTAAGTTAAGTTTATGTGACAAATCGCACATTATTTCCAATAACTGTGTTAGATATAGCCAAGATTTAAAAACATTACGTTAGATTTGCAAGATATAAAACCGGAATGTGACACATTTTCTCCTTGATGATCTTTCATACAAACTTGCTTTAAAATAAGCTTGCCCAGTGACATTACATTACTTTAACACGACTTCAGTTTCAAAACACACAGAATAAAGACACTTACTTTAAACGATGAAGTTTGTCGCGATCTCGTGCGGCACGTTTTACTGACGATCAAAATGGCGCTGTCATTCCACGTGAGCTCCAACAGAGTTTTCTGTGATGCAATAAACATTAAGTTAAGTTTATGTGACAAATCGCACATTATTTCTAATAACTGTGTTAGATATAGCCAAGATTTAAAAACATTACGTTTGATTTGCAAGATATAAAACCGGGATAGTGACATATTTTCTCCTTGATGATCTTTCATACAAACGTATTGCTTTAAAATAAGCTTGCCCAGTGACATTACATTACTTTAACACGACTTCAGTTTCAAAACACACAGAATAAAGACACTTACTTTAAACGATGAAGTTTGTCGCGATCTCGTGCTGCACGTTTTACTGAAGATCAAAATGACACCATTCCACGTGAGCTCCAACAGAGTTTTCTGTGATGCAATAAACATTAAGTTAAGTTTATGTGACAAATCGCACATTATCTCCAATAACTGTGTTGATATAGCCAAGATTTGAAAACATTACGTTAGATTTGCAAGATATAAAACCGGGATTGTGGCATTTTCTCTTTGATTAGCTCTTTCATACAAACTTGCTTTAAAATAAGCTTGCCCAGTGACATTACTTTAACACGACAGTTTCAAAACACACAGAATAAAGATACTTACTTTGTTTAAACGATGAAGTGTCGCGATCTCGTGCTGCACGTTTTACTGACGATCAAAATGCCACCATTCCACGTGAGCTCCAACAGAGTTTTCTGTGATGCAATAAACATCAAGTTAAATGTATGCACATTATTTCCAATAACTGTGTTGGATATAGCCAAGATTTAAAAACATTACGTTAGATTTGCAAGATATAAAACAGGGATTGTGACAGTTTCTCCTTGATTAGCTCTTTCATGCAAACTTGCTTTAAAAAAACGTTAACGTTAGCCCAGTGACATTAACGTTACATTAATTAAATAGGACTTCAGTTTCAAAACACACAGAATAAAGATACTTACTTCTAACGTTACGTTTGTCGTGTTCGTGCAAGGCGCTATCAATCCACGTGAGCTGCAATGACGTTTTTATGATGTAAAACAACACAATTACATTTTGAGTTAAGTCTATGAGACGAATCGCACATTATTTCCAATAACTGTGTTGGATATAGCGAGGATTTGAAAACATTAAGTTTAAGATTTGCAAGATATAAAACCGGTATTCCAACATATTTTCTCCTTGATTAGTTATTTCATGAAAACTTGCTTTAAAATAAGATTGCACAGCGCCATTACATTACTTAAATTCAGTTTCAAATACACAGAAAAATATACTTACTTTAAACGATGAAGTTTGGCGCTATTCCACAATCCACATGAGCTCCAACGTCCACATAGGCTACAGTGCGCATGCGCCAACAACCAAAAACAACTTGTGTGCTTTTAAACTTGCATGTGTATATCCAGTCAACGGTAAAATGTAAGTTGGTTAAACAATTTTTGAACCAACTTATTCCCACTTGTTAAGTCAACTTTTTTTTGTTTTATTGTCCAGTTAACTAATAAAAAATAGTTGTGTAAACTTTTTGCGAGTTGGATTTTTTACAGTGTAAAAGAAATGACTAAAGGTTAACCTACTTGGAAACACACAAAACTGGGATTACGCGTTGTCTGAACAACCATCTGAAATCTTTCGCAAAGAGGATTTGTTTTCAAGTCTTTGCAAACAGTAAAAGCTTAGATATATAACATTTGCATTGGTTTTGCTATTTCAATCTTATTAGTTAAAGGGATAGTTCAACTAAAAATGAAACTTCTGTCATCATTTACTCACTCTCATGTTGTTACAAACCTGCATTCATTTCCTTGTTCTGATGAACACAAATGAAGATATTTTGAGGAATGATTAAAAACCAAACTGATCAGAGGCCCCATTGGCTTCAATAGTAGGATAAAAGAATACTATGGAAGTCAATGGGGCCTCTGATCGGTTTGGTTACAAACGTTCCTTAAAATATGGTTCTTTGTGTTTATCAGAACAAAGAAATTCATACAGGTTTGTAACAACACAAAAATGATTAAATTATTTTTATTTTTGGGTGAACTGTCCCTTTAAAAGAGCGAATTTAAAGCCATAAAGTTAATCTAAGTTTTGGTTCTCCACTTAACATTAAGTTCAAGATTCTTGAAATAAATGTTTTAAGTCTGAAGAAAAGAAAGGTTTTGTGGATCTCAAAGGTTTTGGATCTTTAAAGGCCTAACAAAGACCTTTATACACCATTTTGGTACAGATATGCGCTTTTAAGATACCGGTATGTACCTCTAAGGTACCAATGTGTACTTTTGTTGAAAAACCAATATGCATCTTTTAGGTATAAAAGTGTACAATTTGAAAAGATACCGCCTCAGTGACGACTATTATTGTATCTTTATTTTTAAGAGTGTAAGGCACAGACCATATTATTAATAGTGTGGGTTTTCAGTTATTTGTGCTTACAATGTCAGAAAATAAATCTAAATATGTACCCCAACTGTCAATAGGGTGGTACCCTTTAAAAAGTAAAGCTTTGCACCTACAGAGTTCATATTCATACCTCAGAGTTATATATTGGTACCAATGAGAGCTTATTGGTACCAATGAGAGCTTATTAGTACCTCTAAGATACATATTAGTATCTTAAAGGCGGGGTGCATGATTTTTGAGAAACGCTTTGGAAAAGGGAGTCGGGCCGAGTACCAAAACACAATTGTAGCCAATCAGCAGTAAGGGGCATGTCTACTAACCCACATCGTTTCCTGGGTTGCGTATGTGTGGGTTGGGTCTATTCTATAGAGGTCCAGATTCTATAGAGATTCTATCATTTCTGGCTTATAACAAAAAAAAACGAGCGTTTAAAGACACAAAAGTGGAAACAGGCAACTTTTCATATAGTACTATTAATAGAACTGCGCCCACTAGGGGGAAACGTAGTCGGCGATCCACTTTTTTCTCCTTAAAGGCTGAGTTTTACGGCTCAACAGCTTATAAAAACTTATTTCTGCGTTTTTTGGCTTGTTAGCTGTACATCTTGTCACACAGCAGCTTTTAGGCATTATTAGTTTTTTTTATAAGCCAGAAATGACAAGAAGGTGGCCTCTCGCAATACAAAGTCAGTGGACTTTTCAAATTTGCAGAACTGAGCTCTGCCTCTATTGGGGTGGGGGCGTGTTTGCTTGGGTGATTTCGAGTCTCAACGTTGGCTTTCGGAGATCGTGCACCCCACCGTTAAAGATATTGGTACCAAATGTACATATCTGTGAATGTAAGACCCTTTAATTAAGTGGTACTGCCCCAGTGATAGTGTAGAGTTTTTCTAACAGTGTAGAGTCACTTAAGTACAGTAACTTTGAGCCACCCAACACTTTCTGGCATTTGTTATAGAGTTTTGAAGAGCATCTAAAATCTGGACACCAAAGATGAAGATCTCATGGTGTTTATTGGGGCTTTCACTCCTCTACTTCAGCGTTGAGTGTCTGCTGCCCCCTACCAACGAGGATCTTAATCGTAAGTCGGATTTGTTTTGTCGATAGAGACAGAGCGCAGCGCGTCATAACCTGAAAACCACGCCCACCGGGGGGGAAAGCAATCCAACAGTCTCCATTGACTTTGTATTGCGAGAAGCCGCCTCCTTGTCATTTTTGGCTTATAACAAAAAACAGAATAATGTCTAAAAGCTGCTCTGTGACAATATGTACAGCTAACAAGCCAAAGAGCCCAGAAATAAGTTTTTATAAGCTGTCGACCCCAAAAAACGAGCGTTTAAAGACCCAGAAATGGATACAGGCAACTTTTCATAGTACTCCTATTAGTAAAACTGCGTCCAAGAGGGGGAAATGTAGTCGGCGATCCACTTTATTCTCCTTAAAAGCTGGGTTTTACGACTCAACAGCTTGTGGGGGCTTATTTCTGGGTTCTTTGGCTTGTTAGCTGTACATATTGCCACACAGCAGCTTTTAGGCATTATTCAGTTTTTTGTTATAAGCCAGAAATGACAAGGAGGCGGCCCCCCGCAATACAAAGTCAATGGAGACTGCTGGATCGCCCTCCCCCCCGGTGGGCGTGGTTTTCAAATTTGCATAACGGCGCTCTGTCTCTATGAAGATGTGTTGTGGGTGGCCACTGGAAAAAAACATCTCTGCTTGTTTACAGAGATCTCTTTGACTGGTGAGAAGTACCTGGATAAACAGATTGAAAATGCCATCAATGGGGTAAAAGAGATGAAGAATGTGATGGAGAGATCAGGAGAGGATCACAAGAGGTTCCTGTCTGAATTGGAGAAAACCAAACAACAGAAAGAGGTCAGACAGACTGATAGATTATAACCTACTGGGATGGAAATGAAATTAAAGCAATAATCGATTATGAAATTTGTTGTCAATTAATTTCATTATCGCTTATTTGGTCTGGACTTTAAATATATTTTACTATTTAAAAGCTGCACAAACTTTTTATTTAAGGCTTAAAATAGCGAAATCAAAAAGATTAGTAAAACTCTGTAGCGTTGTGAGCCTTTTACACTTTTAAAAGTACACTACGTGAATACCCCAATTTAGTGCCTTATTTAGCTATAAGTGAAAAATCAAAATGAGTAAATATTAAGGTTTTTATTCGATTAGTCGATTAATTGTCTGATTAATTGATTATGAAAATATTAATTAGTTGCAGCCCTAAAAACAACATATAACCTAAACGCAATAATATTTTGACACATTTTGCATGCACACTGCAAAAAATGACTTTCTTACTTAGTATTTTTGTCTTGTTTTCAGTAAAAAAAATGTAAAAATCTTAAATTAAGATGTATTTTCTTGATGAGGAAAATGACCTAAGAAAATAACTCTAGTTTTAAGACAAAAAATATAAACTAAGTAAATTAGTGCTTGAAACAAGCAAAAAAAATCTGCCAATCGAATAAGAAACATTTTCTTAAAATAAATTTTACGTTTTTCATAAACACTGTAATTCAAGAATTTTTTTCTTATTCCATTGGCAGATTTTTTTTTTTTTTTTGCTTTTTTGTCTAAAAACTAGACTTATTTTCCTAGGTCATTTTGCTCATCAAGAAAATACATTTTAATTTAAGATTTTTTTATATTTTTTACTGGAAACAAGACAAAAAAGCTAGGTAAGAAGGTCATTTTTTGCAGTGCAAAAGTTGAGAAAGACACAATAAAAAAAACTTACCACGTTACAGGTAATTACTATTGTAAAAACAGTCAATTATCCATAATTACATGCATATAACCTTACACCAAATCCTAAACCCAACCCTATAAAGTACATGTTATTGCTCAGTATTTAATGTGTATTTACACTGCAACAAGGACACCGTAAAATAAAGAAACCTGATATTTACCTTGATATCATGACCTAAAGTAAAGTAAAATGTTTAAATACCAAAAAGAGAAAGGACAAATCTGTAAGTTTTAATAAAACTCAACCCATAAAAGTGTCTTTGAAGAAACATACAACCTAAAAACAACCTATTACATTGTAAAAAGTCTAAGTTGGATCAACTTTAAAAAATGCTTCAATTGGTAGCGACTTAAAATTTTAGGTGAAAATTTAAAGTTGAAAATGTTTCAATATTTTAGGTGTTACCAATTCAAATAGGTTTTCACCTTAAATTTAAATAGAACCGCTTTCACTTTTTACAGTATATATTTGGACTAGCTTTTTTGGAGGTAAATAGTTTATTTTAAATAATGGCTGACAATTTTTGTGCATACTGAAATCTTGACTTTTTTCTTGCCTCACCATAATTTTTCATAGTATGCCCTAAAGACGGCCCAGGAAATGGAAGAGAAACTAAAAGATGAACAGGCCGTGTGTAATGAAACAATGCAAGCTTTGTGGGAGGAGTGCAAGCCCTGTCTGAGGAACACCTGCATTAAATATTACTCTCGCACATGCAGCAGTGGAGCCGGGCTGGTGGGACGACAGGTGAGATAAAAACAACTGCAGTAATCTTTATCCCACCACAATATCACAAACCATCTCTCTCTGTCGTCTCTTCAGCTTGAAGAAGTCCTCAACAGGACCTCTCCCATGTCAATCTGGATCAATGGGCAGAACATCGAGACTCTGGTTGACCAGGATCAGAAGCAGACCAGAGAATTCGAAGACCTGGAAGAACGATACACGGAAGTTGCCGATGGAGTTGATAACATCTTCGCGAACAGCATGAAGGTGTTCGACCACATGCGTGCTTTCCACCAGCCTTCTTTCTTTCCCAGCCCATTCCGTATGCCCAGCATCTTTCCAAGACCGGATACGACAAGCAGTCGGTTCGGTCGTGTATACAGATCTACATTGCACCCCATCCATGACCCAGATTTTCACGGATTTCACAGCATGTTCAGCCCAATGATGGACATGGCAAGAAGCATGTTTGGATCATTCGGGCCCTTCATGGGAAGCGACATGGAGGGTAAATCAGTTTTGTACCTTTTTTTCCGACAATGTAAAGTTCAACAAGTATCAAAAAGTACACTTTTGTACCTAAAAGGTGCATATTGGTACCTTAGAGGTATACCTATACCGAAATCTTAGTTTTCTTTCCCAGAGTGTGTATACAGTTATATAAAAATATACAGGGTTCCTTAGTTAACTTCAAATTCAAGGACCTTTCAAGGACTTTCCAGGTCCAATACCCTAAAAATCAAGGACTAAATGTGGGGACACATTTCAAGTGAGAGCAAGGTTACATTGTGTTACCTTTTAAGATACAGTTCCCTTTCGAGGGAACTCGTGCTGCGTCACTGCGGTGACACTTTGGGGACGCCTCCAGGGATAAGTGCGCCTGAATGTGTATATCAAATTCAAACAATGGTGATGCTTAACGACCAAGATAGGGTGACGGCGTTACAGGGATGCAGGAAGTATGGCAAGGGAGACGCGGCGTCTTGTTCCCTTCTTAGGGAACAACAGTTACAAACGTAACCCGAGACGTTTTCATGTGTCAAACACAACTATGCAAAAAAGCATTTTGGTAAGAATCAACATTCGCATACAGACGATATAAGCATTTAAAGAGAACAGTTTAGCACGTGTGCTTAAAAAGTCTAGAATTTTATGATATTGTCCTACACTACACAGGGAATAATATGGATTTTTTCCCCCAGAAAACTTCTTGCCTAAAATAGATTCAAGCACTTTCAATGACCTGTATCTATGTATGTATATTTTCAATAGCTTCCCAGTTCCTTGAATTTTTCCCCCGCAGATTCACAAACTTTCAAGGATTTCAAGGACTCGTGGGAACCCTCAATATAACATCTAAAATACTATTTGTTTGCATAAAATGTAGTATTCATTAATTTATTCTATATTCGCAGATGGGAGAACTAATGAGGATGTTATCATAACCAAACCATTTGGAAATGATAGGATGACCTGTAGGGAGATTCGTCGCAATTCTGCCGGCTGCATTAACTTAAAAGAAGAATGTCAGAAATGTAGAGAGATCCAGCACATTGGTAAGCGTAACATTCAATACTCATTTCAATTTCCATCTTCAACCTCTAGGTTTTGAAAGGATGCCCCTCTCTCCTCAGATTGTTCTGGAAAGCGTCCCCTGGAAGGGCCCATGAAGGAAGAGCTAGAGAAGGCTCTCGCCAGGGCTGAGAGATTCACCCAAGAGTACAACAACCTCCTGAAGCGATTTGAAGACCAGATGTTCAACACGTCTAGTCTGCTGGACCTGTTCAACAAGCAGTTCGGTTGGGTGTCTTCTCTGGCTAACCACACTCAAAACGAAGATGGATTTTTCAAAATACAGGCTGTAAGTCACCTAATTAAAGTTACTGATAACAGGGTTCCCACATCTTAGTTAACTTCAAATTCAAGGACTTTCCAGGTCCAATACCCTCAAATTCACGGACTAAATGTGCGTACACATTTCAGTGAGAGCAAGGTTACATCGTATTACCTTTTAAGATACATTGTTACAGTTACTTTGGGGCCGCCTCCAGGGGTAAGAGCGTCTGAATGTGTCATATCAAATTCAACCAATTAACGACAAAGACACGGGAGCAAAGAAGTATATCGCTATCTGAAATATTGCCAAAGAGGGCGTTACAGGGATGCCGGAAGTATGGCAAGGGAAACGCAGCGTCTCGTTCCCTTCTCAGGGAACAACAGTTACATACGTAACCCGAGACGTTTGATGTGTCAAACACAACTATGCAAAAAAGCATTTTGGTATGAATAAACATTCACAGAAGATATAAGCATTTAAAGCGAACAGTTTAGCGCGTGTGCTTAAAAAGTCTAGAATTTTTATGATAATATCCACTACACAAGAAATAATAAAGCAATAAACCCCAAGAAGCAGTGGGTTACCACCAGTGCATTTTATAACAGCTAATGGGCGTTGTTAGGCACGACGCGAAGCGGGGTTTATGGCGTTTATAAAACGGTTACATCATATGCATAGCAGGGTTTCACAAAATAAAACACAAATAAGTTGTAATTATATTATTACAAATATTACTCTTCCGCCAAACAAAGTAACGTTAGTTCAGAATCAAGTGTGGCTGCAACAGAGCGCAGTTCACAAACAACACAGACGCAGCAAAGGCACAATGAAAATATGATTAAAGACTGTGGTGTTTATTTTTATATATCAACATTAATCTAAAATATACATTAACATTTATATCGTGCCACTGTTGAAGTGATGATCAAATATGCTTGGAAGCATGATTAACTCTTTCCCCGTCAGCGTTTTTTTTAAAGTTGCCACCCAGTTTGAGTTGAATGCCTTACAGAAAAATTATCTTCTTTAAATAAACATAAAATTTCAAATGAAAGAACAGTCCATGCGCTTTCCAACAACATCAAAAAACGTTTCATCCTACCTTCATTTGTTCTCTTATCAGTTATCAACTCTCAAATTTTCAGCTAAAAGCGGAGATAATTCCATTTTTGTGAAGAACTTTGTAAGAGATCGGAGGGCTATTTCATAAAACTCGCTTGGAAAAGCGAGGATTAAAGTTACAAACTCGACTTGAATTAACCTAACAAATGAGGCGAGGCTAAAGCGGTTTCAAAAAAGGCAAATGAAGCTTACGCAATCCAACTAATGTGATCCAGATTTCCCTAGTCAAGATAATTGCGCGTGCACGCTATTCTTGGGCAGCCCTAGAGGTCGAGCGTGGATCAAATCGATCAAAGTTAAAGAGAAAGCGGTCATTTTTGATAAAAATGTATGAAAATGTACTACTGACTGAAAATTATAATACTGCTGCAATAAACAAACCCATAAAATAGTTGAAAAGTCCTTATGGATTAAATCCCTGCACGCAGAAACTAAATTTAAATATATTGTCTTGTTGTTAAATGGATCACATTAAAAATATAAAATACCGTTAGAAATGATGGCCTAGTGGTTAGTGCTCTCAACAGCGCATGCGGGGATCCGGGTTCGATCCCCGTCAATGCTTATGTGGCTATACTTTGCTAATTTTTATATGCTGTACTTTTAAAAAATAACACAAATCTTAACTTTTAAAAGACAATTTGTAGTTTACTAAGTAACCTATATAATACATATTTAGCAGATGAATGATTTTAATACATTTACAGTAACTTTAAATGTAACTTACATTTATTTTTTATTTGGGGGTACATTTCAAAAGCAGCAACTTGAGTGGACAATAAAGTAACAGGTGAAAATAAAATATAAATATATTGTTCATAATAAGTGAAGATGATTTAAGCATAATCATAGAAGTGTCTAATCTCATAATGTTAGCTGCCAAAGATGTTAACTGGCAATGAGGAGAGCACTGTCATCTATCAGCAGCACAGCTTTTACTCCTGCAGATAAAGTGTGCTTGAAAGAAAAAAATGGGGTCACTGAGAGCATGGTGGGTGAACAGCATATGCATTTCTGAATTTACAGTAGTACAAGAAATGATTGTGTAAAATCATATATGTTACACATATTCTTGACCAATCATTATTACTTGACTTGATGTTACTTAAAACATTTTTGATGGCAAATTATGTGTGCGTTATAGAGCCACAAGTCATCATGTTAAACCCTGGGAGTATGAGAGATTTTAAACCACTGGTTTATTATCACACTGTTAAAAAATTAGCTGTAGTTATGCAGCTGTTTGCCAGTAACTTATGTAGATTTAAAGATTTATTGTTTGCTGGCAACAGTTGGTTCAGGGTTGAATCAGCATTAAACATTAACGAGTCTATGATTTTGCAGCGTAAAGCTCTAGAATAACAGCCTTGTGCAAAGCATTTTGTGAACCAGAAATCCTCATCAACCTTTTTCTGTTGTTACCTTCATATTTTGGTTCCCAGAATGCTTTGCATGAGGCTGTTATTTGATGGTTTTATTCTGTAAATAAAAAGACTTGTTAATGTTTGGTGTTCATTTGGCTTTGAGCAAACTGTTGCCAGTGAATGGCATACATATAAATCTGCAGCAAGTTACTGGCAAACAGCTGACAGTAATACTGTAAGTTCTACATAATTTTTAAGAGTGTAGTGTTAGGTGTTGATAGATAAACAGAGTTTTATGAATGGTTACAGGGTGAGGATCAGTCGAAGAAAAGCCTGAGGTATAAGCACATTATACTGTAAGTCAGTACAAGCCTTGTGAGCTGAAAAATTATTGTATGCAGGACACTAACAATCTTCTCTGTGATAAAAAAAGAATTTTAACTCATTACAACAAAATGCCAAGAGCATACCATCACATAATTATATTGTATTCCTTCAGCCATGCAGACACCATATATTTTTTTATTATTTCAAGAAAAATGTAACAACTAGATAAATATACAAATACTGTAGATCTTTAAAATAATGTGCATTTTTATGCACACCAAGCATTAAATGACTGTACTTGACTTTTGTGTGTTGTATATTTAAATTAAATTTCCTCTTTGTGTGACAGACAATCTTAAAAAAAAAAAGATATATAAATTTCATCAATACGTTGCAATTATATTAATTTAGATACATCTTAAATTTGTTAATGAACTATTATCCTTAGTTAAGATTATCATTTATATTCAACATTTGATAGGCCTATATACCATATTATGAAACACATGTCTATATTTTATTAATTATTATTGTAACAAAATTTATCAAATTTAATATATAAGTTGATTTTCTTTAATTGTTAGATTAATAGTGGTTAATAAAGTCAAATAAAATGTCAAAGAGTCAGCTGTAATATCATTGCATTTACATTTCAGTGTTAGTGGAAGTCTAGTTAAGCAACAATGAGGCTTACGCCTGTTTCACACATACTCCGTATGCAGTGCGTTTGCGGTGCGTGTTGCAGTACGTATGCGGTGCGATCCGTCAATCATCCGTTGTGCTTTCACACATACTCCGTTTGCAGTGCGTTGCTAACCGCTGCTTCTGCGTATAAAATAATCATGTGATTGACACTTTCTGTTGAAAAGCGCCTCATCAATAAACTATATAATAGCCTGCTGTGTTTTTTTTTCTTCACAAAACAATATACTTTAGATATTATTTGATAGACTAGGATGTTTAAAATCTCTAGGGTAATGGTCAGGACACATGAAAGGATCAAAGGTCTATTTATCTCCACATATCATAAATATAAATTAGCATTATAACTTTTGAAGAGAAAATATAGGTGACAAGCATGGTTACATTATAGGCTACATTTCCTATACTATTTATATATTTGCATAGGCGAGAGTATTTATATAACGGCAATGAAGCTCATATGGCAAGAAATATTCTCAAATAATTAAAATAACAGCATAATGACATGAATAAACAGACAAGGAAGCAAGATTGACATGCAAATTGTATTATTATTACCGGAAAAACAGCAATATTACTGAAACAAACTCTGAGGTAAAACACTCTGTTATAACTGCAACAAGTCTAAATAAGCTCAATAACAATTGAAAAAAAATCATTATTATCTCCAAAAACGTTGTATGACAAACATTATATTTAAAGCAAATGTATTCTTACAATCATTCCAGATCAACACATTATTCCATATTACTGAGCACGTTCGTCTCTCCCCTCGCTCTGTTATAGCGCTGATTGACAGGTGGGCTTTCCCGTCTATCAAACAGATCATTTTGTATAGTTCTCTTTAGAAAAATTAACCATAATATTAACGGTTGACAAAACGATTTTTGTCAGATTGATTATGATTTGTATTAACTTATTTTAACTAAAAATTCCGTGGTTATGGATATTGTTATAAGACAATATAAATGTGGTTACTGTTGTTTTACAAATAAAAACTAAAAGACTATGTTAGTATAATTAAACAATGGTAAAATTAATAGCATACTTTATGTATATGCAATGTATATAAACACGGTAGAATATTTAACATGTTATACATATCATTTTTTAACTCGTGGTAAGTGTTTTGCCTTAATTGCTTCATACTGGGATTAAACAAATAAGATTACAGAAAAAACTACTGAAAAACTTTATTTACATCCATTTAGAGTGAAATTACTGCATTTTTGTGTAAATCCGTGTTCATTTTGACCACAAAACATGCGCTATCACTTTAAATCAGCGCGTGCAGCTTGCGTGCCATACAGCAAAAATAGACTCGCTGCCGAAACGATCGCAGCACTGCTGCACCGCACCGCATCTGCAACGGACAGCATACGTGTGCTGTGTGAAAGCTCTAACCTGTTAACATGGCTACGTAAAAAATTACGTACCGCAAACGCACTGCATACGGAGTATGTGTGAAACAGGCGTTAGCCTGACAGTTAGCCTGCTCCGGACCAGGCTAGTTTGCAAGCATAAGTTTCCATAGTAACCGGGGTTGAACTAGTTCAAGTTTGTTTTATGAAACAAAATCCACCGGCAATAAGCCAGACTTAACAAAATAAGCCTGGCTTATTCTGTAATCTAGTTTTATGAAACAGCCCTCAGATTCAGAGCCTGATCAAAACACACGTCACGCTAAATCCACCACAACGCTGTTGTGTCGAGTGAATGCCTCAGTGTTTAAGTTGTGTAAGATTGCCATCTAGTGGATAATAGCGGAAATATCAATAAGACAAAAAATACCTCAGAGAACGACAACGTTTTCTCTTTATTGACGAAATGTTTTATTTATTGACATTTATCTGGATATCGCCATAATTGTGCAAAGGTAGAAAAATAAAAAAATGATTAAAGACTGTGGTGTTTATTTTCATAAATCAGTACGCAGCAACAGTGGCGCAGTGATACTTGTGATGCGGTATTTTATCACGGCTTAGAACGCGTTTCAACCAATCAGAATGAAGAACCAGAACGAGCCGTTTTATAATATGGATTTTTTTCCAGAAAACTTCTTGCATAAAATAGATTCAAACACTTTCAATGACCTGTATCTATGATTCTTCCAATGCATTGCTGCAGAACCTTTCAAGCATCTTTATTTTTTAAGAGTGAAAATGCAGATCTCTCAGTCATCCGTTTAATTTCATGTGCAGGTGATATCAAAAGCCACAGATAATTCTGAGAATGCAGCTGACACTAATGTGTCAGTCAAACTGTTTGATGGTCCAGATATGAGCTTCACGGTGCCAGGAGACATTCCCTGGAGCGATCCCAAATTCTCAGAGGTGGTGGCACAAGAAGCCTTGGATCGCTACAAACAGAACACTATGTGAGTTTTTAACAATCAACTGTTAAGCAAACAATCTTTTAAGACTGCAACATTTCACCAGTTATTATTTTTGATCCTACCTTATAAAGCGATATCAGGGCTTATGCTAGTCCAAGACAAAAATGCATGTTTGAGCTGTTTCTTAAAATATATAACTGCCATTGTTGTGTCTCAATATGCACACCTGAATGTTTTTTTTTTTTTTTTTGCTATGGTGTGTTTGTAATAACTAAGGCACAGAATTATCATAGGCATGGATAATTATTAAATACATCCTTTCTTTTCAGAATCACAAACTAAATGTTTTGGGTACTTCCAGAGGAGAAGAGCTTCACGGAGAGAATTGGAAAAATCCTTCTGTATTAGAGTTATCCCAAATATTGAGAGATGTTTTATTCATGTAGCTGGATTTCTGTTGTCTAGCAAAACTCCTGCTGTCATCCTGCTTAGCTTCAAGAGACCCTACAGAGATTATATGGAATATGTGCTTATGAACTTATCAAATGTACATTGTCAAATACCAATAAAACAAACAAAACTACATATTGATTGATTCACTGATGACCTTAAACGTATTTAGGGTAAACTTGCCAGCATAGCAATATAATTTCACAGTGCATTTTTCCATATAAACACTAAAGCCCTTATGCGGTTTATACTCAAAAAGTCAAGCAATCATGATTTAAAGGAACAGTATGTAGGATTGTGACCACAGCTGGTACTGCAATCACAAAACTTGTGGTTAAAACTGGTACTGCAATCACACAACTGAGGGCTATTTCATAAAACTCGCTTGGAAAAGCGAGGATTAAAGTTACAAACTCGACTTGAATTAACCTAACAAATGAGGCGAGGCTAAAGCGGTTTCAAAAAAGGCAAATGAAGCTTACGCAATCCAACTAATGTGATCCAGATTTCCCTAGTCAAGATAATTGCGCGTGCACGCTATTCTTGAGCAGCCC
Organism: Misgurnus anguillicaudatus; assembly: GCF_027580225.2. Taxonomy (NCBI): domain Eukaryota; kingdom Metazoa; phylum Chordata; class Actinopteri; order Cypriniformes; family Cobitidae; genus Misgurnus; species Misgurnus anguillicaudatus. Next base: position 30,180,361 of record NC_073354.2, on the reverse strand, counting down.
TAGAGGTCGAGCGTGGATCAAATCGATCCAAGTTAAAGAGAAAGCGGTAATTTTTGATAAAAATGTATGAAAATGTACTACTGACTGAAAATTATAATACTGCTGCAATAAACAAACCCATAAAATAGTTGGAAAGTCCTTATGGATTAAATCCTTGCATGCAGAAACTAAATTTAAATATTTTGTCTTATTTTAAAGCGATCACATGAAAGCCTGAAACACCGTCAGAAATGATGGTCCAGTGGTTAGTGCTCTCAGCAGCGCATTCGGGGACCCGGGTTCGATCCCCGTCAATGCTTATGTGGCTATGCTTTGCTTATTTTTATATACTGTACTTTTTAAAAATAACACAAATCTTAACTTTTAAAAGACAATTTGTAGTTTACTAAGTAACCTATATAATATTTAGCAGATGAATGATTTTAATACATTTACAGTAACTTTAAATGTAACTGAATTTCTGAATTTACAGTAGTACAATAAATGATTGTGTAAAATCATATATGTTACACATATTCTTGACCAATCATTATTACTTGACATGTTACTCAAAACATTTTTGATGGCAAATTATGTGTGCGTTATAGAGTCACAAGTCATCATGTTAAACCCTGGGAGTATGAGAGATTTAAACCACTGGTTTATTATCACACTGTTAAAAAAAATTAGCTGTAGTTATGCAGCTGTTTGCCAGTAACTTATGTAGATTTAAATATATGTTATTAACAGTTTGTTCAAAGTTAAATCAACATTAAACATTAACAAGTCTATGATTTTACAGCATAAAACTATAAAATAACAGCCTCATGCAAAGCATTTTGTGAACCAGAAATCCTCATCAACCTTTTTCTGTTGTTTCCTTCATATTTTGGTTCCCAGAATGCTTTGCATGAGGCTGTTATTTGATGGTTTTATTCTGTTAATAAAAAGACTTGTTAATGTTTAATGTTCATTTAACTTTGAACAAACTGTTGCCAGTAAGTAACATACATATAAATCTACAGTAAGTTACTGGCAAACAGCTGACAGTAATACTGTAAGTTCTACATAATTTTTTAACAGTGTAGTGTTAGGTGTTGATAGATAAACAGAGTTTTATGAATGGACACTAACAATCTTCTCTGTGATAAAAAAAGAATTTTAACTCATTCCAACAAAATGCCAAGAGCATACCATCAGATAATTATATTGTATTCCTTCATTGTATTCCATGCAGACACCATAATTTTTTTTTAATTTCAAGAAAAATGTAACAACTAGAGAAAGATACAAATACTGTAGGTCTTTAAAATAATGTGCATTTTTATGCACATCAAGCATAAAAAAATTAAATGACTGTACTTGACTTTTGTGTGTTGTATATTTAAATTAAATTTACTCTTTGTGTGACAGACAATCGGAATAAAAAAAAAAATTATATATATATATATATATATATATATATATATATATATATATATTTCATCAATACGTTGCAATTATATGAATTTAGATACATCTTAAATTTGTTAATAAACTATTATCCTTATATCGAGGTAGTTAAGATTATCATTTATATTCAACATTTGATAGGCCTATATACCATATTATGAAACACATGTCTATATTTTATTAATTATTATTGTAACAAAATGTATCAAATTTAATATATAAGTTGATTTTCTTTAATTGTTAGATTAATAGTGGTTAATAAAGTCAAATAAAATGTCAAAGAGTCAGCTGTAATATCATTGCATTTACATTTCAGTGTTAGTGGAAGTCTAGTTAAGCAACAACTGAGGCTTAGCCTGACAGTTAGCCTGCTCCGGACCAGGCTAGTTTGCAAGCATAAGTTTCCATAGTAACCGGGGTTGAGCTAGTTCAAGTTTGTTTTATGAAACGAAATCCACCGGCAATAAGCCAGACTTAACAAAATAAGCCTGGCTTATTCTGTAATCTAGTTTTATGAAACAGCCCTCTGGTGGCCAATACACAAAATGACAACATAAACATCATTTGAGGGCTGCAACTCCACTTTTTAAATGACTATATCCTGGCCGGATCACTGTTGTCAGTGATATACGTATTTGAAATGAAAATGATTTCTTAATGTTTAGTGACATATCAGGGCCATTTTATGATTAAGTGATATAAATTTCTTACATACTGTTCCTTTAAATTTAGCATTTTGGATCCATAACTTAACATTTTTGGTTAATTTAACTTTTTAACTAACATAAAGCATAAATTAAAAAAATGAAAGTCCAATTAACTTCAGATTATCAGTTTAAAATGCCGTGAGGAATACCCATAAGCCCTTGCACCTGATAAATTTTGAATGATTTATTTTTGGTCCAAGAATAACAACTGACGGGACATACACTGCAAAAAATAATTTTCAAGAATTTTTTTTTTTAGTATTTTTGTCTTTTTTTTAGTAAAAATATCTAAAAATTCTTAAATTAAGATGCTTTTTCTTGATGAGCAAAACAACCCAAGAAAGTCTAGTTTTCATGAAAATTTTTCTTAAACACTAAATTCAAGAAAATTTCAAGAAAAATTTGCTTACCCCATTGGCAGATTTTTTGGCTTGTTTTACGCACAAAATCATTTGATATTTCAAATAATTTGAAACATTTTTTGATATTTTTGGTATAAAAACTAGACTTATTTTCTTGGGTCGTTTTGCTTATCATCAAGAAAAAGCATCTTAATTTAAGAATTTTTAGATATATTCATTGAAAACAGGAACTATATTTAAAAGAGGAACTATATTTTATGGCGTAATAGCACTTTTGGGAGTACTTCGACTCGGCACAGTAGCACCTCTCCCATTATGAGAGTGAAAAGGGGAGCGGACTTTTCAGGCGAGTCGAAGTACTCCCAAAAGTGCCATTACGCCATACAATATAGTTCCTCTTTTAAATCCGCTTAGAAAAGCGCTACGTTTTATTTTGTACCACCAAACTTGCTCGTATAACTACTCGTCTTAAATAGGAAAACGTTGATGTGTTTGGTCACTTCTAACTTTATCTCTAAATTGAATGAATGGGGCTAAGCTAAATGCTATCGAAGCGTCGCAGCGCGCTCCAGCGCTTACGTGCACGCACACAGATGATAGAGGGATGTATTAACAATTCTTAGTTAAGGTAATAACATATTTTAATATTGAAAATGAGTAGACTATTCCTTTAACACTCCACACAACTTTTTTTCCTCGAAAATATGCTCATTTTACGGCAGCGGCAGAAAATAGCCCACTTGGATAACTTTTAATGGCAGGGGATTATTTTCGGGCAGTGTGTAATATCATTGCGCCTCCTGCAGCCATGTTACAGCAGCAGTCCTTGATTATTACGCCAGAAAGAGAGTATAGTTCCTAACCATATCTGCCTGGAAAATCGCAATTTTTAATTTTCCCCCAGAAATTGGCAGAATGGATTCCAAAACTATAAGAATCAAATTTTTAACTCTAGGGAAGCTGGAAAATGAGCATATTTTCAAAAAAGTGAGTGTCCTATTAAGTGCTTAAATAATCATGAAAAATATTAATAAATGCTGTATAAGTATTCATTATTAATTCATTGTTCGTTAGCTAATGCAACAAAAACAACATTATTGTAAAGCGTTACCAAAACCAATTTTTCGTGAGTGCATAGTTCAGTGGTTTCCAAACTAGGGGGTGCGAGATGATGCCAGGGGGGCACTATTATATCATTTAATGTTTTGTTTAATTCAAATTCTCAGTTTAAGATTGTTTTATGTAATGAAGGGGGGGGGGGGTGCCAAAAAGTTTGAGAACCACTGACATAAAACATCAGTTCAATTGCACTTAATTCAATTGCAATAAAAATCTTTAAATTTACACTTCTCACTTTTAAAACTGAATTTATTACGGTAGCACTAACTCTTGACACTGATGTGTGGCATGGAATAAAGCAAAATATTTGATAAACGTTTAAAAATGATCTCATCACTGATCAAAGAGTGAAAACATGTCTGTTTGCTTTAAAGAGCACCTATTGTCAGATTCACTTTTTTATGTGCGTGTATTAGTACATGTTAACGATATGCAAAAGGCACAAACCCAAAAGTAAACGATAATGCGAGTTATGGTCTCCAACATAAATCTCTTTTCTTGGACTACAACAAAGACACGGATTGTAGGCAACAGTTTACTTCCTAGGATTGGTGATGTAGACAAGACCGACATTATCATAATTCCTCACGCTTCGGACTCCTCCTGGAAGTTAACTCCTGTTACTAACAGGCTGTTAGCAACCAAATCTTTCAAACATGGTAAGGAGCGTCACATTTTCTTACTGACGTCAGAGGTATTCCGGCCAATCACAAAGTACAGATTAACTAGCCAATCAGGGACACGGAGCTTTTCAAATACAAGCCATTCAGGAAAAGAGTGGAATCTGGAGCTACAAAAATGTACGGTATGTGGAAAATAATGTGTTTTTTAGCCATAAGCCACGTGAACACATTGTTTTATACCAAAATCACAAAATAACATTGTATTTTAGCAATGAAATAGGTGCTCTTTAATGAGACACATTATACAAACAATATTATATCAACTATGTAATATGTGACCCTGTTTGTAAAATCCAGGCTCATAGCGTAATAATGAAATTAGGAGCATCAAAGTTTGAGAGTACACATGACAATAAACTCTGTAATCTTGTTATATTTACAAAGGATGATTTTATGTAGTAAATCACAAAAAATGTGTTTTCATAAACTGGGTCAAATATTATAATATTATTTAAATATAAACTATAAATAAACCATATAAAATGTTGGGACACAGTTCAGTAGCGCTTGACAAAAGAGGAAATTATTAAAATATTGTGCCGTTTTTATTTTGTGTAAAAATCACACAGCTGCTAGTTCATTCTGCAGAGACACATCCATGCAGTTAAACATTTATGATCTCACAGCCATTATATAAGCAATTAAATAGAATATTTGCTGTTAGTCAGCAATTAATGCAAATTTACATATGAGATCAAAAGGTGTGTATCATACAATATACAACATACCCCGGATACAGTAAATCAGCCTGAACGGCAGGGAGAGAAAACTCACCTTGAACTTAACACAAAGGGGAAACATTACTCTGAAAACCTGCACACCAAAAAAGTAAGGCGTAAAAATAAACAGACGAAGGGATGAGAGACACGGCGTATGTCTATGTAACAACACAAACGTCACATTAGTTCCGACGTTACAGATACAAATCAAGTGGTTCATGGTTAAGAGCTGTTTTATACAAAATAAGATCATAATCGACATGCAACAGAAAGCAATGACAAATCGAAAACCAAAGTCAAAAGGGGGAAAGTGCAGTTATTGTTTCAGGTCTCACATTATGGTACTGATGACATCACAGGGTGTATGACTCAGGACCGATGTCCCGTGTGAGGAACGGCCGACGTATGAAACAGCACGTGGAAAACCGAAACACCTGGGGTTATCCTAGGGGTAAAAGGCTGTACACGGGTCTTTTTGTTATAGCACACAGTGTGTTAAAGAGAAAATAAAGCAGTCTTTGATTCCACACAATTTCACATGTACTCACACTGTCTCTCACAAACACAGATGTGACGCCCACTTATATGGCAAGGAAGCAGTTTTAAAGAAACAGCTGACCTAGGGATGAAACCTGCAATTTATTTACTCACCCTCATGACTTTGTTCTGTGAAACATAATAAGGTGACTTTATATTCGATCTACTGAACATAGCCACTCTTCTATATAGTGAAAGTGAATGGAGACTGGAGCTGTCAAGCTCTTAAATTACAAAACCATAAGAGCACCATAAAAGTGGATTTGTGAGCTATATTTTAAAGGGACATTCCACTTTTTTGGAAATAAGCTCATTTTCCAACTCCCCCAGAGTCAAACACCTGATCTCCACCGCCTTGGAATCCACTCAGCCGACCCCCAGGTCTGGCGCCACGACCCCTAGCATAGCTTAGCACAATCCACCGAATCCGACCAGACCACCAGCATCGCGCCAAAAACAACCAAAGAGCTTCAACGCTTCCCCAATTCAAAACTTGACTCTTCTGTAGTTACATCGTGTACTAAGACCGACAGAAAATTTAAAGTTGTGATTTTCTAGACAGATATGGTTAGGACTCATTCTGGCGTAATAATCAAGGACTTTGCTGATGTAACATGGCTGCAGCAGGAGTAGTGATATTACGCACTGCCTGAAAATAGTCCCCTGCCTTTGAAAGTAACCAAGGGGACTATTTTATTTACACAATGTAACTACAGAAGAGTCAAGTTTCAAATGGGAAAAATAAGAAACTCTTTGGTTATTTTTTAGCGCGATGCCAATGGTCCAATCAGACCCAATGGACCATGCCAAGCCATGCCAAAAGTGCCAACGGCAGACCCGGAGATCAGCCGAATGGACTCCAAAACGGTAAAAATTAAATGTTTCACTCTAGGGGAGCTGGAAAACGAGCATTTGTTTTTTTTTTAAAGTGGAATGTCCCTTTAAGTTGTGCCTACAAAAGCTGTCACTGGGGTGGTACCCTATTATCAAAAAGTACACCTAAGGATGCATATTAGTCTTTCAAAGATACATAATGGTACCTCAAAGGCAAATATCTGTACCCAAATGGTACATATTAAAACCTTTTTAAATGGTACTGTGCCTTTGACAGCTTTGTACCTTTAATTCTGACAGAGAATCATAAAAATTGTCAAAATTTGTACCCCAGTTCTCACTGGGGCTGTACCCTTTAAAAAAGTACAGCTTTGCACCTAAAGCGTTCATAATAGTACCTCAGGGGTACATATTGGAACCAAAAAGTGCTTATTAGTACCTAAAAGATTCATATTGGTACCAAATGTTTACCTATCTGTACCTAATGGTACATACTAGGACCTTTTTAAAGGGTACTGGCCAGTGACAGCTGGGGTACATATTTTGACCATTTTTCTAACAGTGTACATTTGTTTGAGACAGACAAAATTCAAGTCATTCACCTTAAGTCTTAACACGTGCAGTTGCGCTCCCTTTATAGGAGTTCATGAGCAATGTTTTGCACAGAAAATTTCATAAAACTAAATAATTTATTTATAAATTAGATTAATTTAGGGCCCGAATTAAATAACAAAGGTAATAATGACTTTTTGACTTATTTAGCGAACTAATTTCTTTAGACCACTTTTAGGATGCTTATTTTCGATGAATTTGGTGATTACGACCCCAACCCTTAAAGGGACATTCCACTTTTTTTGGAAATATGCTCATTTTCCAGCTCCCCTAGAGTTGAACATTTGATTCTTGCCGTTTTGGAATCCATTCAGCCGATCTCCGGGTCTGGCGCCAGCACTTTTAGCATAGCTCAGCACAGTCCACCGAATCTGATTAGACCACCAGCATCGCGCTAAAAAAACAACCAAAGAGTTTCAATATCTTTCCTATTCAAAACTTGACTCCTCCGTAGCCACATCGTGTACCAAGACAGACAGAAAATTAAAAGCTGGGATTTTCTAGGCAGATTTGGTTAGGACTATACTCTCATTTCAGCGTAATAATCAAGGACTTTGCTGATGCAACATGGCTGCAGCAGGCGTAGTGATATTATGCACTGCCCGAAGATAGTCCCCTTGGTTACTTTATGCCTACTGCAGCCATGTTACATCAGCAAAGTCACCGATTATTATGCAAGTCGGTCTTAGTACACAATGCAACCACAGAAGAGTCAAGCTCCAAACAGGAAAAACATCAAAACTCCCTAGCCATTTTCTGCGCGATGCCAATGGTCCAATCAGATTCAATAGACTATGCCAAGCCACGCCAAAAGTGCCAGCGCCAGACCCAGAGACCAGCCGAATGGACCCCAAAACGGCAAGAATCAAATGTCCAACTCCAGGGGAGCTGGAAAATGAGCAAACCCTCCAAAAAAGTGGAATGTCCCTTTAAATTGGATTAAACTAAAAACCATGCCTCAAATTCACTTTTTGGTTCTACCGAAAAATGCAAGTCACACAGGTTTTAAACGACACAAGAGCGAGTAAATAATGACAGGATTTTCATTTTTGGTCTTTTTAACAGGTGCCTTGTACTTGTGAAACAGAGCATGAACTCCCAAAAATCAATTCTCCCCTCTTTTCGGCCAGTGCACAGCCAAACATGATTGTCTGAGCACACGTGGGTGCTTCTAACATGGAAGAACACGACCAAGCTGCCTCTATTTTCCTGGATTTACTCCATGGAAAACAGGAGATGAAGCTCCTTCACGTTAACCAATGAGACCAGACCATTGCCTCACGGTCTTATGGTAACATAAGCTTTTGGTTAGGGGGTATATTACTTATACAATCATTTTCTGCTTCATCAAAGTGCCGTAACGGATAACGTTCCCAACCCCACGCTCCATTTCTTGGGCTATGTGAGAAAGATCGGTCTGGAGGAAGCAGCGAGTTTTCACACAGTCAAGAGGAGTGGAGACGGGTGAAATGGACATCCTGCCGGAGGATCCAACAGACCATCTAAAAACGGGGGGAAGATCACTCTTTACACACAAACACACGAAGAGCGCATACACACACCCATCCCGGTTACAAATGCGAAAAGGGTCTAAGCTGTTCCAGTTGCACTTCAAGAGATATTCTTTCTTCTAGTAGGTCCTGACAAGACATAATTTGAGAAAAAAAAACATGATTTTGTCAAGTCTGTACAGACTATGATATAAATAAAGTAAAATCACATAACTCGTACCTTCAACTGTTGTTGTAATTCGCTGTTAAGTCTGGCTAAAACCGTATTTGTTTCTTTATTTCTTCTAATGGAAGCCTGGATGGCCTTCTTATCTTTACCGACAGACCTGTTTTAAAACAGAAGTGCATTAGGGTAAGGCTTTTACAATGCATTGGTGTATCTTATTTTGGGGGAAAATCAAAAAAATTAAGCAAACGCCTGACATACCGTGCAATTGAGGGTTGTGTTGCTAGAACAGTGGCTATGACGTTAGACTTTTGTGGAAGGTCCTCTATATCTGGTCTGAGCTCATCTTCTGATTTCAGTCTTCGACGGACAGGTTTAGGAGGCGGGGCCAATGGAGTGGATACTTTGGCCTGTGGAGAACGTGTAGTTAGTGCTGACAGATCTGATTTAGTTCAGTACATAGAAGATTGGTCCAACTTACAGAGTTGGCAGTAGCTGCAGTTCGATCTTCTGTTTGAATGTCATTTTTCACCGCTCTTATCACCCCTGCAGCTTCGACACTTCTTTCAGCCTGTATAAAAATATGCATACTTAAGGACTAAAGAGCTTTTTAAAATGGGTTTATGTCTGGGTTAAAGGTCCAGCGTGTAGATGTTTAGCGGCATCTAGTGATGAGACTGTGAATTACAACCAACTCACTGTGCGTTCACACCAGAGGCAGGAGAGGTGGCGAAAATGTGTTATTTGCGCATAGTGGACGCTTGAACATTTTGAGTTTACTCACTTCATTCGCGAGCACATGAAATTCTAGTCATTCACACAGAAACTCCAGGGTTCCCACACCTTAGTTAACTTCAAATTCAAAGACCTTTCAAGGACTTTCCAGGTCCAATACCCTCAAATTCTGGGACCAAATGTGGGGATACATTTCAAGAGGGAGCAATTGTATTACCTTTCAAGATACATTGTTACAGTTCCCTTTCTAGGGAACTCGCGCTGCGTCACTGTGGTGACACTTTGGGGATGCCTTCAGGGGTAAGCGCGTCTGAATGTGTATATCAAATTCAACCAATGGTGAGGCTTAACGACAAAGACAGGGTGACGCGGGAGCCAGGAATTATGGCAAGGGAGACGCAGCGTCTCGTTCCCTTTTCAGGTAACAACAGTTACATACGTAACCCGAGACGTTTTCATGTGTCAAACACAACTATGCAAAAAAGCATTTTGGTATGAATCAACATTCGCATAGAGAAGATATAAGCATTTAAAGCGAACAGTTTAGCAAGTGTGCTTTAAACGTCTACAATTTTTATGATATTATCCTACACTAAAAAGGAAATAATATGGATTTTTTTTAAACTTCTTGCATAAAATAGATTCAAGCACTTTTAATGGCCTGTATCTATGTATGTATATTTTCAAAAACTTCCCAGGGCCTTGAATTTTTTCCCCCAGATTCACAAACTTTCAAGGATTTCAAGGACCCGTGCTTTAATGACGTCAGTAAAACAGGTTTTTTGACTAAACTCCACCCACAGGAATACATCAGTCGCCAGCTAAGCTAACGACAATCAGAGCTCGTTATGTATTCCTGAAGGAAGGACTTTATAGAACAAGGAAGACATCAGCCCATTTTTAGGACAGTGAAAACAGCGCTATAAAGCAGGGTTTCCCGCAGCATATTTCAGTTAAGGCGGCCCGCCTAAGCTTGGAAACCCTACCTCCTTATCTAGCTCGTCCCAAAAAATAATAAAAAATCCCTGCACAAAAGGCCGTCAAGTGCATCTATGAGAATAGCGCATACAGGCATCACACCGCATGCAGGGACGCGTGCCATGCGGCCGAAAGAGAAAGACGTGGTCCATTCCGTCACCGTCTGGAGGATAACTAGCCAGTTGATAAAACATCTCGGAGAATAGCGCAGACGCACTTCACACCGCGAGCGTGCATGCGCACCACACGGCCGAAATGAGATAAGACGTGGTCCGTCATGCCTGGAGGATAGCCAGTTGATAAAACACGTGTCCGTGAGAACTGTAAGTGAACTTATGTTTTGGGTTTATTTAAGCCTGTTATTGTATTAGTTTATAGTTCTTCTAATTTTAAAGAAAGTTAGCTGATGATTTTGTTGTTTGAGCAACCTGCTAAGGTTTCACGTGCCTGTTGATTAGATATAATTGTTGAGCGCTCTTGCTCACTTTATTCATGTGCATTATTTACATGCTACAGTAGTTACACTTCTTTAAGATAATGTAATTAATAGTGGAAAATAATCAGTTTTTACCATCTTCGCGCTACCTATCATCGTTCGCCAGACGCTCTACAAATCTGGTTCAGTTTGTGTGTATTAACCCTTTAGTTTCACTTCATGCAGCTATTCCTGTTAGAGGTATCTGTTAAAAACATTTAAATTCATTAATAATCTAGTATGTGTTCATTTTTGTCATAGTTTCTACATAATTAAGTTTTATTTGAGTGTTTTAAAAATAAATATTTTATTTATTTATTTTATTAAAATATTTTAATTTTCATCATGACACATACACCCCGCCCCTTTGATTGCCACGCCCTTGGCCCCGAACCACCTTAACTAACAAATTTTCTGCGGGAAAACCTGAAAGATAAGTAAATTGTGTGAAAAAGAATGAGTTTTTTTACACAAGAAACATGAACACATGTTATACTGCGCACTGTAAACACAAGCAAAGCTTCAAAAACACAGAAAGAACGGAACCCGTAAAACTCCCCTAACCAACGGTCTTATACAATGCAAAAAATATTTTCAAGAAAAAATGTTCTTAGTATTTTTGTCTTGTTTTCAGTAAAAAAGATCTAAAAATTCTTAAATTAAGATGCTTTTTCTTGATAAGCAAAACGACCCAAAAAATAAGTCTAGTTTTTAGACCAAAAATATCAAATTTAAGTGATTTTGTGCATAAAACAAGCAAAAAATCTGCCAATGAGGTAAGCAAAAAATCTTGAACATTTTTCTTAAACACTAAATTCAAGAAAAATCCAAGAAAAATTTGCTTACTTCATTGGCAGATTTTTTGCTCGCTTTTTTTGCACAAAATCACTTAAATTAGATTTTTCTGTCTAAAAACCAGACTTATCCTCCCGGGTCATTTTGCTCATCAAGAAAAAGCATCTTAATGTAAGAATTTTTAGATATTTTTACTGAAAACAAAACAAAAATACTAAGATTTTTTTTCTTGAAAATAATTTTTTGCAGTGTAGAAATCGCTTTTTACAATATTATAAAATTAAATCAAGTCCCATCCTATTTCCCATTGAATATCCCATTTTATCAGTCACTTTGTCCAGGTAAAAGGGTTTAGATTCTTTTAAATTGATTAACAGCACATTTCAATGAAACTTTTTTCTACCTGTCCACTGTCAGATTTTTCTCCATCATCTGCTGGCTGGTCCACAGCGAACACTTGGAACTGGCTGAAATCAGCAAAGTTGGGCTGTTCTGGCATCTGGTGGGGTGACGTGCTGGTATGCGCTGGAAGACCGTCTGCCTCTAACGAACGAGGGCCGTGTGGCAATGATGTCTAGAAATTTAAACATTACATAATGTGTAACTCTTTTAGATATTTTTCCACAAATAAATGATCAGAATTACGATTTGTGACTATTACCTGTGTGGGTAATGGTCTGGGAGGCACTGCTGGGAGAAAGGCCACTACACCTGCCTGCTGAGAACCTGCTGGAGAAAGTCAGTAAACATTTTCAACAATGCAAGACACCCTTAAACCCATAACAGCACATCTGTGAGAGGCATGCGCTTGTATACCTGCGGGAACGGCAGCAAAAGTTCTGTTCATGTCTAGAGAGGAGGACCGAGAGTGTGAAGCAGGGGGGCGGGGCGGAGGTGGGGGCGGAGCCACAACTTTTAGTCCCTCTGGAGACGTGCCAGAATGAGACCTGCAGGAGTTTAAAAATTTAATTATTCAAGAATTAGATGTGACAAATCATTTATAGAAAAAAATTCTGTATGATTACCTTTGTCTGTTCACAGCACTAGATATGGGCTCTTGGTCAGATGCAAATGAATCTGAGCTGCTGTAGCCATCTCCTGTAAAGAAAAGAGTCAAGTTTCTTAATATATGACAGTCAATATCATGCTTTTAAATCAGAATAACACTGGGTTAGTGTATATAAACTTACCAACAGCTGGACCAGAAAACTTAATAGTTGTTGGTAGCTTCGTCTCATCAGGGAGTTCTGGTGGTTTAGCCATTAATGGACTCGTTGGATGCGTGTGATCTACAAAAGCAAATCGTAAGATATGTTTAATATAACGTTGCTATGCAGTTGCTTAAGTGCTCCGAGTGGGTTGTGCTGTTTTTTTCGGGTGATCTTAGTGGATGCTTACTTGCCGATTTGCAATGTGTGATGTTTTCAATTTAGATTTTGGAAAAACTCAAATGCTACATGCTTAATCGCCTTAGCAAGCACCACTTGTTAATACATACATGGTACATATACCTTATCAAATAACACAGAAAAATTATTTAAAAAACAATGGGTCTCATTCATGAAACATTCGTAAATATATGAGTAAATATGTGAGTGATTTGCACATAAACAGACCTTCCCGAAAACTCTCCTCCTGATTCACAAATACTTCGTAAACGTCAGATTTGATAGTTAAATGTGTGTATGTGTTAATGAATTCCTATCAATCGTACATGGGACGCGCGTGCACGCTTATTCTCAATTACCATAAACCCCGCCCATTAAATCCGACTGAAAACTATATATGGGCATCATATGACACCAAGCGAAGGATTTGAACATATGTCTTCTTAAAAGCAAATGAAAAAAAAACATTTATCAGATGTAGAAATTTTATTATCAGAAGTTAATTCAAAAAGGCAAATTTTATTTTCAAGCATATGGCGTCTCAGGTCCTAAAAAAAGGAAGCTTGGCAGCACATTACAGATGCTGTTAATGAAATTTCATCTGTTAATCGAACAGTCCCACAAGTGAAAAGAAAATGGTTCGACATGAAGCTTGACTGCAAAAAACTAATTAGTTAACTTCGAAAAAATCTTTTTCAAAAATAAAAATAGAGGAAATACACAAGCAGTTTACAATTGAGCAGATTTAACTTTTCACAAAATAACTGGTCTGGGTAGCCTGAAACAACTCATTAACCAGTCTTCATTCTCGGCAAGTAAGTGCGCGGTCTCTGAAAATACGCCTTATCTATATATTAGCCATCGTAAATTTGTTATGCCTGATTTTGGCCATTTTATAGGAAACAATTTCGTTTGCCCAGCCCTATTGAAATCAATAATGTATTTGATTAAAGTGTTCCGTTTGCAGATGCTATTACTGGAGCTTAAGTTAAAAGAAAAAACATATATAATTACTGTATAATATTTTTTACAAAATGCTGTGTAGAATGTACATGATTACGGTGAATTAAATGCAGCCTTATTGATGAGCAAAACGTTCTGATGTTAAACGCACCATTTACGCGTGGCTGGGAGCAGGTGTAGATTTCTTTCGTACCAACTTACATTTGGAAAATACGCAAAAGGACTTTATGAACGATTTACACAAAAATTCGTTCTGCTCGTGTTTCATGAATGAGACCCAATTTTTGAAGGTGTATAAAAAGGACGCACCGCTTCCGGTTCTTTTAAGCTCCATCTCTTGCATGTGGATCTTGCTGGGCGTCATTCGAATGGGCACTGGATGAACTATTGCTGTATCCTACAAAGAAACGAGCATTTTAACTGCTGCTGTCATAAAAGTCAAATGACTTCAAGTTACTGAAACAAAAATCTGTCATTGAACTAAAACTGTACAAAAATATGAGCAGTAGTGAAATAGTTCACCCAGAAAATACAATTCTGACATCATTTACTCATCCAAATGAAATTCAGAATCTGTATGACTGTCACTCTATTTATGTTAGAAATGCCCCAAAATAAAGGCCATTACAGGAGCCAGGCAGAATCTGCTGCCTTTTTTTGCTTTGTCTGCAGAATTTTTTTGGAAAATGATTTTAAATGTTAAGCTGTAAATATTACAAAATTGAATGTAAAATAATTTCTTTTTAAAGGCTTACAATGAAAAAACAAATCCATCAAACCAATGAGTCCTACAAATTAAACTGGACCAACATGAACCAGATAATGTGCATGTAGAGATAAAATTACATATATAATTGTTTATACACTGCAAAAAATTCCTGCCTTTCTTAGTATATTCATCTTGTTTTCAGTACAAATATCTATATTCTTAAATCAAGATGCATTTTCTTGATGAGCAAAATGTCCTAAGAAAATAAATCTAGTTTTAGACAAAAAAATATTAAATTTAAGTGAATTTGTGCTTAAAACAAGCAAAAATATCTGCCAATGGGGTGAAAAAAATCTTAATACAAGTTTACTTTTTCTTAAACACTTAATTCAAGAAAAAGTTTCTCATCCCATTGGCAGATATTTTTGCTTGTTTTAAGCACACATTCACTTAAATTTGATATATTTTGTCTAAAAATTTGACTTATTTTCTAAGGTAATTTTGCTCATCAAGAAAACACATCTTGATTTAAGAATTTCTAGACATTTGTACTTCAAACAAGACAAAAATACTAAATAAGAAAGTCATTTTTTGCAAAAAATGCTAAAAAAATTTCAAGAAAAAAAAATATTCGTATTTTTGTATTGTTTTTAGTAAAAATATCTAAAAATTCTTAAATTAAGATGCTTTTTCTTGATGAGCAAAACAACCCAAGAAAATAAATCTAGTTTTTAGACCAAAAATATCAAATTTAAGTGATTTTGTGCATAAAACAAGCAAAACAATTTGCTAATGGGGTAAGCAATTTTTTCTTGAATTTAGTCTTTAAGAAAATTGTCAAGATTTTTTGCTTACCCCATTGGCAGATTTTTTTGCTTGTTTTATGCACAAAATCACTAAAATTTGATATTTTTTAAAACTAGACTTATTTTCTTGGGTTGTTTGCTCATCAGGAAAAAGCATCTTATTTTAAGAATTTTTAGATATTTTTACTGAAAACAAGACCAAAAAAACGAAGTCATTTTTTTCTTGAAAATCATTTTTTGCAGTGTAGCAGAATAAAAAAGCTTGTGTTAATACTTTCTCATTATGAATTTAGCACGTACCAAGATCATTCATAATTTTTATAATGCAATGTAAACTTTATATTAAACATAGCAATAGCATTTGTCTTGTAAACAGACTTGAAATCTGAGTGCTGATTCATGTCGCGTCACATAGACGACAGAGTCAAGTAAGATCTGCTTGACTCCGTGGTAAGTTTTATTTAATCTCAAATATCAAATGGTTTGTGCTCTCTATCATTAAAAAGGATCACAGCAAACAGCACAGACAGGGATCTTTGTACTACTTGCAAATGACTGCTTACAAACACGCTCAAGCGCAGGATGTTTGTCAATGACATGCATTAAATCTGCAGAATTACGTTTGGGCCTTGCCATTACTATGAAAATCTCATTACCGTTACTCTCAAACTTCATTAATGTGATATTAACACTCGCATACAGTGCATTTACATTTGTGACCCTGGACAACAAACCCAGTCATAAGGGTCAATTTTTTTTAAATTGAGATTTATTCATTCATCATCTGAAAGTTGAATAAATAAGATTTCCATTGATGTACGGTTTGTTAAAGGATAGGAAAATATCTGGCCGAGAAAAACTGGAATCTAGGAGTGAAAAATATTGAGAAAATCACCTTTAAAGTTGTCCAAATGAAGTCCTTAGTCCTTATAGAAAAATCTATAATTTTGACCTATACAATGTATTGTTGGCTATTGCTACAAAGATACTTGTGCTACTTAAGACTGGTTTTGTGGTCCAGGGTCACATTTATGCATTTAGAAGATGCTTTAATCCAAAGCGACTTATAGTGCATTCAAAATATACTTTTTTCAGTATATTGTGATTACAAAAATGTTGTGCATCACTAATATAAAGTAAAAATTTAACTTCTGGGTCTGGTAGTACAACTTTTAGCATAGCTTAGCATAATCCATTGAATCTGATTAGACCATTAGCATCACGCTAAAAAACAAAGAGTTTCGATATTTTTCTAAGATTTTCTAGGCAGAAATGGCTAGGAACTATACTCTGAACTATACTATTGAAAATAACCAAGGGGACAATTTTCAGGCAGCCATGTTACAGCAGCAAAGTCCTTGATTATTACACCAGAATTTTTAAAGTTTTAAATAGGAAAAATATCAAACCTCTGGTTATTTTTTGCACGATGCTAATGGTCTAATCAAATTGAATGGATTGTGCTAAGCTATGCTAAAAGTGTTAGCGCCACATAGATATATACACTAGATGTCGCCTTGGATACGGGAGTTCATTGGACCGAATGCGTCAACTAAAGCGCCATCTTGAAACAGGGGAACCCCGCATCAGCGTCATTGTAGGCAATGGTGTAACAGAAATAAAATCACCATAAATCGTCATGAACGCGATTTTCTTTGTTTTCTTTTGGTTCGTTTTAACAGTCAGACATGTATTTAACATTTAGTCCAGGAAAAAATAAAAGTTTTGATTTTATGAAAATTAACTTTTTCTAACTGTAATGCATAGTGCTAGTAGCCCTAGCATCCATACGCAGCACAAAAGTCCTGTATCGTCCATGAATTCGAAGTACAGGCGGAGATTGCAGCTTTACCTAGATACTTCCTATGACAAGACCCCTGTTCTAAGATGGCGGCCGTTTTGACGCATGCTCAGAGCTCCAAGGCGACATCTAGTGTATATATCTATGGTAGCGCCAGACCCAGAGATTAGCTGAATGGATTCCAAAACGGTAAAAATCAAATGTTTAACTCTAGGGGAGCTGGAAAATTTGCATATTTTCAAAAAAATTGAGTGTCCCTTTAAGTTTCTCTCACAGCTCATATTTTATTTTATTTATTAATTTTTTTCTAGTACATGAGCGCAGAACTTTTATTTTTGGATGAACTGATTGTTTAAGAACCCTGCAGTGGGTTATGAACTCCATACATATGTATCACATGGCAAGCATGTGCCATTAAAACTCTTTAACAACACAACGAAAGGACAATTAGCAGAGTCATCACCTGGATTACATGATATGAAAGAAAAAGAATGAGAAATTATTTCTAAGCACAGCAAGCAAAAGAAAACGAACCAATCACATGATGATTCCACTGCGGCTGAGAAACATGCGCTCTCAAAGAGGATTTCAAGAGTACAGGGTTAATGAATATCATTAATTATGAAAGAGCACTGAGTGATTGACTTACAGGGTCAGCTGGTGCAATGTTAGAATCAAATTGGGTCAGAGTTTGTGAGCTTGAGGAGCGCTCGCTAAAAGTCTCCCACTGCTGGAGAGACAGAGCAAAGACATATCAGCACAGTGGAGCCAATCCACTCCTCACACAAGCAAACAAGAAGCCATAATACAACAATTGTATGCACTACCCATTCTCTGACTACCAGTGACAGGCGAACAAAGAGAATTCTGGGAAGAGATTTGTTTTCATTGTACTGTAGTGTATTTTTGTATACACAGAGGAACCATTATCTTCCTGATAGCCTCATAGGCTGGGAGAGAAAATTACACTCATTTAGGAAAATCAAATTTACTAGAAAAGGTAAAGGTAAAAAGAGAAATTTCATAAAAATAAAATCCCATAATTGACTTCAAGACTAAATTAAACCAAATCAACTTAAAAAGTGCAGCAGGGATGATGTATTTTTTAGGTAAAACCCAGAAGCATGTTTAGCACTTCCGGTTCCTTTGTCCCAAAGTATTTTTTTTAATGGGGTTATGGATAAACTCCTTAAAGGGGTCATATTGTGAGATTTTTTTTTAAATGTAAAATAAATCGTTGGTGTCCCCAAAGTGTGAATGTGAAGTTTTAGCTCAAAATACCATATAGATAATTTATTATAGCATTTTAAAATTGCCACTTTGTAGGTGCAAGTAAAAATATGTGTCGTTTCTGGGTGTGTCATTTAAAATGCAAATGACTAAATGCACTAAATTGCAGTGATGTGGTTGGATAGTGCAGATAAAGGGGCGGTATTATTGTAATTGGATATGGTACATACGTCACAAAACAGGCGAATTCTGAACAACCAAATTTTTCACATGCTTACAGAGAATGGTTTACCAAAACAAAGTGGTTGTTCTGGGTTGTTCTTTTTCACATTTTCTAGGTTAATAGAAGCAATAGCTGGGTTTCCATCCAAATGTGAAGCGAATCTTTTAAAAATTCGCAAATAAAGAAAAACAAAAAAATGCAAATTAGGTGCGTTTCCATTAAGTTGTTTGAGCGAATGACGATGGCATTGGGTAACCTAGTAACCAACAGTAAACAAAACAATGTACACGTGAAAAATGGAGACAGGACTGCATGTAGTCACAATGGGGGCAAGCTTGTAATTGCTGAATGCTGTGCATAGAAGAAGAAATGCAGACTTTTTTGGAAGGCATAAGCAGCAAGGACATTGCGACGACGTCGAGCCCCATATATGGTAAAGACAACTCCAGTGGAAACAGCTAGACGTAAAGTCCCATGGGTTTAATGTTCACAACTTGAGAAATATTTCGGCAAATGCGTTTCCATCTCCCATTTTTCGCATTTACACTTTTCACATAAATCAAAAACCACCTCAAGCGAGCGTAAAAACTTTTTTGCGAATCAAGGGATTTTTTATCGAAATTTGCTGTTTCCATCACTCGTTTTTGATGCGATACTTCAAAATGCGCATAAAATCATGGTGATGGAAACATGGCTAGAGAGGACCCAAATAGCACTTAAACTTGGAAAAAGTCCGATTTTCACGCTATGACCCCTTTAAATAAGATCTCGGGTTAAGGATATTTTCATGTTTTTTTTCTACGACATAAAACACATCAGTGATACCCCCACTTGTAACTTTTTAAAACAGACTTTGTTGGTGACTTTAAGGGCTCTATCTTACACCCGGCGCAATGCAGCGCAATGCGCGACGCAAGTGTCTTTCGCTAGTTTCCACCCTAATTTTCACGTTTAGCGCCGCGTTGTTTAAATAGCAAATGCATTTGCGCCCCCTTTGCGCCCATGGGCGTTCTGGTCTGAAAAACGAGGTGTGTTCAGGCGCATTGTTGGCGCGTTGCTATTTTGAGGCAACTAAAATAGACTACGCCATTGACCAACAAAAACCTGGTCTAAAGTCTAAAGTCAATGGCGCAATATGTTTTATGTTATTTAAAGAGCGCATTAGTAATATGCGCCTATAAACGGGAGGACAACGCGGGTTTGCTTATCACAAAGTACATAAATGCGCAGCAGCACAAAAATGCTTTAAAATATGAAAGATTAAAGGATTGAATTTAAGAGATTATTATTGAGTCTCTTGGACATATTTATAAATGAGGACTGATTATGAGACGTTAGAAGGCACAAAGAGCTGCTTTACCTGCAGCCTGATAAGTAAATAAATGCTTTGCTTTAAACAAATGCGTCTGTTTTTAAATGTTTTTTTTAATGCTACCTCACGGATTTATTGTATATGATGTACCTGTGGATATGGCGAGATGAGAAACATTTGTAAGTAATGCTTAAAAAAACTCTTTGCTAAAAAAACCGCTGTCCAAAGTGCTGAAACGTGAGGAGAGCCGTTTGTAATTTCTTTATCTCCTGTTTGTTACAAATAAAGTATTTTTAGAGTACAAACCTTATCTTACATACTTGTAAATTATTTTTTGATGATATTGGATATACATTTAAAGCAATTACAAGCCTGCTTTTTACTTCCATGACAAAAGAAAACGGGTTTTAAAGGTTTTAATAAAAAAATAACAATTTCAATATAAGGGATAAACAACACAATTATTTAACATTAATCTTAAACTGGGGATCTTCTTCCTGCGCTTAGTTTTTCAGTTTACAAAGTCCGTCATTTAAATAAGGATCAGACATAGCGCCAGCGCAACTTGCTTTTAAAGGGAATGAGAGCTGTGACTCTAATTTGTTTACTGCACGTTACGCCCAAAATACTCCCATTACAATAGGACCTACCCTTTTCGACCATGCGCTCGGCGCAAAAAGATTTTTCCCGTCGTTAAATTAGCAAAAGTGGATTTGGACACGCCCATTTAGACGTTGCGCTGTGCGCTTTAGACAATGCGCTTAGATCGTTAAAATAGGGCCCTAAACGTCATCACGCACGAAGATCGCAAAAACAACACAACATAGGCACAATTCCAAACAATAATTCATCCACAAAGTATTTTCTTATCAGGGAACATGTTTTTAAATGTGTTTAAAGGAGCCGTCCGAAGCTTGGTGGTGATGACGCTGATGTTGAGGTCCGTGGTGTAGATAAGGGTTAAAGAGGCCATGGCACAATACTTTTTTTAGATGTCAAATAAATCTTTGGTGTCCCCAGAGCACATATATGACGTTTTAGCTTAAAATACCATAGAAATAATTTATTATAGCATGTTAAAATTGCTAGTTTGTAGGTGTGTGCAAAAATGTGCCGTTTTATGTGTGCTTTAAAATGCAAATGAGCTGATGAAATTCAAACACTGATCACAATGATGGTGGTTTGTTGCAATTAAAACTCAATTGTGCTTTTCTCTGCACTAAATGGCAGTGCTGTGGTTGGATAGTGCAGATTTAGGGGTGTTATTATTATAAAAAGAGCTCCTTATAACATCATAAGGAGAGCCAAATTAAAAATGACTTTTTTATGTGCTTGTAGAGAATGGTTTACCAAAACTAAGTTACTGGGTTGATCTTCTTCACATTTTCTAGGTCGATAGAAGCACTGGGGACCCAATCGTAGCACTTAAACATGGAAAAAGTCAGATTTTCATGCCATGGCCCCTTTAACTTTTTTTTCTAGTAAAGCATTCAGACTTCAAAATTCATAAAAGTTGTGTTTATCTGTGTAGATTATCTTGTCGGACAAAATGTGCAAGTGTCATAAACTTTTGTTAAACACAGAGCATATTTTTAGCAATAATCCAAAAGTCTATGGGGAAAAATAAATGGGCTTTTTGGCAAGGGAACCAGTGTAACTTCCTGGTTGGCCTCACTGATCTATATAAATGACTGGATTGCGCATGACGTCACAATTGTGAAGCCACCGCGCCTCCATATTGGTATGCCCAAACATTTTATTAAGTCAATGGACATTATCAGATTTTAATGATAAAACATAACTTTACAAGTCTCTGTTTTTATATCTAAAGTCTACCTTTACATTATTACAACACAAAGTTAGTATTAATGACAAACGTACTCATTCTGAAATCGAAATAAACAATCATGCTTTGTACCGTATATGCATTCAATAATTAGCTGGTTTTGTAATTATGTTATCTTTACAAGTTACCTAAACTTATTTAGAGAAGTAACGCTGACCGTGTAGCCTAATGTCAAAAAACTTTATTTATACCCATGTCATTAACAGAATGCAGCAGACACACTCACCTTAACGTTGTATTATAAATCTCTTATCCTGCCCGATTAAAACATAAGCATTGCAAATAACACCAGAATTAACTATTAATTTACGTACACATCCTAAAAATGAATCTTGTGTGACTGATACGCTGTAAAGCGGGTAAATTTAGATCATGATTTTGAATGCAAGTCAATGACGCTCTCTGCCATGGACGCTCGAACTCTGCGCTGGCTTCACCTCAAGCTGTTACGTTAAGCGTTCTATGCGCAATCCAGTCATTTACATAGATCAGCGGATGGCCTACAAAAATGCGTCATCCCTGCGGCACTCCATTTAATTCCTAAATAAATGTTGGTGTATGTACTGTGCACAATTCACTAGTGCATGTTCACAATGACAGAAAATGTTTTTGTTCTTTGTATGCTTTTGAAACAGCTTTATGCTGACATAACTGAAGTAGGAAACAAATTAACCAATGACATATTAGCCTACCATGTTGATTATATAAAAGCTCCACAATCCAAACACATGCCAAATTTTGTTCCCGCTAAATATTTACAAAAGCAAATGCAATGTGCTGCGAATGCTTATAGAAGTATAATCTAATAAGATTTAATTTTAAAATGTGACTTCATATTAGTTTTTCTGACAAGGTCACCACATTCCAGACACAGTGCACCACTGAATGTCAACATTTCTCACGAGAGTGATACAAGCATGCTTTGTCAGCACCTCTTCCTCCTACACATTTATTAAGTTTGATTTTCCCGTAAGAATAAAAGACGACACAACTGACTGATAGAGTTGCAGTGAGATTTCATTCACACACAAAAAAGGTTAACGTAAAATGCTTCAAACCTCATTGCTCTGGTTCATTTCAGGCCAGTTCTGGTTTAGAGAAGGCATGGATGGAGACTTGTTTGGAGTGACCTCAACAGGAGAAGCAGAAAAGCCCACTTCGGGGGCCGATTCTGGAACTCCTAAATCATATACACACACATTATAATCTATTTATGACGACAGAAAAAATTTGAAGTATAACCATAAATTTTACTTTATATAGGGGAGAGCAGGGCACAACCTAACGCTTTTTGGTTTTGGCTCATCATTCAAAAAATATTTGAGTTTGATTAATTATATTTTTACATAAGCAACACACACATCTCTGCTACAAATGAACATTTGAAGTTTTTTCTATTACTCACCATTCTTGGACAATTACACTAACGTGACAGAAGTGCAAATGTTACAACTTACCCCATAGGTGGGGTTAATTAAAACAGGCAGGGGGTTAGTTGTAACACTTGCTAAAAATTAAATTTGCAGACAAATATTTCAATACTGTTTTGTTTACTTTCTTACACTCTGAGGCTATTTTGGGGATTTTCGCCTGGATTTGGCCTACCCAATTTCAAAAGCTTCCCATAGCCACATGCAGAGGTGCACATACAAAAATTTGGTATCATTTTACAGGAAAACCTTTGAAATTACATAAAACACTGTTAAAAGTGCTAAACATGGTTGTATGTGTTGTCAGTCCTCTAATAAACACAAAAATAAATAGGCGCTTTTTGATGTTTTTTTCCTAAAGTCTGTATTTAAAAGTGTATAACTCTGGCCCTGAGTGGGAACGAAACCTTCAGACAGTTTTGTTTGATTCCAGCAATTGCCAGCTTACAGAGGAAAAAGGAATTTTTTCTCTATCATTATAAATGCCAAAGTTATTTTACTCCAACTGATGGGAGGAATAATACCCTTTTTGTATATAATTTCTGCCTAAAAACATTTGAAGTGCTCCCCTAACCACATACAGTGGAATAAATGCAATATCTTTATATCATTTTGCAGAAAACACTTTGGAGTTACATAAAAAGCTGCTGTTTGTGACAAATATTGTTATTTATGTGGTTTTTCATATGATAAAACACCAAATTTTCTTTTTTTATGTTGTAAATACTGCTTTTGATAGTGTATAACTCTGGTTCTGGGTGCTCTAGCAGACTGCAGACAGTTCTGGTTGTTAACAGCAGCAGACAGTAAACACCCAAAAAAAGAATGATCTCTTTAGCATGTCGCTTTCAAAAGTTATTCTCATTTTACTGACGGGTGTGAAAATACATTTTTCATGTAAATATAAATTTTTTGTTTTGCACATATAATAAATATCAAGGGATTATTAATGAACAAAAACAAAGAAAATGCTGTGAATGGACTCATTTTTTAGAGTAGGACCTAAGAGAAAAGATGGTGTATCATTTGTGGCTATCTGTGTTATCTGAGGCAGTCCACACTCAAGTTTCCCATATGTTTACAAAATACATTTTTTTACCTCATTATTCATTCGACGATTGTTAGATAGGTGATGATAATAGGACAAAAATAACGCTGTAAACGTATTCCTGAGACTGAGAGCTTTCATTTGATATAAGACTTGTCCATGTTTGTCATACTTGAAAAATATGAAATATGTGAATATTAAATGATATTACAAAATATGGGGGAGGTGATAGTGTAAATTAATTGTTAATAACTTTCTTACAGTAGAAGATATGTCAAAGTGATGCATATCTGCAGAAAGTAGAGAGTCTAAGCTTTCAAACAGTATCTCATATGTGGTACTGGGTCCATGACAGACCATTACAAATTAAAGGAAGATTTTATATTAAGTCAAAATAAGATAATTCTGGACCCGGTACAGGGTCCCAGAGTTAAAGAAGTTAAACACTTGAAGTGGATATTGTTTATATATCTGTCTATAATAGACAGGTATCCACACTGTATTCATTCATCCATCCCTTTTCTAACAATAGTTCAATTATAAATGGATACAGAATTATGACAAAACATGTGACCCAGTCTGTGATAACCATACTACAGTTTTAAAATCAAATTCTGAGATAATGAGCATCAAAGTCTGATTTTAGACATTCATTTCATTATGATTTCAATCTTTGACGTGACCTTATTCAATTAATTAACCGCAAGAATTATGCTAAAGTTAGCGGTTTTCATATCGTAAGTGCTGAGGGGTTAATTGTAACACACCGTTACAATTAACCCCGCTGGGTCAAAATATTTTCAAGCCCACCAAAAAAGTTGCTAAAGAGCTGCAGACATATTTCAAAACGATGCTTTGTTTTAGTCAAGACACCGATTAACATGACATAGGATTAGATTTGGTATCTTGCACCCAACTTAGAAACCGAAAAAAAAAACATATGATGAAAAAAATTACTTACATGCCACCAAAACACTCGTTCATAAATAACTCTCTGGAAAAACCTTATACATTTCCAATTATTTGCGGGAGATTGTTTTTTGGCAGCGTAAAATAAAATACCGGAAAAACTAAATGCTCAACTTGTGCAACAATGTAAACAGTCTGTGTTACAACTAACCCCGCGTTAGTTTTTGCCCCGCGCACCCCTACTGTATATTCGAAAATATATAATTTCTTACAATGCAACATTGTAAAAAAAGCCTCTTTTATGACTTAACAATTATCAATGGAGAAATCCTGTCGAGAGGATCATTTCAGAAAGCAGCTATATTATGTGTCCAAGTAAACCAACGGCGTATACAATATATGGATAATATTGTAAACAAATCAAAAGATGACTTGAAAAGATGAATTAAAAAGTGTTTGACCAGAAGGTGGCACAGCTGACGCTGTCATAAAACTTTACAGAAACTCCCTCCTAATCTTAATATATTCAATATTAATATATTCTTATAATATTCAAAAGGTAATTTTATTAAATAAAAGTGTTACTAAGATACAGCCTCACTTCCTTTGAAGCCCTTATCATGTTAAAATCAGTGGCTCATACCACATTCTGAAGACACACAGCATGGGCTGAAAACTGGCCAATGACATTCAACAGCAGGTGGAGCTACTAAAATATGGTGCAACATGCAACCACATGGCCACAGACTAAACAGACTCTGCATACACTATCTATCTTGATGACATATCAGCTGTTTAAACATCTGTCTGCACAACCTCACAGTTTCGGAAAAGCTCTATATGGCCATGGCCAAAAAATCTTATAATGACAATTGCACAGAGGAGTTTCTTCATTTATCTCCATGCATTTAAAAAACATCATTTGTAGTCAGCAGACAGAGGCATTTATACATTAATGTTCTGAAAAGAGTTTATGCAGCACGCTGTGAAATAACTCTGCTGCGTATTGCCCAACCTGAAGTCAAGGTCGGCACTTGGCTTTTCTGCTTACCTGCTGAGTCATCCAAGTCAATAAGCTTTGGCATTAGACTCTCAGGGAGCTTTTCAGGAAGGTCATAACCGTTTTTTCTCGCGACCACGAGATGAAATGCGGCACAGAACTCATCCAGGGTCAGCGCGCCATCTTTATCAAAATCTGATAGCTCCCTGCAAGGTGAAGCAGGGCGGTCAAAAGCAATAAGATTAATATTTTAAGCACAAAACAGAACAAGGAGGCAGATGACAAAGATAACTTCCTTGTCCGAAGACCAAAAACAAATGCATATGGCAAAGATTATCAACATTTTGGTGGTTTTATAGAGACTGAAGTATTGTGACTAGATGTGAACGAGTCCTTAGTTAAACCCATCTGTTATTCAAATACATTTACACCAAGGTCGTGCAAACTAAACAAAGAGTTACAATGTAATTTACGAGAAAAGCTACTTACCAAATGTGAGACAGTTCCAAAATAGGCAGTTTCGACTTTGTAAAGAATTCCTTCGCAGCAGAGCCTGAGCAAAAAGGACAGGTAAATTTTTTTTTATTAAAGCGGTGGTAGCTTATGGTAACTCTTAAATTATTGTAAAAAAACAGAGTACACTGACCAGGGATTAAACCAGTTAGATCAGGCTGAATGGTTTTAAACTGGTTTATGTAATACTGTCTTTGCTCGTCTGTAATTTTCCAGGGGTCATCGTAAATGCTGCTCTGTCTTTGGTTTTCGTTCGCGGTTCGTACCGTTGTGCTTTCCGGCTGGTGTTTATGGGAAGAAGACGGAAAGATAGAAATTAGCTCACAAACAGTTAATTGAGTAAGAGGATGCAAAATGACCAAGGAAAATTTTTATTTGCTTTGCATAAACCTGTGTAGTACTTGCCAGACTCATGAATGCTGTCATAACACTGCAAATCATGATTTTCAAGAAAAAAAATCTTAGTATTTTTGTCTTGTTTTCAGTAAAAATGTCAAAAAAATTCTTAAATTAAGATGCTTTTTCTTGATGAGAAAAACAACCCAAGAAAATATGTTTAGTTTTTAGACCAAAAATATCAAATTTAATTGATTTTGTGCATAAAACAAGCAAAAAAATTTTTTGCTTGTTTTATGCACAAAATCACTTGACCCTTTAACTGGCGCAGCCCTTTTTGAGTGAGGGGTTGGTGAAAAGGTGATATACACCTTTAAATTAATATAACTCTGGCTTTTTTTTTGGTCTAGAAGCCTAATTTTGGTTTTAATTTTGGTAATTTTTTGTTTTAAAGAAGACACTTCAACGTTTTTAGGGAAGTGTCTGGAGGTGAAAATATTAATTTTTTTTAAAGCAGTTTACATTTATGTGTAATAAATAAAAATGCAATATAGTATCATATTTAATACATAAAATTGTCAAAAAACTGAGGTTTGTGCTGGTTTGCTGTGAGGTTTGCGGCATACTTGTGTCACAAATGAATAAATTACAGTTACTGCATTATTATTACTGCTAAAAGGTTTTTTAGACATTCTTAGACCTTTCCAACAATATATAGTTTGTCGTGATATATTAACATTTACATAGAAAATATTGAAATAAACGTAGGTGTCCCGCTCACGGGACAGCGCCAATTAACGGGTTAAATTTTATATTTTTGGTCTAAAAACTTGTTTTCTTGGGTCATTTTGCTCATCAAGAAAAAAGCATCTTAATTTAAGAATTTTTAGACATTTTTACCGAAAACAAGACAAAAATGTTTTCTTGAAAATCATTTTTTCCAGTGAGCAAAACAAAAAATCCCAAATAGGGATGCACTGAATGTCCGGCATCCGAAAACTATTAGACCGAAATCAACAAACAAATGCATTTCATGCACAGTTCAGTAGGGCTGGATAACAACTAATCGCAACTAAAAGTTTGCAGAATAAAATTTTTTGTTTACATCATATATTGTGTATAATAATTATGTATATATAAATACACACACATGCATGTATAAATTTAAGAAATATTTACATGTGTATATATTTATATATAATTATAATACTTAATATATACACATATTTGTTTCTTAAAATATTTTTAAAAATTATTTTTCTTAAAAAAATCTACATGTGTATGTATTTATACAGTATATACATCATTATTATACAAAATACACACACACATATATATGATGTAAAAAAAATGTATTCTGCAAATGATTAGTTGTTATGCAACTCTACAGTTTAGTTAAGTCAGAATAAGTGAAAAACGAAAAAAATAAATGCTGCAAACATGTCAGCAGTGTGGAAGGACACTGTGCCACAGAAATGAAGATGCTTTTTTGCTATTTTTGGCTGAATAGTTTTGGTTGCCAAACATTTTGTGCATTCCTATTACCAAACAAAAATTTTCAAATGCAAACTTAAAATAAAGATAAAAAGCTTTTTTTAAAAAACAGCATAAACAACTTCCTCCAATTCAAACTGGTAATTCGGACAACATGGATGCACTTAGGCTTGTCAAATATTGAATTTGCTTTTGTGCTGCCGTGTACACAAAATCAAACATCTGTCACATAAGCTTTGGTGACAACAAACCAGTGCTGAAAGACTCCAAACACCAGATGTATGCGCAGAGGCTTCCCTGCTTTACCTGAGCTGAGGAGGGGTGCATTGGAAGTGTACTGGAGGGGGGTGTGTCTGTAAAGCTGACCCAGCTTTCTTGGACAGGAGGCGGCGAGTGAGCGGACCACATCCCATCACCGGTTACTGGTGCTTAAGTCAGACAGAAAGGAAAAATTAAACAAAGCATTAAAATAAAAATGAATGAAATACACTCAGCTAAAGGATTATTAGGAACACCTGTTCAATTTCTCATTAATGCAATGGTGTCATGGTGTGGGGGATGTTTTCTTGGCACACTTTAGGGCCCTTAGTGCCAATTGGGCATCATTTAAATGCCACGGCCTACCTGAGCATTGTTTCTGGACATGTCCATCCCTTTATGACCAGCATGTACCCATCCTCTGATGGCTACTTCCAGCAGGATAATGCACCGTGTCAAAAAAGCTTGAATGATTTCAAATTGGTTTCTTGAACATGACAACGAGTTCACCGTACTAAAATGGCCCCCACAGTCACCAGATCTCAACCAAATAGAGCATCTTTAGGATGTGGTGGAACTGGAGCTTCGTGCCCTGGATGTGCATCCCACAAATTTCCATCAACTGCAAGATGCTATCCTATCAATATGGGCCAACATTTCTAAAGAATTCTTTTAGCACCTTGTTGAATCAATGCCACGTAGAATTAAGGCAGTTCAAAATGTGAAAGGGGGTCAAACACAGTATTAGTATGGTGTTCCTAATAATCCTTTAGGTGAGTGTAAATGTGCAATTTAAGTTTAGTGACCACTCTACAAAAATCCTTGACCTGTGATTGACCAATCAGAAGCAAGTATCACATGGAACTGCTTAATAATATATTATATCAAATATAAGGGTGGTTGGAACCGCTATTATTCACATAACCATGCTGCGTGCATCAGAAGGTTTTTACGAGAGCAGATAATGTTGAATGACATCTCACCTTTTGAGCGCGATTTGGCACCTGAGCCGATCACACAAGTCAAACAAACCAGGCTTTGTGAGGCATAGTTTGGTTTGGATACTGTGATCACGCTCATGTTTGCCAGTGCTATTATTAAAAGTGAATATAAAGGTCTGCTGAAATAAGATCCCAGTGTTACGTCGAAATACCTGGCTGTGCTTCTCTAAAAGGTGGCCAAACACCCCCTGGCACTGAGGGCTGCCTTTCTATATTTCCACCGCTGGCCTGCCGTTTGTGCTTTCTCCAGGCATGAGGCGAAGTAGGAGGAGACTGATGTGGCGACACAACAGGAGACGTGGTGTCCGGCTGGATAGAGAGATAAAATGAACTACTTACAAACTCTACAGACATTCACTAAAGATGTAAGAAGTAAGCATGTATTGTTATTAAGAAATGTATGTATGCTGATAGAGCACCTGGGGATCAACGGTGGGCACACAGGGCTGGATCATCTCATGCGTTGATACTTTTTTTGCTTGCACTCGACCTGGAGGTCTCGGGATGACACCGGAATACGGCCCCTGGTTTTCCGCGTCTGTGAACATGCCTCCGTGCCTCATGTCATGCTCATTCTTGCCCATCACAAAACGAGGAAGAGGCAGATCCCGAACTGTAAACAGAGCTCCGTGTTAGACTTGTACATATACAGCTGCGATTAATATATAACCATAGAGAGCAGTAGGTTTTCCAGTAAGCAAAGTACTGATAAACTGACATTATTTATTTATTCTAGATCAGAGGATGTGACTAAACAGCCATTGCGAATATTTTTAACTACATAAACAATGTAAAAGAAATCAATAGAGTTCATCCAGAGTATATCTCAACTCCAGGGCAGTGTCTGCAATTTCCTGTTGACTTCATCTTCTTCTCGCAGTATCTTTTAGGCTATGAGCCTGGTCTTATTTATATGAATTTCTGATTCCTGTAAAGGCGTAGTAAATAACTTCCTAAAATTCATGTGCAGTTTTGCACAACGCTTCCTGTCAGGGGTGGGATGTATGAAAAGCGAAACCGTGACAGACAAACTATTAATAATTTTGCATTCTGTATTCCACTAGTTGAGCTTTCGATATCTTAACTTGTAGAACTTGGCTCTAGTGATGCCAAGGTCATGGGTTTGATTCCCAGGATATGCACACATTTAAAAAATGTATAGCTGGTATGCACTGTATGTGGATCGCAATAAAAGTGTCGGCCAAAAATCAATATTTAAACTTGGTTAAAACTGTTTATACAACTGGAATATACAAACAAAACAGAGAGTGATCAAAAAGGTTTAAATCGTTTTTTCAACTGAACTCCATTTATAATGTAGAGCTGCATAACAATTAATCCCAACTGTATAATAATTATGTATATATAAATACACAAACATGCATTTATATATTTAAGAAATGTGTACAGGGTTCCCACCCCTTAGGTAACTTCAACTTCAAGGAACTTTCAAGGACTTTCCAGGTCCAATACACTAAAATTCAAGGACTAAATGTTGGGACACATTTCAAGTGACAGCAAGGTAACATTGTGTTCCCTTTTGAGATACATTGTTACAGTTCCCTTTTGAGGGAACTCTCGCTGAGTCACTGTGGTGACACTTTGGGGACGCCTCCAAGGCTAAGTGCGTCTGAATGTGTATATCAAATTCAACCAATGGTGAGGCTTAACGACAAAGACAGGGTGACACGGGAGCCAGGAAGTATATCGCTATCTGAAATATTGGCAAAGACGGCGTTACAGGGACGCAGGAAATATGGCAAGGGAGACGCAGCGTCTCGTTCCCTTCTCAGGGAACAACAGTTACATACGTAACCCGAGACGTTTTCATGTGTCAAACACAACTATGCAAAAAAGCATTTTGGTACGAATCAACACTCGCATACAGAAGATATAAGCATTTAAAGCGAACAGTTTAGCACGTGTGCTTAAAAAGTCTAGAATTTTATGATATTATACTACAATACACTAGCCCGACGTTGCTATACTCAATTCTAGTCAGAATTTGAGTCTGATACCGCTCCATTGAGCTATAATTATGAGGCGTGTCTCAACCGAAAAATGCCTCTGCACTCAATTGAATAGACCAACGGAGTGTGTGACGTATGATGAAATTACGTCTTTGCAGCCTGACCGAACTGCTAGTTATTTCGCTACAATGACACTAACATTGTGATTATACTGAGTTAGCGAATGTACATCAACACCTATTATGTTTACAACATTTCGTTTTTATCACAACATGAAGTATTTACTAAGTCATAGAGTAAGACTATCTCTTACCATTTGTACGTTAGGTGAACTTCATCCACGACGATACCCATTACGTTTGCTTGAAAATATTGGAGCCTAGCATGTCCCTCCACTTATTCAGCAACCACGATTCCGGGCTTCCGAAAAGAAGCTGGAAACGGCCGCTAATTATATCCATCTCTTCGTGCACGCTGAGTTGCATCGCCGTAATAACGTTAGCCATTTCAGTTGCGACCAACTTTTGCCGAATAGGAAGGACGGCAAAAACATCAACAAATGCCCTGCTCGCGTTTCTCTGTTCCTCTTTTAAAATCAATGCTCTGTCGATATCTTTTAGAACAGACTCAATGTCAGAATCCACACATCTGAACTCTACAGCGGCAGCCATTCAACACACGCGCTCTTTGGTGACGTGGTTCATTACGTTACTGTTGATTATCTGTCCATCATCGTATAAAGCCCGCCCTGACAATTTGATTGGTTCGACCAGCATTTGTCCTAGCATAGTAGCTCCTCAACGCAGAAACCCCAGACCCATCTTCCCGTTTACAAAATCTTGTGGGCGGGGCTAAGATCGGCTGGCACCCAGGCTAACAATACACAAAGAATATAATATGTATTTTTTTCCAGAAAACTTCTTGCATAAAATAGATTAAAGCACTTTCGATGATCTGTATCTATGCATGTATATTTTAAAAACTTTCAAGTATTTCAAGGACCCGTTGGAACCCTGTGTGTATATACATTTTAAGTTTATATTTAATTTACATATATTATTTACTTAATATATAAAAATATTTTTCTTAAGATTATACATGCATGTGTCTGTACTAATATCACAATTAGTTTGCAGCTCTAATGTTTCAAGAAACGTATTATTTTACTACTAATAATTTGATAACACAATGATTCCTTTTATTACAAAAGATTAAAGACAAGTTATGTTTGTTATAATAAAGGCTGTTGAAAGGCACATCCTAGCAATACAGAGACAAACACCAGCATTAAAAATGTTTCTTGTGTTACACAAGATTATCCTCTAATTCTTGTTACACAATCGCTGCATCCATCACAATAGATTCAGTTGAGAAATGAGTCTCCGCAGTATAACAAGGATGTGATAGCTTTACATTAGAATTATCGTGAAAAGAGCGTTTTGGTTTGGGGCACAAAGGGCACGCATACAGAAGCAGCCTGGGTCTATAACTATATTTGAAAGGTTTGCCGCTACCAACCGCTGTTCAGACTTTCCAAGCGTAGAGGCAGTCCAGACTGGGCCAGCGCGATGAGTTTCAGTGCAATGTAGAACTGACTCCGTCCGAAATGACCGAGACGTGTGGCTCCACACAATTCAGTGATCTAAAACGACAGAAACAGACCATACGATCAACCTAATTGTCCATCTACAAAACAAGGGTGAATCATATACATATATATAACATGACCAGAGATGTAAAAATTCCTTTTTTATGACATTTTGTATATAAACCAACATAAAGAGTTGATTTGAGCATATTGACAGCTGGAAAAAAATGCATAGTCACTAGCCAGGCAAAAGTGGCATAGCTGTTCTGCACTCATACACTCCATCTGTCTAAAAATGTTGCTTAGTCACGTCTAAACCAAAATATGCAGACTCAGAAAAAACACATTGACATTTTTTTCTAACAAACAAGGATATTTTTCGCATGCTGATGTCAGAAAGATCATTTACACACCACAATTAGATAAGGGTTAATATGAGCGGTACACTACAAAGCAGGGCTGGGCAATATATCGAAATAGCACAAACGTGCAATGCATATCGATAAATGAGCAATTTAATTTTAATGCTTCAAAAATAATGCACGTCAAAGTTTTAGGTCGATGCAGATAATATAGTATGTTAGTTGGGATATATGTGTTTGTGCATCTGTGAGTGATAGCGAACCACCGTGAATGCTGGGACAGGCAACAACCCACCCGGCCCGGGACCCTTCAGAAAACAAGCAGGTTCGGAGAACGGATGATCTCCTGCTTTATCTATTGTCTTAGCCTTGCCGCCACAGATGTTATTAAAGGAGTCATATGATGTTGCTAAAAGAACATTTGTATTTGGTGTAATGCAAATGTGTTTATGCAGTTTAAGGTTCAAAAAACACATTATTTTCCACAGGTACATTATTGTTGCTCCTCTATGCACCCCCTTTCTGAATCACGTTAACCCATTTAGTGCTGCCTCCCGATTAGTCACTTATCGTTTGCAGAATAAAAGTTTTTGTTTACGTAATATATGTGGGTGTATTGTGTATAATAATTATGCATAAATACACACACACACGTAAATAATTAAGAAACATTTGTATGTGTATATCCTTGTTTATATTTACATATAATGTATATTATATATAAATATAAATATTTATTATATAAATATATTTTTTCTTAAAAGTATACATGTATGTGTGTATGTATATAAACATAATTGTTATACACAGTACACACACATATATTATGTAAACAAAACCTTTATTCTGCAAACGAGGCAGCACTAAACCCATTTTCCGGTGTTTAATCAGTGTGCCTTATTTATTTTGATTGGTTGATCAGCATTTATATTGGATTGAACCACAAAACACGTGATGTCCATTTCAGTGGATGCAGGGTCTGAAGGGGTTCATTTTTAAGCACATCATTCTGAAAAGCAAGTGTGCTCTGATTGGTCAGCTATCTAGTGCGGTGTGACTGGCCAAATACCTCAAGCATCTGATGGAAAGTTACACCCCTTGCCATATTTGGAATATCAGCTCCCACAGCATCTCCATGATGGTGGCGACAACAATATTATAGCAAGAATAAAAGCTACGCCTTCTTTCTTTGCATATACATTTGGGCGATGTTATGCAAATTGTCCCACACAGTGATGTAGATATGTGGGGGAGTTCGAATGAGGTGTTTTAGGAAGGCGTGGATAATGAGCCTTCACTTTTAGAAATAATATCTCTTTGGGTTTAGGACTTTATGGATCTTCTATATGCACAAACAGCTTTTAACACTCCAAAGACAAAGGAAAACATGAAATTGCATCACATGACCGCTTTAACATCTCAATATATGATTGTAATGAAAAACTTTTATTATGCAATGTATCTCATTCCTCAACACATCATAAAGCACTGTCTTATCTCACTAACAGTGAGCATCACATCCGGATAACCTATTAAGTCTCTCCAGGAATAAACTCACATTGCATCTAACAACATTAAGGCTTGGTTTCAGTGGCAGGGCTTAGATTAAGCAATTAGTAAGTCTTAGTTAAATTAGGATGGTATTTAAGTGGCTTTTATAAATGTGCAAAACAACGGCGCTGATATATTTTAGGATTTGACAGTGCAAGTTAAATTTAGTTAGGACACCTCAAACATGCATTTTAGTATGGGACTCAGTAAGCCTTTTCTGTGCAACTGGCCTTATATCATGGGCTGAAGGAGAATAAACACACTAGTGGCTGTTTATAGAATGACTATCTTTATAACATGTTGAAAATAATGTTATATTCATTGTTCGGACCTTCTGACAAAATAAGAAATTGACAACATGTCATATTTAAAAGGGAGCAGTAGGCACAAGTAATAAATCAGCAGCATAACTGCAAAACAGGAAACAACCCTCAGAGATGCATCAGCCTGTTAAGGTCAACGAGATTCATTCATAAGTCCGCTTTAAAAGCTCTCCTGGCAATGCCCGAATGATCCATAAGTGCACTTGGTATGTCTCTAATGATGAGCTCGAGCCATCATCCCCACTCGGTTTTACAGCACAACAACGCAGATCTGCTGACTAATACACACACACATATGAATCATAATCATACTCTACCTGATGGACCACCTCAGTCGAGAGCTGGGCCGCCCGGAACAGGTCCAGAACTTTGACATTGGAGGCCACTTTCTTTGCGTTATCCACATCACAGGACAGGAAGAGTTCAGAGTAATATTTCTGCTCGACATCGGTCAGCGTTAAACTCTCCATCGCAGCTGGTGGCTTCACCTTATCGGGCCAGTGTCGTGCTTTACAGTGTACGTGCAAGACAGGAAACTACGCAAACACAAGAAAGATCCCTCAGCGAGACGGACGGAATCAGAAGAGAATGTTTTGTGGCGATTGTTGTTGTTTTATGGACCGTTAGTCGCTGTCTTTGCTCTTGTCTTTTGGCCCTCGCAAAGTCAAGCAAACTAGTAGAGTCTGAGGCGTCGGATTACGGTAGTAACGACGCCGCGACTCGTTTCCGCCGGTGCTCGGACTCGTTACGCAGCAGATTTAGGTGTCGGTGGAGCCGTGGAGTTCGCGTATCCGCCGGGTTACATTAAGAATAAAGTTTCGGGCTCTTCGGGCTGCTTCCCTCTGCAGACAGCGCCGCCATTCCTGGACCCCGTGACGTCATGGCCTAGGCGCGGAGGACCCGGATGGAGTGTGGCGTCATAGGCGTGTCGTCAGCACGCAAACTGGTTTATAAAATCATACTTTAAACTTAAATACAAATGCTTGCATCACTTTATTTCCTCAAAAGCAGTTAAGTGTATAATTTCTAACTCATTGAGATCTATGTTTATATATAAATATATAATACGTTTATACACTCAACTAGTTGTTAGTGTTTTTTGTTTACTAGTTTTTTTTAAGATTGCTAAAATGTATAATAAAAATAAAACAACGTCAAAATACAGTTTTGAGCACCTGTCAGCAGGTGGGATGGACTTGTCTCGTGGTGAGATGGGTTGTAGGTCTAGTGGGAGGAGTTTATGCATTAGTGGAAGGGGTTCGCATTCTGGTAGGAGTGGCTAGCGTAATTATAAGAGAGTTTAATATTATTAATAGGAGGGTGTGTGAGTTCACGATCTGGTAGGAGGAGTTTAGTGTCACACTATTAAAGAAAGAAATCTAGGAATCGTGTCTGCCATGCGACCCAGTGGTATATATTATCAGTATCCATTCCCACACTGTCACTTGAGGCGTGTGAGTTGTGCGTCTAAGGACTCTTCTGTGGGTTGCTATGGAGTGGTTTACTTTAATTTTGTGTGTAATTATTTTATTAATTTCTATTAATCTTTTCTTTGGTAAAAGTCATCCAAACGCCCCTCCATGCATAAAAGGATGGATACCTTGGTTCGGTGCTGCCTTTGAATTTGGCAAGGCACCTTTGTATTTTATACAGCAAGCCAGAGACACAGTAAGTTTGAGCTTTTAAGAAACTCTTTGCATGAATAGATGTACATTATTACACAAAATGTGATGGAATTGATTTTTTCTGCAGAACTTAGGTGCAAACAGACAGTTTTTGCTCTTAAATATTTAAAACATTTACAATTATTCAGCATTTGTGGCATAAAGGGGTCAATTTATTATTAGATCTTTTGACATATGACATTTTCATGTATTGCAAAATCACACTGGGTTGATCTGCCAATGGGTTGAAGTCCAAGTCCAGCTGTTCACATGCAAATTTTGCTAATAGTTTGATTTTCAGAGATGTCTATCATGCTTATTATGGTTTTTTGTCTTTAAGTTAACAGCAATAAATACATAAATAAATAAAAAATAGCTTAAAACATTATTTAGGTATATATAAGCATTATGCATTTTTTCTTTCTTGCTTGCTTGCTTGCTTTAATTATTTTTTTATCATGGAGTCCTCTGTTTTGTTTATGAACTGTGCCACTTACCGAATTTGGGCAATGTGTTTAGCACAACTAATTTCTGCAACTAGGGCAGACTGCAAAAAAAGTTCCTCTACTGCCAAAATTTTTGTTTTGGTGTGCCAGTTTTGTGAAAGCTAATGACATGTTTTTTTAATAAAGGATGGAATGAGTGCTTTCTTGTTGTTTACCCTGATGGTGGACCTTAAAATAAGATGCCTTAGTTTTTATTAAATAGCAATGCAAGCATCTGCAAGAGAACTGTTAAGTAATTTTTATTTTTCTTCTCAAGTATGGACCAGTTTTCACTATTGTAGCAGCTGGAAAGAGAATGACCTTTGTAACCCTACACGAAGACTTCCGAGTTTTTTTTACATCCAAAGATGTTGATTTTGAACAAGCGGTGCAAGAACCCGTTTACAACATAGGTATAATGCTTTAAAATAACTTTTATATAATTTGTATGTATACGATTATAAATATTAAAAAGTTACTATACATTTTTTTTCAAATGCATAATTTATAGCGGATCTTAAATGGCTTTTCTCCAACATATTTTATGTCTGGATGTAATCAATGTTGCAGTATGTGGTAAAATGATTACTTATCTTATTCTTGTCCAGCTTCTGTCAGCAAGGAGAGTTTTTATGAGTGCCATCCAGCCTGTTTGGCCATAGTCAAGGGAAGACTGACACCTGGCAACACAGCGATGCTCTCTGGACCCCTTTGTGAAGAGTTTAATGACCATTTGGAGACCATAGGAAATGAAGGATCTGGACAACTAAATGAGCTTATCAAGTATAGTCTTTCCTAACATCAATTATTTAGATTCACCATTCACTTAGAGAACAGCAGACACACCACCCATACATTTTGCACCAACAACACTGTAAAAAAGGGTGCTAAGTAGTACCAAAAGCTCATAACCATAGAAGAACCATTTTTAGCGCTATAGCACCTATACCATAAGTGGTGACTAGCACCATTTATTATTCAACATAGCACAATATGGTTCTGTTTAGCACTAACAATGGTTCCCCTATAAGTGAACCATTTTTAGTGCAATTTAAAACCTGTAACATTGAACTGTCGTGTGTTTGCAAGGATTTTCAAATTCTAAGTAATTGTTATCTTATCTGTTGTATAAACTTATGAATCAGGACTGATAACCCAATCTGTGTTGTTTAGGTCTGTATTGATTGCTTGAATTATTACCCCCTTTTTTTGCACACTGGGATTGCAGGATTGTAAAATATAGCAATACATACTTGACATATCTTGATATGACCTTGAGATATAATGTAATAAGTACAGTAAGACAATTATAACAAATACATTTAAATGTAGGTTTGTAAATCATGCTCGGCCATCTTATTTTTTAGGAGTGTTATGTATCCAGCAGTAATGAGCAATTTACTGGGCCGGTGTAACTCCCCTAGCACCCCCCTCACCAAGCAGGAGTTCCTGGATAAGTTTACAACTTATGATGATGGATTCGAGTACGGATCTCAACTTCCAGACATATTCCTCAAGTATGTCCATGCTAGTGTTCCTGTGTGGTAGTGCACTGCATAAGCAAAAGGTTGTTGAAGGAACACAATGCATAATGATAGAAATTATAAAAAAATTATACCCTGTAAGTCGCTTTGGATAAAAGCTTCAGAAAGGATAAAATACTATATTAAACAAATTAAAATTTTTTAGGCCATATGTTTCTTCTCTGGTTTTATATTAATTATGATAGATTTGTACATAAACTTGCAAGTTGGGTAAGATAAAAATGTTGATGTTGAGATATAGATACTGAAAAACTATGCAAACAGTTTGTGATGTTTCTTACATGTAAGTTGCCATCCTTAAACAGGGAATGGGCAAACTCAAAGCAGTGGCTTATTTCTCTCCTGAAAAATATGGTTATAAAAGCAGAGGAGACCCTCTCCAGTGAGAATGGTCACAAGGTAAAAATAAACTGAATACTATACCGTTTTTATATGACTTTGGTCCATTTGCGCTCTGAATCATCAATCAACCAACTTTTGCAACTTTTTTGTTTTTGTTTAGACTTTACTACAGTGCCTTGCTACATCAGTATCAGACAAATATCTGCCCAATTACGGTTTGTTAATGCTTTGGGCATCCCTGGCAAATGCTATACCAGTAAGTGAAAATGTTATATCTCAGTATTTTTATCGAATTATTCAGATTTAACAGTACCCATCACGTGGCTTACTCTCACATCTATATAATATTGTGTACTATTCTAGGTAACATTTTGGGCCGTTGCTTTTATTTTGTCTAAGCCTGAAGTATATAAAATGGCAATGGAACAGATCAAAGATGCTTTCAAAGACCAAGGTAAGTAGTTTCAGTTTATATATAGCTGTTTATAATGTATTATAATTAATGCATTAGATAATATAATACCTTAGGCTTAGACACCTGCTATGCTTGCATTTCCTGCCAATATCACAAGAGGGCAGCAAACTCATGGATTGCATTGGCCTTGAACTATAGTAACTCATGCACTGCATTTGATTGGCCTTGGACTACAGTAATGCATTCATTGTTTTAGATTGGCCTTGAATTAAAGTACTGTCTGGCTTTTTGCATCTTATCAAGGATCTAGCACTGTCAAAGTTGAAGGCGTTATTAATCAAATGGCACTTTTCAGGAATTGGGTGTACAGTAAAATAAAGCCAATTATTCTGGTGGATGGAGGTCAAGGTCAATCTATTATAAGCTGGTTTACTGTTTTTATTTAACTTTTTTTTACATTTGCCACCCAATTTCTATTTTGGCCGCAGCGGTATATGAAGAGAGGAGGATAATCATATATAATCTTTATACAATAATACAAAGAACTGGCAGACCGGCGTGAAAACACACATTTAAAGGTGCAGTGTGTAATTTTTAGAAGTATGTCTTGACAGAAATGCAAAATAATATACAAAACTATATTATCAGGGGTGTATAAAGACTTTTCATAATGAACTGTTATGTGTTTATTACCTTAGAACGAGACCTTTTTATCTACATAGACCAAGGGTCCCCCTACATGGAAGTCACCATTTTGTGCAGCCATTTTTCTACAGAAGCCCTTAACGGACAATTTTTTTGTACTTAGTTGTCTCCGACGATGACATGTTTGTCTACCGTAGCTTCTCTATGTGTTTCAAAAGCGAGGGGTGACCAGTGGACTAAGCCGTTGGTTGCAATTCGCAACCTCACCACTAGATGTCACTAAAATGTACACACTGCACGTTTAATACGATTGTGTGTGACTAAGAACGGACAACCACGGGCGTGCTTAAATCGCAAGGAGATGATGATTATAATGCCTGACAGGTGAGGATATTTGGAGACACGAGACAGGTGAGGAAGCGTATAGGATGATATGTGATGCATGCAGGCAAATTGTGAATACAAGGGGAACAGAACAGGGAGGGAGCGTGACAGATTTATACAAAAGCACACATCAAAAGCTGTGGCTGTGTATAGACTCTGTAGTGTTTATTTTGCCTTTAAGACAAGAAGAAGACAAAGGTGACTCTAGATGACTTACAGAAGATGCCGTATGTGAAGTGGTGTATCATGGAAGCCATTCGGCTGAGGGCCCCTGGAGCCATTGCTCGCAAAGTAGTGCGGCCCCTCAAATTACAGGTCAGCCATTAGAGATTATTCATATATTTATAATCTATAAAGCATTTCTATTATATTTATGCAGAGTGCAGCACATAGACCAATTGCAACTGTCATGTGTAAATAAAATTCGTATTGAGAACTGTCACAGAAAAGT
This sequence comes from Misgurnus anguillicaudatus, assembly GCF_027580225.2. Taxonomy (NCBI): domain Eukaryota; kingdom Metazoa; phylum Chordata; class Actinopteri; order Cypriniformes; family Cobitidae; genus Misgurnus; species Misgurnus anguillicaudatus. The sequence continues at coordinate 30,138,706 of NC_073354.2, read as the reverse complement.
GCACTTGTGTTTATAGTAGGACAATAAAAATCCTTTTAGACATCTGAAGCATTATGTAGACCACTGCGATATATTGCATAGATAATGGCTCCACTATTCTATAGATAAAATATAGGACTTTCAGTCATTTGCATCTGCACTTTGACTCGCTACATTGAACAGAGCAAACATTTCCAGGCTTTCTCTTGGTTAACCGTGTTTATGTAAATGTGTACATGCATTTTGTCTTTCAGAATTACATCATCCCACCTGGAGACATGCTAATGCTGTCTCCTTATTGGGCTCATCGTAACCCCAAATATTTCCCAGATCCTGAAGATTTCAAACCTGTGAGTAATTCAAAACTGTTGTTCGTTCTGAATGATCTCAGCCGCAGGAAGAGGTTAACACACAAATTCCACTATAAACCAAAATAAGAATTAAACAGACAGAAGACACATGCTCATAAAAAAAACGTTTTTCCAATAGGTAAAGTCCTTAAATATTGAATGTTTCTGTAGTTTGTTACCAAAGGGGTCTTTTTATTTTGTTTTGCTGTATGATGCATCAAAGATGGAACTGGCATCCATTTTATTGGTATTTTCTTTCAATAAAAATTCCCAGTTTTCTTTTGTCTGGCAAGCTATGGAGTGCTATTCATGTGTTGGAAAACTCCAGCTGCGCTCCATTACAGCGGGAATAATAGGTCTATGTGTTCGAGGAACGCCTGACAGTTATCTTCACAATTAACCTTCCGGCAAACGCCTATAGAGATTCCATTACGCTCCTGTCTACTAATGCTATTCTGGCTTGAGAGAAATAGTAGACCGAGTCAGCCCTACATCTTTATGCTTTCATTCGTTTTTTAGCAAAACATTTGTTTACCTAAAAAGCAGAGCCACCCTGCATGTAAAACCTCTCTCTATCACATTATAAAGGCACTTCAATTTTATTCAGTTTCCATTATTTGGACAATTATAGAATTTGTTTTAATTTTGGTGACTTCAAAGCAGCGATTGTCGATTATAATTGATCATTTGTGGACAGATGGACACTTTATAAGAAGTTATTTAGAGATTACTGTTAATATGTATTGGTATACCTTTGGGACTCATAGGGGTTTATAGGGTGTGTTCTGAACTGGAACTCGCCTGCATGGATTATTTTTTGATTAAACTTGTCTTCCCACAGGAACGATGGGAAAAGGCAGATTTAGAAAAGAATGTCCTCTTGGAGGGATTCGTGGCATTTGGAGGGGGGAAAAATCAGTGTCCAGGAAGGTTAGAAAAACGTTTATGTTTGTGCAAATAATATTCATTTTATGTGCTAATAATTTTTCATTGGACAGCTGACTCTTTTCAAAAGGATTTAAAGGGGCCATTTTGAGATGAGCTTTATTGAACTTTATAAAATTATTATTGAACACATTGATATATTTTTCATATGTACACTCTCAGAAATAAAGGTACAAAAGTTGTCACTGGGGTGGTACCTTTTAAAAAGATCCTAATATGTGCCAATTTTGTACAGATATGTAACTCTGAGTATGTAACTGTGCCAATGTGCAGTGGCGACCGGTGACTTCTTTTTTTGAGGGTGCTCGATGCGAAGTTCGTCACAACATGTATGTAGCCCGTCATGTGTGGGGTTTGGAATTTCAAAATGCGTGTTCTGCACGTCGAGTGATCCTATGTGTATCACGTGTCTTGTCAAAATAAGTGCCTGCTGCAGATGCGCCCAAAGGGTTTATGACAAAAGAGACGCTCGCGTTTGCCAGATACTCGCATAATCTCATGCATAATCAAAGTTTACTTTTAAGGGGGTATCTTGCGTGTGTTTTGTAAACGTGAGCACCTCTTTTTGTCGTGAACTGTTTTGACGTGTGTGCAGCAGGCACTTGTTTTGGCGAAACACATGATGCACATGGTTCAAATGACGCAATTAACAAATATTTTGAAAACACAAGGAACACACATGACACTCCGAACACATATTTTGAATTTGTGCCCCTCGGATGAGGAGTCACGAGCCGACACTGCCAATGTGTACCTCTGAGGTACCAATATGCACCTTTTAGGTACAAAAGTATACTTTTTGAAGAGGTACCGCCCAAGTGACAGCTTGTACCTTTTTTCTGACAGTGGTTGTTCCTTCCCACAAAATTGCCCCCTTTTTAAATTTTGGTCTATGCATTGCATAAGATGGACGTCTTGGCATAAACATCATTCAGCATCTCACACCATGTTTTGAGACCCCTAAATGTTGTTTACCGCTATTTCCCTCCGTCTGTTTATGAACGCAATAATGTTCACTTTTTGGTCAAAACTGATGTATCCGCTTGCAAAAAAGCAAATGGCACAAGCTTCAGGAGCCCATGTTTTCTTTTTACTCTATTGCCCTATATCTTAGTTCTTTTCCATTATTTACGCCAAGATAAAACCAGAAATTGGACGTTGAGAAGGTTGAGAAGAATATGGATATGGATTGCTGATGACATCATCAGGGTCCTTGGGGATTGCACAGCCATGGTCAGTATGACGTTAATAGAGCCATATAAAGACTTGTGGAACATTCCCAGCTGCACATGAAGATCAAAAGCAAAGGCACAGTCCACTGACCTTTCTGGAGCCTGTCCACAGTCCCTTCAAAATAGATGCAGACACGCTCCGCCTTTATCACACTGAAAATATATCTGGGAGAGATGCACTGTAAAACATTTCAGCCGACAAACTTAAATGTTGCTGTTTACTACAATGAAATCAAAATAGTTTGATGAAAATTGAGCAGCATCACATGTAGCCTCGTTATGGTCATAGGGGCGGTTTCCCGGACAGGGTTTAGATTAGATTAGGACTTGGCCTTAGTTAAATTAGGACATTTTAAGTTGTTTTTACAAACAAACCTGACAAAAAAACAGTATTTGTGTGCATTTTGAAAACAATATCACTTATGCTAATATACATCAATAAAAAAGGTGATTTTAAAGGAGAACACCACTGTTTTTCAATATACTATGTTCTTACCTTAACTTAGACAAATTTATACATACCTATCTTTTTTCGGTGCGTGCGCTTTTGATCTTTGTGCAGCGCCTCGTGGGTGTGTTGGCATTTGGCCTAGCCCAATTCATTCCTTAGGATCCAAACAGGGATGAATTTAGATGCCACCAAACACTTCCATGTTTTCCCTATTTAAAGAGACATTCCACTTTTTTAAAAATATGCACATTTTCCAGCTCCCCTGGAGTTGAACATTTGGTTCTTGCCGTTTGGGAGTCCATTCGGCTGATCTCCGGGTCTGGCGCTATCACTTTCGGCGTGGCTTGGCACAATCCATTGAGTCTGATTGGACCATTGGCATCGCGCTAAAAAAATTAACCAAAGAGTTCCAATATTTTTCCTATTTAAACTTGACTCTTCTATAGTTACATCGTATGGAGCCCCTAAGGGGATATGGAGAAAAAATTAAATAAACTATAGTTTCAGGTGCGCACATGAAACTATCGCGTCCGCATGTAAAACTAGTGCGCAGGTGAAACTATCGTGTGCGCACGTGAAAGCGAAAGTTTCATGTGCACGCGAAACTAAACTATAAAAAAAATTCTGCACATCGAAGGTTTCGCGTGAGCACATGAAACTAAACTTTAGATTTTTTTTACTCCAATTTCACCTTAGGGACTCGGTAACATCGTGTACTAAGACCGACAGAAAATTAAAAGTTGCGATTTTCTAGACAGATATTGCTAGGACTATACTTTCATTCTGGCGTAATAATCAATGAGTCAAGTTTTAAATAGGAAAAATATCAAAACTCTTTGGTTATTTTTTAGCGCAATGCTAATATCTAAGCAGATTTAATGGATTGTGCTAAGCTATGCTAAAAGTGCTAGCGCCAGACCCGGAGATCAGCTGAATGGATTCCAAAACGAAAGAAAGAATCAAATGTTTAACTCTAGAGGAGCTGGAAAATGAGCATATTTTCAAAAAATATGTCCCTTTAAAGACTGTTACATGAGTAGTTACATGAGTAAGTATGGTGGCACAAAATAAAACTTTTGTTTGGAGCCAAATGAATGAATGGGGCTAGGCTAAATGCTAACACATTCAAGAAGCGCTGTACAAAGATTAAAAGTGCACAAATTGAAAAAAGATAGGTATGTATTAATTCATCTAAGTTGAGGTAAGAACATAGTAAAATATTAAAAAACTGTGGTGTTTTCCTTTACGGTAAATTAAACATGCATTTTAGTCTTGGACTAACCCTGGTGTATTAGCATAGCTAGGGCATCACAGCAATATGAAAGAATAATAGTAAAGTGTTGCCATAATATGTCTGCTGAGGAAAAATCCTTCGGTGCCTGCAAACTTACTGCATACAAATGTTTTTGTGGCAGTTTCCCAGACAGGGTTTAGATTAATCCAGGACTAGGTCATTAATGCAGTTTTACAAACATACCTTACAAAAAACAATACTGATGTGCATCTTAAGACAAACGGTGTGATATATAATGAGATACTGTAAGTCAGTGCAAGATGTTTTTGGATTAAAGCAGCTCAAACATGCTTTAGTCTGGGACTATAATAATCCCTGTCTGGGAAACCACCCCATATAAGTGTTATGATAGTGTCATAAGGATTTTAGGCTAATTCTTAAACAGAGGTCACAGTAACCATGAGCTTTTAGCTGGTTGTGCACATAAATTACTACACTGAGTCATGAGTGTCATCACCCAATGTGATTTGATTTTGATCATTTAAGGAGATAGGCTACTTGCGTCACCAATACGGTGCCCCCGGATGAGTCACGTCCCCAAGGTTACTTAGGCTAATTATTTCAAGATAGACGACCAGCTAATCTCACTTTATTTATTATCTACCTTTGTTACTTTCTTTCTCTCACTTTCACAGGAACCACCCCATATTTCCCAACCATCAAATGCAATCTAAGCATTTATATATCTTTCCCAACCCCTCTCACCTCCAGAGAAGGCCTGTGGTTCAGCAATGGCTACGAATGCATTTGGAGTTTGAACATTTAAACGCAAAACCGGAGAATGATTCACATTTTGCCTGTTTGTATAGTATTCAGTTGCACTCAAGAGGGGGTGGCAGCTAGTATATGCAGTTTACGATCAGAATACTAATACATGGAGCAATTCAAACAGGCTTGGAAAGTGAGGAGCACTTTATAATAATTATTTAAATAGATGTCAATACCTGTTTGTTTACTGTCGACAGGTGGTACGCCGTTATGGAGCTGCATATGTTTGTGGCCATGATTCTCCACAAGTTTGAATTTACCCTGTTGGATCCGGTGCCTAAACCGGTAAGTGGCCCGAGAAAGATGAATGTCCAATGCAGAATGGTTAAAGGTGCAGTGTGTAAATTTTAGCGGCATCTAGTGGTGAGGTTGCGAATTACAACCAATGGCTCAGTCCACTGCTCACCCCTCGCTTTTGAAACGCATAGAGAAGCTACGGTAGCCGCCACCGGACAAACATGTCATCGTCGGAGACAACTTAGTAAAAAAATTGTCCGTTAAGGGCTTCTGTAGAAAAATGGCGGCATAAAATGGCGACTTCCATGTAAGGGGACCCTCTGTGTACGTAGATAAAAAGGTCTCGTTCTTAGGTAATAAACACATAACAATTCATTATGAAAGGTCTTTTGCACCCCTGATAATATAGTTTTGTAGAAGAGATCCTTCTAAAAATTACACACTGCACCTTTAAATAAGCCTTGAAAGAGATGGCTTCAAAGTAGGCATTAGGTTAATCATTTCCAGATGTGTTCCTATGGCAGTATTTACCCAACAACAGCCCAGTCTAATGCTTAAGCACCATCCTGTGCTTTACTCTTGCAATTCTCAGGCTTCCCAAAAATAACTTTGTTAGTTTATCCCACCAACCAACATCTCACGAGCCTATTTTATGGGTCAAAGTTTTACTAGTTTTAATATATATGTTGATAAATGTATTTTATTACTACTAATTAAATATATATGTCACACGTATGGTTCTTGTAGAGCCCTCTGCATCTGTTGGGAACCCAGCAGCCCGAAGGATCCTTCGCTGTGAAATACAAGCACAGATAGAGTGCTTAGTGCTTTGTTTAAAGTCGTTGTATCCTGGGATGATCTTCCGACATTTGACATGGGCCAACACTGTATTTTTGTCAAGGAAACCAGGAAGTTATGAATCCTAAAGGTATTTTTAGCTCTTACAGTATATATTTTGCAGATTTGTTGTGTCAACCTCTTTTATAAGTAATGGCATAATAGAGGTGATAGATTTCAGAAAGCATGTTGTGGAAATTCCTCTCTCAAACCGAGAGCGATCATATTCAGGAAGTATGTAATAAAGTAAATTAAGGTTCATGGGTATGTGACTGCTAAACATCTTGTACGTGAAATAGACTAAGTAAGCCAAAGTTTATAGACAATGCATCTAAGTGGTTCTCCATTGTGAAGCAAAAATATGTAAACACATTATTACATCTATAAACATCGCTTTAGCAGTGCTTCTTTTTTCTGCAGTGGTAAAAAGGATTGTTTTTATAAGCACATCTGTCTTTAAGTCTGTAAGGGCTTTACTGCATCTGTGTACACTCATTTTTGCTAACACATTATAAGGAATGATTTACAATGAATATTTGTATATGTTTGGAATGAAGTGTCCTTAACTTGTAAGGAAAATAAAATGTTTACATGAATGAAATGTAAAATTAAGTTACATTTTGAAAGAATAAGCTGTTTTGAATTGTGTGTATTTATTGGGTTTCAGTAAAGAGTTTCAGCTTGTGATGCTGAATTGTCTGTTAATGTACCAAATATTTTTTGCAAGTATGATTTTGACAAGCAGGGTCATCTTTCGGGGGTTGGAGAAAAAATATGAACACTGGGGGAAATAGCTGATATCCCCTTCATTAAAAAGGTGTTGGAATAAGGCTAAGCTCTTTGTCCACTGACTGATGAAATGTCACTCACTTGAAGTAAAACCAACCAATGTCACTTTATCAAAACAAGTCCCACTCTCTGAATGTAAGAGATAGGTTATGAACAACATCCAAAACTCTGACTTTAAGTCAGTGATTGAGCTGAAACGAACATGTGATGCAGAAGTGAATGTAATGCATTATAAAAATAAATTGGGCTTTATTATGTGGATCAGCATCACTTCAGGTTAGGTTGTTTGCCGGTTCATGCCAAGATAAAAAAAGCGCTGTTGACACTGTCAGACACTTTAAATGAGCGTACATAATGGCATTGCATTGGGAGTTGACTATCAGAATACACAAGTAAAAAAAGTTTGTATTCAAAGTCAAAGAGCAAACAAAATGGAGTTCAAAATAAAATTAGGCTATCTGAACTGTCTGTATCTTCCAAGTTCTGCTTTAACTTTGCCTATACTTTGTTTTATTTTTTAAATAATGAATACTGTTATGTATTGTATATATTAGAGTGGTCCTTATAATGGGTAATTTTTTTTTAAATGTTCAACTTTCACCCCCTAAATGTGTTAGGATATCAATAAAAACACACTGTGCAAAAATTTGAATTGTTCCTACAATATCTAGAGGTTGCTCAAAGCCTTTGAATATTTCCGAAATCACATATTTTTGCAAAAACTTTAACTTAAACCATTTAAAGGTGCAGTGTGTAAATCAGGGGCGAAGCCACGAGGGGGCCTGGGTGGGCCTTGGCCCCCTCATTTACATGTCTGGCCCCCTCAGATTTCCAATTGCTTAAAATAAAATAAGAAAATGTTGATTTCTTAGTCTGATTGATAGATTGACCAATCAGAATGCTGCGCTGTAAAATGCAGCTATTTTCAAATTTGATTAGATTAGCTCATGTCACGCGTTGTTTTGCGTAATTTACGCTGTCATCTTCGCATGAGAGTTCATTAATATTCGGTGACAATGTGCCATCTACATCTTATATATATATTTATATAGTTGCCCCCTCATTTTAAGATAGGACCCCCCAAAAATCTAATTCTGGCTACGCCCCTGGTGTAAATCTTAGTGGCATCTAGTGGTGAGGTTGCGATCTGCAACCAACGGCTAAAGCCGCCTTTCCACTGCACACGACATACGGAAACGACAGAGTTTTCCCCCTAGTGGCAGTCGTAATGAAGTTTCAGTTTAATCGTATATGGGAGAGAAGCTCATTCCAGCGCAAGAGGCTTAATTTTAATATGTTTACCATGGTGAAATAAATAAATGAACGCAAATAAATAAAACAATAAACAGCTATGCATATATATATGAACAAAGACTTACAATATTTTTTGGAGAGAACATATGAAGACAAGATTAAAATAATAACATACACAAATTAAATTGATAATGTATTTATTATCAGTATAATCAAAAGTTTTTTTAAGGATTCAAGTGTTACTAATAAAGTTAAACAAAAAGGATTAATAATTTTCACCTCACACACAGTTCATGATTGGAATACAATGAAATACATCACTTCCGGTCAGCATATCGCATGCGGTTTAGTCGCACAAGTTCAAATTTTTTATCAGATCCAACCGTCAAAACGGATCCAATATTTACGCATCCGCAGATGGTTGGCAGCTCTTGCAGCCCCTTTACGACTCTCCATAGGAAATGAATGACTTCCGGCTTATCGGTCGTCGTTTGTCATGTGCAGTGGAGAGGCGGCTTTAGTACACTGCTCATCTATTGCTTTTGAAACACATAGAAAAGCTATGGCCGCCACCGGACCAACATGTCATCGTTGGAGACAACTTAGTAAAAAAGTTTGTCCATTAACTCTTTCCCCGCCATTGACGAGATATCTCGTCAATCAAGAGAAAACGCTTCCCCGCCAATGACGAGTATTTCTGTCTTTCCGCAATACCGCTATTATCCACTAGGTGGCTTCCGCAAGGTGGCAACTTTTTAAAACCGCAAGTATTGCCCTATGGCAAGCTGCTGCATGTCCGTGTCTGTTTTAAAGATCGCTCTAAATGGGATCTCTATGAAAAGTCCGTCACAAAAATTTAATTATCTCAGCTTTTTGCTCAAAATGTGGTGTTTTTGCAGAAACCTTCCCATATTCAAAAGCTGATTACAAAAGAACTACTGAAGGTAGGATGAAACGTTTTTTTTTTTGTTTGAAAGCAGAGGGTCTGTTCTTTCATTTGGTATATTGTATTTTATATATTTGAAGAAGAACATTTTCTGGAAGGCATTAAACTTTTGTGAAAATCGCTGGCGCTGGCTGGCAACTTTTTAAAAAAACGCTGGCGGTGAAAGAGTTACGGACTTCTGTAGAAACATGGCGGCACAAAATAGCGGCTTCCATGTAAGGGGACCCCGTGTATGTAAATAAAAACGTCTCATTCTAAGGTAAAAAACACATAACGGTTCATTATGAAAGGTCTTTATACATCCCTGATAATATAGTTTTGAATATTATTTTGCATTTCTGTCAAGAGATCCTTCTAAAAATTACACACTGCACCTTTAAAAACGCACAAGACACATAAAACTTGCTTCTTGGAGGGTAACTTTGTTCTAGTTATTTCAGTCTCTTCTGATCCAAATAACCATATAGCGGACTTGCTTCGTGTTGCTTCAACCATTGTCTCAGTGTATATTGTCTATTGTGCTCTTCATTCACATTAAAGCTTTCTTGCTTTAAAAAAGACAAATCGCAACTAAAACAGGATTTATAATTGCATGGAGCGTGGTCAAATAAGTCCATTGCTGCCATAAGTATATATTATTAAACAATTATACATGCTATAGCACAAAGTATCACATAATACGTGAATGTGTTACACTCACAAAGGTCTTGAGCAATCTATTAATAAATATTTAAAAAAGTTGCCCAATTTTTTATTTTTTTAATTTAAACATATTGGTGGGGTGAGAGCATGAACTTTTAAAAGTTAAAAAATAAGGACCACCCTAATATATATACAGTACAGATAATACTGTACACTGGTTCAATTGGGTAATCCTGTTCACACCCAGCTAAAAAAACATTACATTACTGTTTATTTACTTACGTAATAAAGGGGTGGTTTCCCGAACAGGGGCAAAGCGGTGAAGTCTGTCCCAGACTAAAATGCATGAATTGTCTGAACTGAAAACAGCCTGTTATGAAATATCTTTAAATATATCAAACAAGGGAGACACACAAAATGTGCAGAGCAGTGGGCCTCCAGGACCAGGATTGAGAACCACTGTTATAAAGTAAGAAAAACGCTGAAAACTTTCATTATTCTAAAATTTGAGGGGTGCGAGGGGCCACCAACATAAATTCTGGCTAGGGCCTCCAAATGTCTAGAACCGGCCCTGCTAACCACTGCTGAGCACAATTTGTTAAAACCTTGTTTTGGGATCCACCTAGACAATATAAAGTAACAAAATCAGAGGCCCCACTGACTTCCATAGGACAATGAATATGGAAGCCAATGGGGCCTCTGATCGGTTTGCTTACAAGCATTCCTCAAAATATCTTTCTTTGTGTTTGTAAGAAATGTATACAGGTTTGTAAAACATGATAGTAAGTAAATTCTGACAGAATTGTTATTTTTGGGTGTACTGTCACTTTAAGGCCCCTCCAATGTGCACAACAAGGTCAATTTTTGCACAATAACATATCCTAGAGCTTCGCGTAACTAGAAAGATATATATTTGTATATGTATTATAAAATAACCAGACACTAAATGAAATGCTTATTTTGTCTTATTTTTAAAGGCCTAAGTCATTTTGTTGTAAAACACACATACAGTACAATATTCAAAAGTTGTGTGATTTAACAAATTAAAACATCAGTGATATTTTTGTGCTATTTTATATTTATGTTACTTTTCCCACTTCTTTTTCAATGTTTTCAAATAATCTAGCATACTATGTTCTGTGAAATCCAGGCTAAAGTCTCATAATCTAATTATGAGATAGGAGCATCAAACTTTGATTTTTATCACTGATTTTACTTTATTTCAATCTTTGACGTTGCCTTATTCTGTCAATTTATCAAGGCTCTATTTTCACAGACGTTTTTATTTTTTACTTTACATTATTGAGGATGATTGTATGTAAAAAACGGTAAATCACCAAAAAAATAAATAATAATAATAATAATAATAATAATAATAATGGTGGACTGGTAGAGAATTATATTTAACAGTCAATAAATATATATAGCCACATATTAAATCTAAATGTATTCTTTTAAAGCATTCAATTATGTAATAGTTTTAATACTACAAAAAAACAATACTGGTGTGCATCTTTAGACAAAACAATGACGCTGATATGTCAGTACCATCATGTGTCAGTACAAGGTAAAATTAAGGCAACTCAAACATGCATTTTAATAAACCCTGTCAGGGAAACCACCCCATATAGGCTACAAAGTTATTTTATTGCAATTTCATCATGCCAATATTCAACCCGGGCTGTTTTGAAACCCATCATTCATCATTTTGAGAAATCTTTGCTTTTCCCTCCCTCACGTCCTCTTCCAACACAACCTGCTGAATGTTTCACGGCAACGCAACATCAACTGCTTGTGAAACCACTGACGTACCTGCTTACATTTGCATATTCATAGAGGAAGAACGCTATTGGTCACAGAATCCCTCCCGCGCGCGCCGCGCTGTATTTCATTAGCGGGCAGCGCAAACATCATTTGAATGGCGGGAGGCGGTCATTGGTGAATCGCGCGTCTGCAGTAACGTCAGGAGATTTGTGAATCGCAGCTGGAATGCGAGCTTGATTCAGACAAAGCAACGGCGCTGAAGAGACGCACACCGGACTGCCACATAACGCACAGGTAACGTTACCGACAGACATGCATACTTTCTCCATTACATCATTAATGCGTGTGCACTGCTGCTTTCACATTTGTTTTTCGCTTTATAATGGCACATGTGGAGTTAAAATTAATACAGAAAACCTATATTATCTATATAGTATGTACATATATTAGAGATATTCTGCGTTGTTTTGCTCCAAGCGTGTTTAAATAAATAACTTTTACATAGTTTATGGTTACTTCAGACTTGGGCATTATAGACGTGTTTTATAACCAGCCTTATAAGTTACCTAGAAAGAGCCATTTGATGAGACTGGATTTGTAATACTAGCCTACTTTCTGAAGTGCACTACTTGACCTTGACAGTCGCAGCAAGTAGTGCGCCTTATCGACGGATGCGCGCACAGGTCGATGTATCGTCTTTGGAGCAAATATGCTTTATTTTCTACTTAAATCAGAGAGAAATGACGATCTTAAAGCCAAATTTAAGCCATTATAGCGACAAGACAAGAAAAGTGAGCGTGAGGTGATGACGACAAAGGCAGTGATGAGTCAAGGAGGGATGCAGCAAACAGGTTGCAGTACGCTGTGATTGACACTTAACCTTTTTAGTGTGTACTTTGCGCACTGAATCCGTGAATTGCGTAATGCAGTACGATATATCTTTATAGTTCTTGTTTGTAAGGTAAAGTCTCTTTGAATGGTTCGAATGGTTTTAATTATAAATAATTGTGAACCACCAGCTACCATTAAAACCATTACAAAATTGCTTTATATGGTCTCATTCTCATAGGATTTAATGGTGTTTTATTTGATCCCATCTGACAGAAAATATACCACCAATATAGCCGAACACTTAGACCAACAGAAACCATTATAGTTTTCATTAAAACAAATTCAATTCCCATTACAACCATTACATCTATTTTAAAATCTATGGTTTATGTTGTTTTCTCAGCAGAGTTTAAAACTGCAAGGACATTTCCATTTTACCTTTAAATTGCGTTGTTACATTGCTGTATACTGTAAATATAATAACTTTAAATAATTGACTCATTGTGTTCTCTATAAAAGTAATGCACTGCTTTATTTCTGTTATCTGTTCAGGCACAGACTTTCTGGTGAAATATTATCATTGTGCTATATGTGAGAAATTAGAATTTATGTATTTTCCTGTGGTTGGTGACCTTAGTTTGGCCTAAAATGCTACTGCGATAACCAACTGTAACCTTTAAAGATGCTTATGCTAAATACCATGGGTGTCTATAAAATGTAAATTTTCTTATCTCAAAGCGGGGTCATTCTGATATTGCACATGAAATGGAGCCCTGAAACCCTTCATTTTCATCAAGTGCCTCACGATCTCTGCATTTCATTAGTCCTATTCCTATTTTTAGCCACGCTTACACATGGCAAGACTGAACCAGACAGCACCAGCCGCTATCTATAGCCCTGAGAGAAAGCGAGATCGTTTGTGTTTGAAAGCGAGGCTGGCGATGGCCTATTGATCCGAAAATAGCTGCCGGAGATTTAATGGCGCGTGTGACATTGGCGACGGGGCTGGCTTTGCCCATAGACCCGGCTTGACAGGGCGGATGGGCATGTGGAACAGACTTATGGAAATGGGTGCAAGCTGTTACCCGCTTGCCCTTGTTTGTGTGGGCTGACAAGAGACCGGCTCTACTTTAAGCCCATCACCTAATCTTTTGGTGGAGCATTAGTTACTGGGGCCAGGGGTTAACATCTGCTCAGTGGGGTACTGGGAGGTAACTGTTCTAGTTTCATTTTTCACCTGTCATGAAGACAAGCTGTTTGTATCCCCTGCTGTATGACAATGTATTGAAGATAATTTAAACAGCTTTAACCTCTCATTAGTTTTTGAGTTAAAATGTGTTTACTGAAATAATTAGAGCGATGTATCAAAGTAAGCCTACAGTTTACTTTGTGTTGATGAACATTTCACGGATATTAAACTCCCCTTTGTGAACAAATTTAAATGCAATATGTCATTTAAAGAGGTCATATTATAGAAAACATGAGTTTAACATTTTGGGCCCTGTTTTAACGATCTAAGCGCATTGTCTAAAGCGCACAGCGCAACATCTAAATGGGCGTGTCCGAATCCACTTTTGCTAATTTAACGACGGGAAAAATGGTTTGTGCGCCAAGCGCATGGTCGAGGAGGGTAGGTCCTATTTTTTTAATGATTAATGGGAGTATTTTGGGCGTAATGTGCAATAAACCAATGAGAGTCTCAGCTCTCATCCCCTTTAAAAGCCTGTTGCGCTGGCGCTATGTCTAATCCCTATTTAGATGAAGAACTTTGTAAACTGAAAAACTAAGCGGAGGAAGAAGATCCCCGGTTTAAGATTAATGTTAAATAATTGTGTTGTTTTTCACTTGTATTGAAATTGTTTTTTTATTATTAAAAAGTCATGGAAGTAAAAAAATCAGGCTTTTAATTGATTTAAATGTATGGCTATAAAATATCAACAAAAAATAATTTACAAGTATGTAAGAAAAGGTTTGTACTCTAAAAATACTTTATTTGTAACAAACAGGAGATAAAGAATTTACAAACGGCTCCGCAAGGTTCAGCACTTGGACAGCGTCAGTTTTTTTTAAGCATTACTTAAAAATGTTTCTCATCTCACCATATTCACAGGTACAGAGTCATCATATACAACAAATCCGTGAGGTACCATTAAAAAACAACAACATTTAAAAACAGATGCATTTGTTTAAAGCAAAGCATTTATTTACTTACCAGGCTGCAGGTGAAGCAGCTCTTTGTGCCTTCTAACGTCTCATAAATAGTCCTCATTTATGTCCAAGAGACTCAATAATAATCTTTTTACATTTAATCCTTTAATCTTTCATATTTAAAAGCGTTTTTGTGCTGCTGCGCATTCATGTATGTGTTAAGCAAACTCGCGTTGTCGTCCTGTTTATGCGCATATTACTAATGCGCTCTTTAAATAACAAAATAAAACATTTTGAGGCAACTAAAATAGACTACGCCATTGACCAACAAAAACCTGGTCTAAAGTCAATGGCGTAGTCTATTTTAGTTGCCTCAAAATAGCAACGCGCCAACAATGTGCCTGAACACACCTCGTTTTCAGACCAGAACGCCCCCCATGGGCGCAAAAGGGGGCGCAAATGCATTTGCTATTTAAACAACGCGGCGCTAAACGTGAAAATTATAATTGCGCAGGGTGGAAACTAGCAAAAGACATTTGCGTCACGCATTGCGCTGCATTGCGCCGCATTGCGCCGGGTGAAAGATAGAGCCTTTTATGTCACAGCTGGGACCAAAAGTCTAAGACCACTAGTGAAATCATTTCAGTGGATAATTTTAATTCATTTCACTATTTTGTTTATTTTTTATTTGTTTTACCAGCATTTGAGTTCAATTGAAAATAAAATCTTTAAATATGTAGGTTTCAGTTTCTTTTTCTATGTCCCTTACAGCCATGAAGGGAGAGCATTTATTTGGCAACATGAGAAGCGGTCCATTTCTCCAGCGAGTGTATCTGCTAGGGGGAGAGGAGCTGGTCGTTCTGCTGCCCACCGTAGGGGAGTCTTCACTAGGAGACAGTTTTCATCAAATCACAGACTTCAATGATCTCCCCACATCCCTCTTCGCCTGCAACGTGGACCAATCAGTATTTGAAGACCAGGAAGACAAGGTATGGTTACATTACTCATCCAATTTGCTTCATCTTGCACGACTGCACTTTACTTGATTTAAAAGTCGCTCCTTTGAAGGTGAGAATGTGATTTCTGAAAACTAGAGTTTCTAAAAACATTTCCACCCATGTCTTCTATTGTTTGGACAAACTAGTCATATTAAATTGTTTTATGCACATGACAGCAACAACAGAATTTCTACAGATAAATGCAGATAAATGCTTATATTCTAGTAAAAGAATGAAGACTGTTTAGATGAATTAGCATAGTAAATGCTCCACATTGGAACAATGGCGATGTAATTGGCAGGAATGCTAGAATGCTCCAGTGAAAAGCAATTCCCTCGACCTGTCCTACATGATTGTGAATTAGGCCTTTCCAAACCAATTATCCACGTGGGCCACATCAGGTGCAAAATTCGGCTTGTGGGCTCTCATCGACACAGCTTTCTTCCCATCTGCAATGAATTTACACCTAGCAACAAGGGAGTATCTTTCACAGTTTATATCCTTCATGTGAAAGCCTGTTTGTGGTTTTGTTGCTGGTATGATTTGATTATGATGACCTATGGACGTCTATGTTACAACAGATGAAACCCTCATTTGCTGTCATATTATGCTTATTTGAACAGTTTTAGTTCAACATTATTTTGTCACAGATTTTAGAATTTTGTATGGTTAATATGCAACAGTTGTAAAAACTTTGATAAAATGTGATGTATGAAATTATGTTTAATTTTTGCTGTTAAATTTGGTGAAGGACAGAAGTTTAATTCATTGTTGACTAAAAATAGGTCAGGTGGGGCAGATTCTGGGTTGTATTGTAGGCTATATGATTAACTGCTAGTGGTACGTTTTACATTTAAAGGGACACTCCACTTTTTTTAAAAATACACTAATTTTCCAGCTCCCCTAGAGTTAAACATTTGATTTTTACAGTTTTGGAATTCATTCAGGTGATCTCCGGGTTTGGCGCTATCACTTTTAGCATAGCTTAGCACAATCCATTAAATCTGATTAGACTATTAGCATCACGCTAAAAAACCCCAAAGAGTTTCGATATTTTTCCTATTTAAAACTTGACACTTCTGTAGTTAAATCATGTACTAAGACAGACTGAAAATTAAAAGTTACGATTTTCTAGGCCGATATGGCTAGGTGGCTGCAGGAGGCGCAATGATATTATGCAGTGCCCGAAAATAGTCCCCTACTATTGAAAGTTACAAAGGGGACTTTTTTCAGGCGCTGCGTAATATCATTGTGCCTGATGCAGCCATGTTATGGCAGCAAAGTCCTTGATTATTAAGCCAGAATGAGTATAGTTCCTATAGTTCCTAGCCATATCTGCCTAGAAAATCGTAACTTTTAATTTTTCGTCGGTCTTAGTACATGATGGAACTATTGGTTATTTTTGAGCGATGCTAATGGTCTAATCAGATTCAATGGATTATGCTAAGCTATGCTAAAAGTGGTACCGCCAGACTCGGAGATCGGCTGAATGGATTCCAAACTGAATTTTTAACTCTAGGGGAGCTGGAAAATGAGCATATGTTCAAAAAGTGGAGTGTCCCTTTAAATGACTAAACGCATGCAGAACACTGAGTAGATGTCTAGTCTCCTTCCATAATTCCACCTGATGGGGGCGCCCTAATGCTGAATTTGGTTTTAGCCTTTCTGATAAGTGCTTGAAAAAGTAAGCATGGCAAATAAAACACGTTATTCCATTTAGTACAACCAGCCAAAGCTTTATGTCATCCCATGATCCTTTAAATGCCCTATTGAATGACTAACCATTGGTTGTTAGGCTGTTGCACAATTTTTATATCTGGCTTGTTAGGGCAAAGTTGTTTGAAGTCTATTTTCTCATTAACTGACAATCTTTCAAACGAATTCTATAATAAAACTGTTCACGACAATCGGGTTGATTTGTACCACTCGCAATGCTCACAACCAGAAGAATCTGCCTACTTGCCACGTAAATGCACATTGATATGCACTTTGCTTACACTGAATGATATAGTATTTTCCAGAACTACTTTCACGTAACGTAAAAGCTAGAGGGGCGGATTCAGATCTGCCCATATGGCTCTCTATTAGGGCTCGCTGCATTTCCATTTTTCACCACAAATTTACATGTGGGGCACTGTTGAGCTTGCGGGGGCAGAGGCAGCATCTGCCCCTCTCAGCTCGATCATTATACATACAGTAGCCAACCAAGCAATGCGCTTAATTTCCAAACATATTCATCTCACTTTACGACTTAAAATAGTTTAGAAACTCTGTTGAAAAATATTAGACACATTCACGAGTTAACAGTTTAGATTTGATTATGTTTTTATTGAGTTCTATATTTTAATATTTTGTTGGGGCACTGCCCCACTTGCTCATACAGACGATCTGCGCCTGTACTTAACTTTTATAATTATGTTGGGAACATTAGAGAGCTACATTGTAATGCAACATGTTCAGCAAATAACATAAAATGTAGTCGTCTGACTACAGAAGACTGAATATCGTGTACAGCTCAAGTCTATTTTGATATATTTTTTATTCTTGAAAAATAAGAACATGGATTTTTAACGACATGAGGAATAAATCAAGTCAGAATTTAAATTTTTAGTGGGAACTAGTCCTTTAAGATTTATCACTCAAGCTTGTGTAGTTGCTTCAAGTTCAGTCCCCTGCACATTGCATCACTTGGAACAACAATCACAGGAGTTACTGAATATTTGACCTCAAGTGGAATATTTAGCTCTGACTTTCTTCGAATAGTTTTAAAGAACATAGATCATGTGATACGTTCAGCTCTGCCAGGTCTGACCTACACTGGGCTGCATCACACACGCACACATTTCTTACACTGATATATCCTGACAGCTTCTTTCAGACAGACTAAATCATTGGATCATGGATGATGTAAAAGGTGGTCTGTGTTTCGCTCTGTTGAGTCATCAGAAGGGTTCCTTATAAAACAGAGCAAGTGCTCTCTCTTCTAACCATTAATGGTTCCTCTAATGTGTACATGCACACAGCAATTCTTGAAAAGTATCCCCTTGCTTCACATTAACTTGAACCTGACTTTGCATAACTCAAGTGGTTAATTTTCTTACATAACAAGTAACAGTGTTGAAAGTTATCGTTTTAAAGGTGAGCTTAGTGATCCGTAATAAGAGACTTGTTGTACCACACTGTTAGTTTGGATTGGGGCAAGGTTGTGTATGAGTGTCTTTGCTAAAAGTTAGTTTATACTGTAGCCTGAATAATGCATTTAACTCCCCTGCTTTAATTTTTTTTTAAAGCCTCACATACAGAAAATATTCATTCCACTTTGTAGAATATATTTATCACAAATCTCCATTTATCCCAAAATTACAGAAATATGAATTTATATGAATATTTTGGTCAGTATCGCCCAACTCGACCTTTAGTGCAATATCATTTTTATTTGGAATTACTGTAATAAGTAATAAAGAGTATTTATGTGTCAATATAGGTATTACAGTAAAATACAGTAAAAATAGACAAAATCGGGTTGATTTGTACCACTCCCGATGCTCACAACCTGAAGAATCAGCTTACTTGTCACGCAGACCCACATTGATATGCATTTTGCTCACGCGGAATGATATAGTATTTATGTGTCAATATAGGTATTACAGTAAAATACAGTAAAAATAGACAAAATCGGGTTGATTTGTACCACTCGCGATGCTCACAACCCGAAGAATCAGCCTACTTGTCACGCAGACCCACATTGATATGCATTTTGCTCACGCAGAATGATATAGTATTTATGTGTCAATATAGGTATTACAGTAAAATACAGTAAAAATAGACAAAATCGGGTTGATTTGTACCACTCGCGATGCTCACAACCCGAAGAATCAGCCTACTTGTCACGCAGACCCACATTGATATGCACTTTGCTCAAGCGGAATGATATAGTATTTATGTGTCAATATAGGTATTACAGTAAAATACAGTAAAAATAGATAGTATGTGTCAATATAGGTATTACAGTAAAAATACTGTGAAATTAGACAAAAATTACAAAATATTGTAAAAATACAGTAAAGTACTGCTTTGTAGCTATACAGTAATAATTTGTGTACTGTAAAACTGTATTACAGTACAGTATTGTAAAACCAAAAAGTAACAGTGTTGAAAGTTATCGTTTCAAAGGTGAGCCTAGTGATCCGTAATAAGAGACTTGTTGTACCACACTGTTAGTTTGGATTGGGGCAAGGTTGTGTATGAGTGTCTTTGCTAAAAGTTAGTTTATACTGTAGCCTGAATAATGCATTTAGCACTCCCCTGCTTAAATTTTTTTTTTAAAGCCTCACATACGGAAAATATTCATTCCACTTTGTAGAATATATTTATCACAAATCTCCATTTATCCCAAAATTACAGAAATATGAATTTATATGAATATTTTGGTCAGTATCGCCCAACTCGACCTTTAGTGCAGTATTATTTTTATTTGTAATTACTGTAATAAGTAATAAAGAGTATTTATGTGTCAATATAGGTATTACAGTAAAATACAGTAAAAATAGACAAAATCGGGGTTGATTTGTACCACTCGCCATGCTCATAACCCGAAGAATCAGCTTACTTGTCACGCAGACCCACATTGATATGCATTTTGCTCACGCAGAATGATATAGTATTTATGTGTCAATATAGGTATTAGAGTACAATACAGTAAAAATAGACAAAATCGGGTTGATTTGTACCACTCGCGATGCTCACAACCCGAAGAATCAGCCTACTTGTCACGCAGACCCACATTGATATGCACTTTGCTCAAGCGGAATGATATAGTATTTATGTGTCAATATAGGTATTACAGTCAAATACAGTAAAAATAGATAGTATGTGTCAATATAGGTATTACAGTAAAAATACTGTGAAATTAGACAAAATTACAAAATATTGTAAAAATACAGTAAAGTACTGCTTTGTAGCTATACAGTAATAAGTAATTGTGTACTGTAAAACTGTATTACAGTACAGTATTGTAAAACCAAAATACAGTAACTTACTGGCAACCGTGCTGCCAGTACCGTACTGTAAAAAAACAGGGAAATTGTTAACAGTGACCTTTAGTGCAGTATTACACATCCGTGATTGGATTTAGCAAACATACAGAGAGCAATGGAACGCTCCGGATTCATGAAGCTTAATGACAGATGACAGCTATAAGACCGTTGCTATTCTCGTGTCTCTGCCTCACCTCTCCCCAGGATGCGGCCCGCTGTCGAATGCCTCCACTTTGCTGATTGATCAAGGGTGGTCAGAGCGTGTCAAAGGAGCATCAGTACTCTGCCGTTGGCTTCAGGCATGATTCTCCGAGCTGTCAGAATGTTTGATTGTGTTTGGCACCTCTGGAGGAGTTGCTGCTTGTGCATCTGAGCCACTGAATCAATTTAGTAGGCTGTGATTTTATTAACCCCATGAAACTTCAGGTGATGCATAGGATCTATTTTAAGACATGTGGCGATATTAGCTCCCTAAGAATAGGAAACCAATCTAACAGATTTTAAGAAATCAGACTGTCTGAAACCCACGCAGAGAGCTGATGCAATGTGAATTATATGGTTTGACTCTTATTACAGGACTAAGACTAAATGTCCTCCGTTCTAATAATGTGGGCTTGATGGAGTAAAAATAATGTTATCATACAAACTTTGGTTAGGGACATTTCAGAATAGGTTGTATGACACCATAAGTGGCCGAAAATCATTTATTTTCAGTGCGAGCCGGCGGCGAGCTCCGGCGAGCAGCGGTGCGTCTTGTACGGTGTGAGCGTCGAGAACAGTTGAAATCAGCTTCATGGTAATGAGCTATGCCGCGGTTCGGCGGCAACCAATCTGAAGGCTAAACCGTTCAGCTGCAACTAATTGGAAGGCGGAAATCGGGTGTGCCTCACAAATCTTAAACAAAATGAAGCTGCTTGCTCTTTGATCGCCCACTGGTGGCTGGCTGCAGTACAAGTCATAAACCCGCCCTCTGCATTAAAAAGAATGGGACTCGGGTCAAAATAAAAAAATGAATTACACTTCCAATAAAATTTTCCAAAAAATGGTTCTGGTCATTTAAGCTAGTTGTTATAACGCTGATAAATGTTCAATTATTGACTTTTGTGATAAATTTTGTTTTAGCTAGGAATTTGATGCTAAAGAAACGGAGTGTGTCGTTTGTGATGTTTGTGATTGACAGCTTCTCTGAGCAGACTATTGGAGCTTCCCATTGGGTTGTAATTTAACTTATACCGAGTTGATTCATTTAACCCAAAATGCAGGGTTGTTTTAACCCATTGCTGGGTCAAATATAAATGTTTTTTGGTTTAATTTAACTCAACAGCTGAGTTTTCCCCTTTTGACCCAATGCTCTGTTGAAAATAACTTTTTTTAGAGTGTAACGGTAGTAAAATCATGACTATTTTGTGGTTACCATGGTGTAACTCTAGTTACACTGAAAAAAAACTTCTGGACATTGGTTGCACATAATTAAATTAAGTTTTCTTAAAATAAAATGTCAATAATTAAAATTAATTTAATTTTCTGAAAACTTGATTCAATCATCATAATTAAATTACGTGGATCCAACAATATTTTTAAGAAAAATTATTTTAAGAAAACTAAATTAAGTTTTTGGGAAAAAACTTTTTTTGCAAAAATTGTTGGATCTACATAATTTAATTTAATTATGTGCAACAGGAGATTTTTTTCCAGTGTAGTTTTATTTGTAGTAAAACCATGGTTAATTTTTGGAAGCCGCACTTTAAAAGTGGCTGGGTTGTTTTAAAGGGAAACTTCACCCATTTGCATTAAAGGAATAGTCTACTCATTTTCAATATTAAAATATGTTGTTGCCTTGGCTGAGAGTTGTTGATGCATCCCTCTATCGTCTGTGTGCGTGCACGTGGGCGCTGGAGTGCGCTGCGACGCTTCGATGGCATTTGGCTTGGCCCCATTCATTCAATGGTGCCATTTAGAGATGAAGTTGGAGGTGACCAAGCACATCAACGTTTTTCCTATTTGGGACGAGTGGTTGTACGAGCAAGTTTGGTGGTACAAAATAAAACGTAGCGCTTTTCTAAGCGTATTTAAAAGAGGAACTATATTTTATGGCGTAATAGCAGTTTTGGGAGTACTTCGAATCGCCTGAAAAGTCTGCTCCCCTTCTCACTCTCATAATGGGAGAGGGAGGGTGTTACTGCGCCGAGTCGAAGTACTCCCAAAAGTGCTATTACGCTATACAATATAGTTCCTCTTTTAAATCCGCTTAGAAAAGCGCTACGTTTTATTTTGTACCACCAAACTTGCTCGTATAACTACTCGTCTTAAATAGGAAAAACGTTGATGTGTTTGGTCACTTCTAACTTTATCTCTAAATGGTACCATTGAATGAATGGGGCTAAGCTAAATGCTATCGAAGCGTCGCAGCGCGCTCCAGCGCTTACGTGCACGCACACAGATGATAGAGGAATGTATCAACAATTCTTAGTTAAGGTAATAACATATTTTAATATTGAAAATGAGTAGACTATTCCTTTAAGCTTTGTATCGTTAGAACCCCAGTCATGTTTTTAAATGGTCGTGCATCAGTTTCTCCTGAGACGGAAGAAATACTCATTTCAGTGAGGCACTTCCTTCTTTCAATGATGTAAAAATCGTCATTTTGCGTCATTGAAAGAAGGAAGTCCTGTATCTTTGTCGAGTTTGAAAGACTACAGACACTCAGGGTGCGTTCCACTCCAGTTTTAGACATGCACTCGCGAACTTTCCTAAACACTTCCCCTCGAGGGAATCCCTGTCGCCATTTTGAAGTGCGTTCCACTTCGTCAAGTGGACGAGGGAAGTTTGTACGGTCAAAATCGAGGGAGCGAGTCTGCTTCATATGTACACTTCATGCAGCTCCATATCCCACAATGCAACACGATTGTGACGTCACTTCAGCAACTCGCACTTTGCACAGTTCAAATGATGGAGGGGGCGGTCTCTACTTTCCATGTGATCAAGGGCTTAGGGCGATCCATTTGAACCTACTTCAAGTGTTTCAGCAGTAGTGGGCACTCGTATAACGTAAGCAATGACTTACATCCGAGTGAATGAGACTGAGGGAAGTTAGCGAGGGAAGGTCATAAAAAAATGAACTGGAACGCAGGGTCATTCCTAATTTTTCCAAGGTGGGGGCTATGGGTGGGACCCACACACGCTAAAGACCTATTACAGATCAGTGGGTGGGACTTACGAAAATATACGAACACAGACGGAAAAAAAAAAACGATCAGCCGCCATCTTTATGCTAAGCTAAGCTAAACAGACATTGTGGAGCAAGCCAGACTTCGTGTTACAATAACAGCGGAAGTTTATCAATATGATATAGAAGAGGGTTATTTCACAAGTGTGATGCTCTAATCCGCTGTTCATTGCACCTTTATGAGCCACAATACAGCAAAAAGCTCAGGCAGATGGAGGAACAGACGCCCGAGGAGTAGGCCGGAGCCTGGGCTTTGGCTGAGTAGAGGAGCCGGGGGAAGACACCGCAACCATCGGCCTCTGCTGCGTAGAGAAGCCCCGATTGATAGTGCCTCTACTCTCGCTGTGTGCTTTCTTTTTAACATTTCTGCATCAGATAAGGATATGGACATTTGTTTGGTGAATGTTTCCAGGCAAGAGAGCAACTTTGCACGCGTTTGGACATGTTTATTTCACAGACGTGTTTCGGCTTACGAGCAAACGCGCTGCGGAGTATATGAGCTTGGACGGACTCTAGCTGTGTGCTGTCTGTTTAACATTTCTCCATCAAATAAGGATATAAACGTTTGTTTTGTGACTGTTTCGGGGCACTTTGCATGTGCTTATTTCATAGACGTGTTTCGGCTTACGAGCACAAGCTCCAAGAGCTGAGATGTGCGTCTGTGGAGATATTGTGCAGGGGACGCGTTTGTGTGGAGGATGCAGGGATAAACGGACGTCTGACTGTAAAGTGAGTGTTTCTATTTTCTTTGTTATACTAACGTGACATTTATGTACACAGTAGCATATCTGAGCGGTGTTTTATATGTCTATGTGAAAGCAATGAGGCTGATATTAGACAGATGTAATTACAGTAAACAAGAGACAAAAAGAAAATTGGTAAAACTAAATATACATTTAAAATGCATACCCTTTTATAAGTACTTGAAAAGACATTTGTACTGCAGATCTGACACCTCACGTTACTGTTTGAATAAGACTTTGCTACACACCAGGCCAGAGTGTTATTGTGTGTAACACAATGTAACATCACGTTTAAAAGTAAGTCATGATTGGTGTCTGTCAGACACAGTGATGGCTATTTTCTTAGTTTTTTCGAACGTGGCATTTATGTACACAATAGCATATCTGAGCCGTGTTCCGATTAATGGGAGTGGCTTGCAGAGCTGTGCATTGTGGTGCATAGTGGGAGTTGTAGTTTTTCATACAAATGTGCTCTAAAGTCACTCTCTGTCTTTTCTCGGTCAAATAGGCACAAAATTCGAAATTTATGTTACATTTCGACTACAAATATGACTCACTTTCAACAAAGATTAATGTTCCTATCGATGAAATGGCCCTTTAAACCCATGCAGGGTAAATATCCCCTTACGAAAATTAACCTTGGTTTTACTACAAAAAAACATGTTACTGTAGTAAAACCCTAACCACAAAATAACGTCTCGGTTACGGATGTAACCCTCGTTCCCTGAAGGAGGGAACGGAGACGTCACGTCGTGACCGACGAATTGGGAACTCGCTTAGAGAGACCAATCTGCTTCGAATACTACAAAAAACGCCAATGAACTTGGCATTGAGATATTTGCATAATGCTGGCGCCGCCCCGCCAGGTGCGTATATAAGGCGCACGTGCAAATAAGGAAATCAGCTTCTGTTCGCTGCGAAAGCCGGAAGGTGACCGGCCTAAACAGCAGGTGGCAGCACCTGTGGCGACGGGACGTGACGTCTCCGTTCCCTCCTTCAGGGAACGAGGGTTACATCCGTAACCGAGACGTTCCCTTTCAGTCGGTCACTACGACGTCACGTCGTGACCGACGAATTGGGAATCCCTACCAAAACGCCACTAGGGGCTGACCTCTTCCAGTGTCTGCGTAAAGCCCTCCGGTTCCACTTAAGGATAAGGAGAATTAGGTTTTAAGGCAGAAGGCCGGGCACTAGATGTTCCTTTAACCCACAGTAGTGCCAGCGACTGGGAAGCGCCCTATCTGAGCGGTATAGGGACGCTGCGGAAGCCACCGCCCCGTTAAGGGCTATTGGTGGGCGAAAGTCAACCGTAGTTGAGGTCTAAATGACAGCCGTGGCTGTGTAAGCAAAGCAGTGCTCTGCTAAGGGAAACATGGGCTAGTAGGATTAACCCCACGGAATAATACTCACAAAGGAACCCGTTGGGACGCAATGTGGGGCCCTGGCCAAACACGTAGGTTCGTAAGAATACAACTAGTGAAAGGCTGACAGCCAATGCTCCGCAACAAAGGCTGTCAAGGCAGTGGAGGGAGCAAATCAAACCATTACGCATTTTTGCTCTGTTAGCCTTCCATACTGAAAACTCAATTTGGAGCCTCAGTCGGAGGCTGCAAGCCGACTTGCGAGTCTGCTCTCCGTGCCCTCCCTGGTGAGGAAAGAACACGAGAGGATACAGGCTCGATACGAACATTGTAAAATCTAATGAACGTATTAGGTGTCGCCCAACCAGCAGCTCTACAGATGTCTGTTAGCGAGGAACCACGAGCTAAAGCCCAAGATGAGGCAACACTCCGTGTGGAATGCGCTCTCAAATTAAAGGGCAAGGAATGCCCTGCAAATTGTAAGCTAGGGCGATAGTATGAACTATCCAATGAGACATCCTCTGCTTAGTGACAGCTTTCCCTTTCTGCTGGCCACCATAACAAACAAAGAGCTGGTCTGAGGTCCTGAAGCTTTGCGTGCGGACCACGTAGAATCGCAGTGCGCGTACGGGGCACAACAAAGCCTCGGTTGGGTTTGCCTGCTCCAAAGGCAACGCTTGCAAGCTCACCACCTTATCTCTGAAGGGAGTGGTGGGAACTTTGGGCACGTAGCCTGGTCTGGGTCCTCAGTGAGACAGCAGGACCAAACTAAAAGCACGAATCGTCAACAGAGAATGCATGTAAATCTCCTACTCTCTTCATGGAGGCCAATGCTAGCAGGGTCAGAGTTTTCATTGATAAAAACTTCAGACTCGCAAACTGCAAAGGCTAAATCGGAGACCTGAAGGCTTCAGCACCATGGACAGGTCTCAGGAAAAAAGAGGGAGGGCGCGAGGGGTTTAGCCTGCGAGCGCCTCTTTAAAATGTAATAATTAAATCATGCTGGCCAACTGATCTGCTGTAGATAAGTGAGTGATGAGCAGAAATAGCGGCGATATCAACTTTAATGGCGGAGGGACAGCCTACCATCTAACCCATGTTAAAGATATAAAAGCATAATGTTAAAGGGCATTCTCTGGGTCCTCGCGTTGCGAAGAGCACCGGGTGACGAAAAGGTTTCATTAAGCGCATAAGCCCGTCCTGTGGACGGTGCTCGAACCGCGTCGATGGTGTTAGATACCGCTTGCGATAAATCACCTAAACCTTGCGCGCGCTCAACGACCATACATGGACAGGTCGGGGCGCGAGTGCCAAATGTGCCCCTTCCTAAGAAAGAAAGTCCTTCCTCAGGGGAATCCGCCAGGGAGGGCTGTCGCGAGGAGCATTAACTATGAAAACCAATTCTTGGTCGTCCAGTACGGACGATTAATAAAAGGCTCTCCTCGTCCTGCCTGACTTTGCACAGTGTCTGCGCAATAAAGCTCACTGGAAGGAATGCGTATTACGCACCCCCCGCGGCCAGCTGTGTGCCAACGCATCCACGCAGAGGCTGCCCTCGTTAGTGAATAAAATAGGCGACAGTGGGTATCATCCGGCGACGCAAACAGATCTATCTACGCACAACCGAACTTCTTCCAAATTAGCTGGACCGTCTGGGGGTGGAGTCGCCATTCGCCGGGGGCGCAGCTCGGGAAGCGCGTACCGCTGTATTGAGCGATCCCGGGATGTAAATGGCACGAAGGGACCTCAGATGCTTCTGACTCCAAAGGAGGAGATGACGAGCGAGATGCGACAGGTGACGAGAGCGCAAAACCGCCTTAACGGTAAATAACGCAACAGTCGCAAAGTTATCGGTGTCTACTAATACATCCTTCCCTCGCATCTCCATAGCGGAGCGTACAAGTCCCAGATATACAGCGCACCGCTCGCGGCAGTTGGGGTGCTATGCACACCCCAGACTGCAAGCCCGTCATACGTGGCTGAACATCCCGTGCTTAGGGCATCGTATGCTACAGAATGCCAGGAGACCCCTCAAAGGCATATCTTGCTATCAGAAATGCTGGGTCTACTACGGGGAAATTTAAATGACACGCAGGTGCAGTGTTTACACAATGCATGCCGGTGCGCCACGCTCTCCTCGAGACTCGATCGTAAAGCCAATGCTGAAGCGGTCTCATATGACGCAGCTCGAGCAGCGTCACAGCTGCAGCATGCTGTCATATGTCCAGGGCTTCTGAAATTGTTTCAGAGGGACCGCGTACTTCCCTCGAATTAAACCGAGGCAAGTCAGAACTGACTAGTTGCGCGCTCTTGTAAAACACGCCAATTAGTTGATCGAGTCTAATTCCATACTGAGAAAAGGATCCTCTGCACGGGGCAAAGTTGCTCTTACCCAGTCGACCTGATGACTTAAACGAGCGAGATGCCGAAGCATTAACTCTCTGTGTTCGCGCACGTCTGCCAAGAACGGGCTATTATAAGTCAACGTAAATAAAAGCAGAATGCAAACAACGCTCTCTCTCTGATATTTTAATGTCGTGACTAGCACTTTCATGGAGACACGGAGAGAGAGAGACAGCTCGAATGATGTACTTAATATTAATATGCCCACCCCACGACGCAGAGCGAAAAACGGTCTAAGGCGAGGGAGATGGACACAAAAAGTACACGTCTTACAGGTCTAAGGCTGCAAACCGATCTGAATATTGAAATACGAGCCTCGGCGTTATCATCCAAAAAGACCACCTTGGTGGAGCCGGTGCGTAAATCAAATCGATCGTCACCCACCGCGTATTTTGGGTACTATGAGATAAAGGCTGGAAAAACCCTATCATCATATCATCATCTCGGTAAGAGGGACCGGCTCGATTATCCTTCGCCAGCAGGACATCGACTTATGCACGCAGTACATGTGCATCGGACACTTTCACTATAGTGAAAACGAAAGCCCGAGAATTTTGGGGTTGTGCCGGTAATTGTACTTCGTAACCGAGGCGGATCGTGCGTAAAACCCAACGAATGGGCTGGGAACTGAAGCCAAGCACCCAGGCACCGTACGAGGAGAATTAACGACACTACCGAAGTACCCGCGGTGGGGCAGCGAAGCGAGACAGGTGAGACTGCCGGTGCGTCTGCTGTGACAGCATAAGCATCTACAGTATGTGTGTGTGTGTGTGTGTGTGACACACTGACCTGAGCCCGCTGAAGGTGACGGTCGTCTGGTCTCCTCTGCGGAGAGCACAGACTCCGATGAGGGTGATGGTTGTCCGGTCTCCTCAGTGGAGGGCTCGGACTCCTCAGAACACCCGCTGGCGATAGAGGAGAGGTAGGGTGAGCTGGTGTGTGCCCGCTCACGGCTCTCTCGATCCTCTGGAGACCTGGAGAGGGAAGAGGAATGCACTCTATGTGTGGTTAAGTGGGTACCGGCTAAACAGCCGGTGGAACATATGCAAACCAAGAATTTTCCACCCGACCCTCTATCGGGGGAAGGAGCGAATCACCGTCTCCTGAAGAGTGATCCTCTGCCAATCCGGGTTGCCCGCTTACTGGCCACTTAAACTCCCGATTTCACGGGACGCGGCTAAGCGGGCGGGGCGAGCTGCTGACGACCGGTTCCACCGCGCTGCCGAGATGGGGTCCGAGGAGGGGAACGAAGGTGGTCGCCGCAGCACGCCGACGGCGAGAGGCAGACTGAGGAGCCGGCGTGGTGGTTTTTACCAAGGGCAGCTCTCCTTCGCCGGGGCATGACCTAAGAGATCGCCTCAGTCTGCGCAGTGGAGCTGTACGACTCCACGGCCTCGCCGAAGAGGCCGGTCTGTGAGACAGGCGCATTCAAGAAGTTGTTCTCGCCTGCGTCCGTCAGCCAGACACAGCCAAAGGTGGCGATCTTGAACCACTGTGGTGAACATCGCACGACTGAAGGTCGCGGCTTCCCTCGTAAATCCTTGGTGAACCTGTAGCAACGTTATTGCGTGCAGGGCTGAAGCCGCCTCTCCGCATGCCTGACAGACAGCGCCCGTAACCGGACGACTATCTACAAACACGGGAGGGAAGGGTTGGGTGGTCCCTCCAGGAACGCAGCTGCATCGCAACCCCCCGCTCCACTGAAGGGGTCCCCGCCCTTAGCGGCTCCCCTGGTGAGGGAGATGAGGGGTGAAAGCTGAAGCTGAACGACCGGATGGCCGCAAATCACGTCAGCTCTTCGTGCCGTCGGGAAGAAAGGCACAGGAGCAGAGGACTGAGAGGCCCGAGCAGCTCCGAAATACCAATCACGTGGGCAGTACGGTTCGGGCGGAGAGGGGTTAACCTCTCCAACTCTACCGTTTCCGCCACTCGAGCGGGCACGGCCGCCATCTCCGGAACGACTCCACTTCGGAGGAAATTGGACACCCCTCTGATGCTGCAGAAGTGAACGGGACCAGAAGGAGGTCCAATGGATCGGCAGAAATCGTAGAACACGACTCTGCCGTCTCCACCGGAGCCTCAACCGGCTGAGGATGAAAGGCCGGTAGGTGGAGGACGTATCCTCCGTCCTACTCAGCGTAGTGATGCGAAGAGCGTCATGCGAGCGCTTGACAGCCGCACCATGGCGGTGTCAGCACTGCAAAGACGCGGACAGCATTCCCGTAGAAACGTCAGTCGTCTCCGCAATCCAAGAGGGTTATGCTCTCACAGAAAGAACAAAAACTCCCCACGAGCGCAGCCTCAGAGTGCTTGATGCCCAAGCATGAAGACAGCGCTCGTGACCGAAACTGGAACCCTTATACCTCTCACATCCAAGATCGCACGGACGAAAAGCAATCCTGAAAAGGACGCTGATCTCCGAATATACGAGAGAGTGGCTGTCTTTAAAAAGACACAGAGCTCTCACGTATCACTCTTTAGGGAAATCACTCTTTAGGTGCTCAGCTGATGATGCGCACAGGGAAAGGCAACGCACACACTAAACTCAAAACAAAAAATATGCAGAGCAGTGGAATACTGCGAGCGTCCGCTGTCTTAGTACTGCTTGTCAATCAACTTCAGCAACCGTTCCCAGAAGAGCAGAGAGTAGCTTCTCAGTCAGATAAAGCCGGCTTTCGAAGCGAAAAAAGCTGATTTCCTTATTTGCACGTGCGCCTTATATACGCACCTGGCGGGGCGGCGCCAGCATTATGCAAATATCTCAATGCCAAGTTCATTGGCGTTTTTTGTAGTATTCGAAGCAGATTGGTCTCTCTAAGCGAGTTCCCAATTCGTCGGTCACGACGTGACGTCGTAGTGACCGACTGAAAGGGAACCATAGTTTTACTACACTAGCCATGCTTTTGCTGATAGTAATCAATACACCAAAAAAACATGGTTAATACACCTTTACCACAATAAATAGTTAATTTCTTTAGGGTTGAACAGAACACATACCCGATGTTGGGTTGTTATGCAACCATGGGTTATAATAACCCAACAGTTGGGTTTAAACAACCCAGCATTGGGGCAATTTTACCCTAGTGGTGTGTCCTTTCCAATATTTACCCAGCATGGGTTAAAAGTAACTAACCCACTAAGGACTCCTGACAAAATACAGAGGAATCTTAAGTTCAGAAGAGTTCTAGTTTCATCAGTTATGTAATTCAGCTTGCTGGCTATGGGTTCTGCTTTATATGGGCATATGTGTTTTAAGTGGAGTTACAAGTATGGCCTTTTGTTCTGCATGAATTCCTTTCCCCAGAAAGTGTGTGTGTGTGTGTGTCTAACCGTCTAACCCCAAGCTTTTGCATGCAAGGTTGGCTAAAGTTCACGAAACGCTTGAAACCGTAACCCAGTAATGCAGCGCTCCAGAAATATCAGACGTCTGCTCTATTGCATGACGTTTATATAGTGCAGAGACACAGAACCGAACAGGCTAATGTTATCCTCAAGTGAGTCATTAACATTCCAGTGTCACTCTTTTTATTGCTCTGGCCAGCCCTGATACGTGATGCTGCGGTTCTTGTTTTGCAGCCTGTCAAGGTTAAATACTTGAATGGGGATCTATTAGCATTAATGCGGCTCACTCATGCGGAGCTGTGCGTGACGCGTGCGTGACCTCCCCACTGTACCTATGCTCAGTGTTTTTGCCGGAGGGGTTTAATTCGTCACACTCACTACACATGTCATAATGCTGTCTGATTACTTGGTTACATAAGACTCAAATCTTTCATCCATACCATTTTAGTGTTTTAGGTTTTTTTTGTATTTTTTAGGGTCAGTGGTACTCGATAACTTACAATGTATTGTATGTATGCTTTATTCCATAAACCAAAAATGTTAAGGTATTGACTGGCAACACAATCTCTGTATGTATTTTACGAGCAAACTTATTCATACGATTTTGTGCAATCACATTCGTGCATTTTTTAATGATCTGCCTTCACCCCATTGACGTTGGGGTTAGGGACAGGATTAGGGTGAGGTATCAATGTTTTTCTACAATTCATATTGCATGAATTCATATGCACCCCAAAAAATACATAAGAAATTCCTGTGAGATCAGGTTGGGTACCAAAAGCATTCTTTGCATTGCAAGCAATTTTAAAATGCATTGTACTAAACTCATACTGACAAGACATTATAAACTCAGATTTTTAACACACGGTGCATATATTACTGTTTTTAAAGAGCACCTATTTCATTGCTAAAAACAACGTTATTTTGTGTATTTGGTATAATACAATGTGTTCGCGTGTTTATGGTTAAAAACAATTTTTTTCCACAAACCATACATTTTGTAGCTCCAGATTTAATTTTCTTCCTGAAACGCACGGATTTTGTACAAAACTCATCGATTTGAATAGTGCTGTGTCCCTGATTGGACAGCTAATCTGTATGTTGTGATTGGCCTGAATACCTCTGAGGTCAGCCGGAAATGTGACGCTCCTTACCATGTTTGAAAGATTCGCTCACAATGCAATGCTAACAGGCGTTAACTTACAGGCTGGGAGTCTGAAGCGGGATGAAATATGGTAATGTCGGACTTGTCTACATCACCAATACCAGGACATAAACTGTTGCCTACAATCCATGTGTTTGTTGTAGTCCAAGAAAAGAGATTTACGTTGGAGACGATAATTCGCGTCATCGTTTACTTTGGGGTACATACCTTTTGCATATCGTTAACATGTACTAATACACACTTACACACCAAAGGAAATGTAAAAGCGTGAATTGGACCATAGGTGCCCTTTAAAGAAGTTTATATTTTGATGTCACAATAGAAATATAATTTCCTCGAGACCATTGCATTGTGGGATGCTGTACTGTATTATGTGCATTGTGCTTTGTTGTATGTCATCCTTTTTTTTTTCATGCATGCAAAAAATGTGCATACCTCAGAGACAGTATTAGTACTTTATAGACATGTGTTCAATATGGGGTGTGGTGACGATATACTGTACAGTATCACGGATATCCGTAAAGAGCTGCCATGTAGCGTGTGTCATTTATTTATCATTTTCCATATTCGATTTCTATAACATTTTACGCCAGTGCTGTCTCCTGAACTGTAGGCAAGGGCAATGACGTCGGTCTCGAATCAAGACCACAAATCAAACCCTGTTGAACGGACAGCCAGAAAGCTCTGGCCTTTGATTTATTGTAATCAAAGGCTGCAAAGTGTCTATTAAGGCTATGTTTACATTAATGCGTTTATGCTTTAAAACGCGTTACTTTTGCTACGTTTACGCCTTTCATCTACACTACATCACCGTTTTCGACCCTCATAAACGGATTCGTTCGCAAACGCTGAAGACCCTGTTTTAGTTTGAGAACTCAGACGTTGCTCTGAGTGTAAATGAACGTAGACGGAGTCTTATGTAAACGAACAGCTGATGTTAACATGACAGCGCATCATTTTCAAAGTAAAAATTATTTTATTGATGTAAATGTTGGTTTGCAACGGAGGTTTTGCCAAAAATAGTAAACATCTACCAACCAGCTATTATAAACGCTATATCGGATTGTTTTAACATGTATCCTTATAGATAATGTCTGTTTTATATTAATGTTTGAGTATTGTTGGGTTTAATGTGTTTATGTTTTGTTTAAATTTAGTTAGCTTACGAAAGATAGACTGTAATTTTATACGCCATATAGGCGTTGCAAAGGCCAATATGAAGGGAGAATTGTAATGGGTCCGACATTATTTTCCAGTTTAATGTAAGTTTTGTTTGCTACTTTAAAATGAATTTCGTTTCAGATAATTGGTCTCTTAATTTTAATCGATGTTTTGTTGATACGTTTTGTGAATATAAATTAATAAAAACAATAAACTCAACGTCATTAATATAATGCTCGTTTAGGCGCTTGGCTTTTAGCTATTTGTGTGTTGCTAGCGGAGGACGTGCACGGACCTCGCACATTTTTAAAAATTAATGCAATAAGCATTTCTGGTAGGCTAAAGCAATACTTCACTTCTTACTATATGTTTGATTGAAGTTTGCATTTGCTGAAATTTATTTTTGCTTCAAGTTCGCTACTGTTTAGAATGCTTTCTTTTTAAATCATAAAGACCTTTCTGTTTAGTTATAAAATCAAAATTAACCTATTAATCATATTAATATGTTGTAGGGGGAGCTAGAACAGTATAAGTGTTTATGTTTTGTTTAAATTTAGTTAGCTTACGAAAGATAGACTGTAATTTTATACACCATATAGGCGTTGCAAAGGCCAATATGAAGGGAGAATTGTAATGGGTCAGACATTATTTTCCAGTTTAATGTAAGTTTTGTTTGCTACTTTAAAATGAATTTCGTTTCAGATAATTTGTCTCTTAATTTTAATCGATGTTTTGTTGATAAGTTTTGTGAATATAAATTAATAAAAACAATAAACTCAACGTCATTAATATAATGCTCGTTTAGGCGCTTGCGCTTTTAGCTATTTGTGTGTTGCTAGCGGAGGACGTGCACAGACTTCGCACACTTTTAAAAATTAATGCAATAAGCATTTCTGGTAGGCTAAAGCAATACTTCACCTCTTACTATGTTTGATTAAAGTTTGCTTCAAGTTCGCTACTGTTTAGAATGCTTTCTTTTTAAATCATAAAGACCTCTCTGTTTAGTAAAATCAAAATTAACCTATTAATCATATTAATATGTTGTAGGGGGGAAATAGAACAGTATAAGACTTTCCCAAACACATTTTTATAGGTTCAAAAATAGTGTCTGTTATAGTTGCCAGCAAAGGACCCATGTATGAATTTTTGTCAATATCGCACACCCCTAGGCTGCGTAAACGTGCAAAGATAAGCTATTATTAGAGTAATAAGTTATTTTACACTTATATGCGCATGCCCAGTTACGTGATTGGTCATGTTTCATGCGTTTATGGTGGTGTATAGTGTGGATGAAGATTCTTTTAAAAATGCCAGTATAAACGAGGATCGTTTTCATTTTAAAATGCCGTTTTAAAACGCAAATGCTCTAATGTAAACATGGCCTAAGATGCAGCTGTTACATGGATCAGCACCACAATTTATAAAAAAATTCTACATTTGTCACATTGGTGCCAATAGGCTTAAAAAATGATAGATTTTAGATAGTATTTTTATCAATACTTCTAGTTTTAGTATTTTCAAAGAAAAGTGCAAGACCAACATCATAAGCAGACTTGGGAAGTAGCCTAATAAACAAAAATATTCGAGTGCAGAATGTGGCCTCTAAAATATAATTAATGTATATACTCTCAGGAATATTGAAAATGTAAACTGTTGCTTAAATGTGCCCTCACTGTTACAAATATTTTAAGTGTGTTGCTGTAAGGAGAATATAGAAAGATGACGTGCGGACATTTTTGTGAGCTACAGTATAATGCTGTGTTCAAATATTGATGTCCTCCTGAAGCATGTACGGTGAGTCAGGGTAAAGAGCAGGGGTGCGTTCTCCGGAACTACCTTAACGCTACGTCGTTCTTAAGTTGTACCTTAAGCTGTACCTTATCGCTAATACGTGTTTTCCGAAACGTTCTTAGTTACGTATCACTTCTGTAAGTCGTTCGTTCGGAAGGTTGGTCTGGAGCACTCTTAGCTATACCTTATCCCACATGATCTCCACTAGGGGCCATCACTTTCATAAAAGCTTACATTGTAGTCTATATAACTAAATATTTGTAAAAAAAAAAATGCAATCACTCCGTGTTTAATTAGGCAAATATTTTTATATTTAAAGAATAAAACATTTACATAATTAGACATCATTACATTGATGGTTGTTAGATTTTTAATAATGTTTTCCAAAGGGACATCAACTGCGAACTATTATATGCTACAGGATTAAGAAACTATTTAAAAAATATATTTTGGGTGATAGAGTTGGTGAAACTGGCAGCTATACAGCGAATCCTACTATTTCATTTGTGCATTTCATATCCGTTAAATCTTAGTCTAACGGCTAGTATACTAGCTGCATAAATAAATCGGGTAAAATTACAAAAATAATTATGATTATTAATGTTAATTCGACTTTGCATCGAAGTTTTTTAATGTTTTATAACTTTGAGGCAACTGCATGCCATATTCTTTATAAACATTCAAAATAAACTGTTCACTTGATTATTGCTTTGATAATCTAAGGTCAACAAAATTTCCACATTAAAACTAATCAAAGCTAAAATCTAAAGCAATCATACTATATATTTAAAGGATATTATATAATATTTCATATGTTATATTTAGACAGACAGGCTCCAGAAATGCGTCCATTAAGCTTAATCCGCATTGTTAACGCGCTGCTTGTGCATACAGTGTCCAAGCACAATAAACGCGTGAACTAATGAACAACAGCAGTTTGTTTTTATATGCACAGTCAAGTACTTGTACAACCCACTTTATTCCCCTGTGCAACGCACTTATTGGGAACCCCTAATATAAATGATCCTTTCAAGGCATAGCGGATGAATTGGAGCAGTTTAAATATGATACGTTTGGAAATAAAGTTGCGGGTTTTGCACGGGTTTGATATCAAATATAGAAGGTTGAATTTAGTTGTTTGCAATTTGAAATATATTTTACCAGATATTCCTAATAAATTTAACTTGAACTATTTCTAAAATGTTTATTTAATAAAGAACACCGCTATCTCATAACGCAGCGAAACCTATCACATGAAGTGAATAATTGATTGTCGAGCAATCGATATCAACCTATTCAGCACCTCCACCATGGACAGCACCCGCTAAGGTCGAACGTAAGAAGGTTTACCTTAAGCAACATCCTAAGGTATAGTTCGGAGAACACACGTAGGAAAGGTATAGCCTACCTGTAGTTAAGGTTTAACTTAAGAGTCTTCGTAGCGCGCTAAGGGACAACGTTATCGGAGAACGCACCCCAGATCTTGACTGCACCGTGTGCTGAAAATAACTCACTCAATCTATATTACTCACAGCGAGTCTCTTTTCAAGAACCCTGCACAGAGATTAGTGCTTTTGTGACTCCCAGCCCTGACAATTTCCACAAACATTATCAGTGTGAGAGTGAACTATGAGTAATAA
The DNA here is from genome assembly GCF_027580225.2 of Misgurnus anguillicaudatus. Lineage (NCBI taxonomy): Eukaryota > Metazoa > Chordata > Actinopteri > Cypriniformes > Cobitidae > Misgurnus > Misgurnus anguillicaudatus. Next base: position 30,101,373 of record NC_073354.2, on the reverse strand, counting down.
CTGTGTAACTGGGACAGGACCCATTCGTTCCAGGAATTCTCGTTTAAGATATAGAGACTATATTTATGCACAGTTAATGTTAAGAGGTGTATTTTTAGACAATATTTGGCACGTATGCTCACCTACACTGGAATTAGTTTTGGATATGTCTTAAAGTGTGTAAATTTTCTTCATTTTCAAGTTTGCTGTCTGTAGCTGATGTCTATTAATTTAGCGTTAGTACTGTGAAATTTACTTTTAAAGGGACATTTTTTGGAAAAAGCTCATTTTCCAGCTCCCCTAGATTTAAACATTTGATTCTTACCGTTTTGCAATCCATTCAGCTGATCTCCGGGTCTGACGCTAGCACTTTTAGCATAGCTTAGCACAATCTATTGAATCTGATTAGACCATTAGCATCGCACCTAAAAATAACCAAAGAGTTTCAATATTTTTCCTATTTAAAACTTGACTCCTCTGTAGTTACATTGTGTACTAAGACCGACAGAAAATTAAAAGTTGCAATTTTCTAGGCAGATATGGTTAGGACTATACTCTCATTCTGGCGTAATAATCAAGGACTTTGCTGCTGTAACATGGATGCGGCAGGCGTAGTGATATTACGCACTGCCCCAAAATAGTCCCCTGCCATTGAAAGTAACCAAGGGGACTATTTTCGGGCAGTGTGCAATATCACTACGCATGCTGCAGCAATGCTACATCAGCAAAGTCCTTGATTATTACGCCAGAATGAGAGTATAGTCCTAACCATATCTGTCTAGAAAATTTAACTTTTAATTTTCTGTCAGTCTTAGTACACGATGTAACTACAGAAGAGTTGAGTTTTAAATAGGAAAAATTTTGAAGCTCTTTGGTTATTTTTGGTGCGATGCTAATGGTCTAATTCGATTCAATGGATTATGCTAAGCTATGCTGAAAGTGACCCGGAGATCAGCTGAATAGATTCCAAAATGGTAAGAGGCAATGTTAAATGGCAATGTTAAGTTTCTGGTCTGATCTCTGATCAGTCGTCACAGTTTTAACTGGAACTAGATGTAATATTACTCCACCTACATTACTGTCACATGACAGGGATTTTACTCCAGTCTGTCGATCTGATTCTAAGAACAGCTTCAGTAAACCTTTTAAACAGATCACTGAGTCATATTTTGTTGCTTTTTACAATGTGATATAAAAGGCACAGACACTGTGGGAAGGGATAACAAGTTACATAACATTGATTTATTTGGTGATGTTATGCAAATGTTACAGTTTAGCTTGTAAATACCAGACATAAATAACTTCACTTTTCACACACATTGAATGGATCACTTAAAATGAAAAATTTGTATGAGAAATTTACATGTGGAATAAAACGAGGCATTATTTACTAAAAACTCAAATGTCTTACACAAAAATAGTCACAAATGGTCCCTAGCTGTCACACATTTATGTATACATTTGTTACCAATACCTTTGAGGTACTAATATGCACTCTTTGCAAGGGTGCTTTTTTTGAAAGGGCACTGCTCCAGTGACAGCTAGTCAAACATTTTTTGACCACCCTCACATCTGACTACATTTTTTTCTGAGGTATACAGTTATATTTAGAAAACACATATCAAAAATCTCCATAAACTTACATCAATTTCTTTTTGGTTTTTCATTCCCTACGAACATACTTAATCTCAATGTTTTATTAATAACTAAATAATTCTGAGTTCATGCTGTTCCTTAGGGAACACTTGATTTCCCAAAGCCTGTATCTCGGCAAGACTTTCTCTTTTGTCTGGCAAGCTTTTTTGTCTGGGTCAGTGTTTATGACCCTTTATCATTTTTCAGAATAACATTTTGATTACTCTAAAGAATACTACAATCTCAGATCTTACTCAGAAAATAAGTGTAAGCACATGTTGATAGTGAGTTTGTGACAGCACTGACATATTTTCATCAATCCTCACATCAAGATCATCACTTTACAATTTTCCTAATGATACTTCATTACAATCGGTTTCTGTGAGTCGTATTCCTCCATTGCTTGTCTCACCGCATAAAGGTGCCATCGAAGAAGCATTTTTGGCTAAATGGTTCCATAAGGAACCTTTAACATCTGAAGAGCCTTTCAGTTTTACGAAAGGTTCTTTGTGAAAATGGTTCTACAGATTATGTAAATGTAACAAAGAAATGGTTCTTTAAAAGCTTTTACTTAAAGGTTCTTTGAGGAACCAAAAATGGTTCTTCTATGGCATCAGTGTGAAGAACCTTTTAAGCACCTTTATTTTTAATAGTGTAATGAGAGAAAGACTACTGTGCACTATACAAAATACTTTGCTGCCTTAATTTTTTTTAAATCAACTCAGATTTACAAGTCTTTAAAAGTGAGTTGTTACAACTTAAATTGACTTTTTTAAACTATATTTTCTAAGTTGTAACAACTCACCTGTAGTTATAACAACTCATCTGTAGTCAAGATAAATAATAGTAAGTTGAAATGACTTGTAAATCCGAGTTGATTCAACAAAAAAAATTTAAGGCAGCAAAGTATTTTTTACAGTGTGTGAAATGTAATATTAGGTATAATCTTGCATTGTTAAAGTAAAAAATGTCTTTAGCTGCCTGCCATCCCAAAATGATGTGTGTTTGGATCACAAAGATTACACACATAAAAATATACAGCTTGAATGCACTGTAAGTCAATTTTAATGCATCTGCCAAATGCATAAATGTAAATTAAAACTTAGAACTGTGTACATGTCATCAAGCAATGTTAGCGGATTAGAAACATGTCCTTAGTTCAAGGAAAACACCCCCGTTTTTCAACATTTTACTATGTTCTTACCTCAATTTAGATGAATTAATACATACCTATCTATTATCAATGCGTGCACTTATTCTTTGTACAGCGCGTCGTGAATGTGTTAGCATTAAGCCTAGCCCCATTCATTCCTTAGGATCCAAACAGGGATGAATTTAGAAGCCACCAAACCCATGTTTTCCATTTTTAAAGACTGTTACACGAGAAGTTACACGAGTAAGTATGGTGGCACAAAAAAAAAAAACGTGGCAATTTTATTAAACAGATAAAAATGAGAACTATATTGTATGGGGGAATAGCACTTAGTTTGCAGCACTTCAACCTCGGGCGCAATGATATTTACGGAAGTTTGAGCGAAAGGGGGAGTAGTCAGGAGTGATGATGTTACTGCGCGCCAAGGTCGAAGTGCTGCAAACTAAGTGCCCTTCCGCCATACAATATAGTTCTCATTTTTATCTGCTTAAAAAAACTCCTCATTTTGTTTTGTACCACCATACCTACTTGTGTAACTACTAATGTAAAAGTCGTTAAATAGGGAAAACATGGAAGTGTTTGGTGGCTATTTGGATCCTAAGGAATGTATGGGGCTAGGCTAAATGCTAACACATTCACGATGCGTTGTACAAAGATTAAAAGTGCACCCCCTGAAAAAAGATAGGTATGTATTAATTCATCTTAGCTGAGGTAACAACATAGTAAAATATTGAAAAACGGTTGTGTTTTTCTTTATTTAGGGCCTGCTTGAAGAGGATTAAACATGATCTTGCTGGTTTTTTGGTTGAATGACAAACGATTCAAATAAAAAAAGTTTTTAATTCCTTTGATGTATCTGCACAACAAGAGCTAAAGATAGCGTAGAGTATTTGTTTACAGAGATTTTCAGTTTTTATTATCATACCAGAGATCTTTCTCAAGCAACTATCATACACTGCAGTGTTGCTGTTGGCAAACATTGTCTGGTTTGTCTGTCAGATCTGTAGATCTCAGATATTGCTGTAGATGGTTATAGTGTACGTTTTTTAATGCCCTGGAAAGAGCTTGGTTAAATAAATAAAATTTCAACATCCAAACTTCCTGACAAATCACCAGTGGCGGCTCGAGACTGCTCATCCGAGGGGCACAAATTCAAAATATGTGTTCGGGGTGTCATGTGTGTTGCTTGTGTTTTCAAAATATGTGTTTGTTGCGTCGTGTGAACCATGTGCATCACGTGTTTTGTCAAAATAAGTGCCTGCTGCACATGCCTCAAAACCGTTTATGATTAAAGAGACGCTCACGTTCACAAAATACACGCAAGACACTCCCTTAACAGTAAACTCGGATTACGCATGAGATTATGCGAGTATCTGGCAAACGCGAGCGTCTTTTTTATCATAAACCCTTTAGACACGTCTGCAACAGGCACTAATTTTGACAAGACACGTGATGCACATAAGATCACTCGACGCGCAGAACACATACTTTGAAATTACGAACCACACACATGATGGGCTACATACAAGTTGTGACGAACTTCGCATTGAGTGCTCTCGAAAAAAGAAAGAAGTCACCGGCCGCTATAGTCAAGACCACCTAAACCGAGAGTAAGTCAACAAGGTTTGCAACACTTTAGCAAATCAACCACAAGACTATAGCAAGCACCTACACTGTCAAAATACATACCCCAGCTGTCACTTGGGACGGTAACATTTAAAAAAGGTCATAATATTTACCATTAGGTACAGAGATGTGTACATTTGGTACCAATATGTTACTTTAAAGGAATAGTCTACTCATTTTCAATATTAAAATATGTTATTACCTTAACTAAGAATTGTTGATACATCCCTCTATCATCTGTGTGCGTGCACGTAAGCGCTGGAGCGCGCTGCCACGCTTCGATAGCATTTAGCTTAGCCCCATTCATTCAACCGTACCAATCAGAGACAAAGTCAGAAGTGACCAAACACATCAACGTTTTTCCTATTTAAGACGAGTAGTTATACGAGCATTTTTGGTGATACAAAATAAAGCGTAGCGCTTTTCTAAGCGGATTTAAAAGAGGAACTACATTTTATGGCGTAATAGCACTTTTGGGAGCACTTCGACTCGCCTGAAAAGTCCGCTCCCCTTCTCACTCTCATAATGGGAGAGGGAGGGTGTTACTGCGCCGAGTCGAAGTACTCCCAAAAGTGCCACCACGCCACAAAACACAGTTCCTCCCCCAAATCCGCTCAGAAAAGCGCCACGTTTTATTTTGTACCACCAAACTTGCTCGTAAAATTACTCGTCTTAAATAGGAAAATCGTTGATGTGTTTGGTCACTTCTAACTTTATCTCTAAATGGTACAATTGAATGAATGGGGCTAAGCTAAATGCTATCGAAGCGTCGCAGCGCGCTCCAGCACTTACGTGCACACACACTTGATAGAGGGATGTATCAACAATTCTTAGTTAGGGTAATAACATATTTTAATATTGAAAATGAGTAGACTATTCCTTTAAGATACTAATAAGCTTCATTTAGTATATATCTATCTAAATATTAACTCTTTAGGTGCAAAACGATACTTTAAGGGTACCACCTCAGTGACAGCTGGTGAACAGATTCTGACTACTTTTTCGGAGAGTGTAGCAATGCCCTCTCCCAGGCAGCCACTTGGTGAGTTTTGCATGCGAGTTTATAATGCAGACATAAACCTTTTCACTTGTTCAATATTGCTGTCAGTAACAGACTGGCCGTCCACAAATGGATCTGATTTGGTTTGTATTGTATTATTGTGTTATCTGTTGATATTGATAATGTACTTTTATGGGTAAACAGCAGTGCAGATTGTTATGCGGTAACAGTTGGGAGATTCACAGATCTCTTCTTCCGGGGATCAGGGAAAGCTTAAAGCTCAAAATGTGAAACAGAATTCTCAAATGCCTGATTCAGTCTGACATGTGGCTTATATGCGTTTCGATGTATTTGTGTTTACTTTAACTGCTCTGACATAAAATTGTTATTTAGTTTGTTAACCGGCAGTGTAACTGTGTTTGTGAGATAAAGAGGAAGTTCAGTGACAGGGAGAGAAGTTATCTGGAAGTCAACGTGTGTATGTGTGTGTGTTGGTTGTGCAGGGGAAAATCTGGGCTGATTTTTCCTGCCATGTTGCTTTGGAGTGGAAAGTTGATGGAAATATCCAGAGTGTGTCCCGGTTGCCCAGGGCTGCTGTATGTGCCATAATCATCTCCACTCAGGAGAAGTGTGTGTGTGTCTGTGTGTTTATGTGTGTGTGCGCGCGCGCGTGTGTGTGTGTTTTAGTGTATTGGGAAGGCATTGGAGCTCTCCGAGGTCCTGAAAGTTTAACTTTCTAAATGACTGCATGTTATAGACCCCTTAATGTTGTATACTATATATTCTATAGACTTATATTCTGTGTGTATATATTTACACACTTTAAACTTTTGTACTGGTGTCTTAACATATTTTTGCTTAACTGTTTCTAGTGCAGTGTTTTAACCCACATTGGGGTGGCAGTAAAGAATAGGTCATTATATTTCTACAATAAATGATTCTGACAGTTGCTTCAGTATCCTGGTTTGTATTTTCTTTATAAATGAGAAACATCTTTGAGATTTGAATAGGCCACTGTTTGACATGTGACAGCTCTTTTTAAACCTCTGATGTTCACCAAGAAAATAATAACTTAAGGATTTGATTCTTCTGTTGTCATCTCCCGTGTATATAATTATAAGCCTTTGTGGTTTGAATAAAAGCTATTCCATCTTGCATTGCTTTAAATGACAACATGGTTAAATGTTAATATTTTGAAGCTTTTAAAGCTGCGTAGCGGATTATCCGTTTAGTCTATCCAATAACAATTTAAGAAAAAAATTGACATTTTTTGTTATTCTTTTGGTCTTGTCTTGTGCACCTAGTCATGTAAGATATGTCGTGTATTGTCTGTAGTTGTTTTATGTTACAGTCCAAATGCAATATATATATATATATATATATATATGAAGAGTTTGGTTCCAAAACGCAATAAATCCATTTTGACAAATTTCGGTAAAAACGTGTTTTCTATACCAAGAAAGTGACAAGATGAAAACCACTATTTTCTGTTACAAACTTTCACATAGCATCTTTAGGTTATAAAAACATAAAAAATTCAAATCCATAACTTGATTTTCAAAGATTTATTATAAAAACTAATTCTTTTTTCCACAAAATGCAATAAATCCATGACAGTTTTTTATTTCAAAATGCTATAAATCTATTAAATCAATGTATAAATTTGCATTCATCTTTACCATTTCATATTTATTTAGTTGACTAGTGGTATACAATGATTAAAAAATAAACATTAATGGCATAAACCAAAACACTTACTTTGTTATATTAAGAACACAATGTTTTAGCATGAGAAGCTTGATGCTGTCTGGAGAACAAGCAACCGAGTGCCTCTCGCGGAAATTATTAGCTGTTGATGGCTTACGTTTCTTTCCCGTCACAGAAAACCATCACAGGTTTGGCAATGCTTTTAAAGTATTATTTTGTTTTGTTTGTTGATCACGAAGTACAAAGTAGATGAGGAAAACTAGGACTCCGTGTACTCAGCGCGCCGCCATGTTTGTTTACATTGCGTGAATGGTCCGCTGTAATATCAGAAATGGATTTATTGCGTTCTGTAAAAAAGGAGGGGTGGCGTTTGTCGCATTTTGGGAAAAAAGGGAGAAAAGATGACAGAAAAGCACGGCGGGTATTGGATTTTGCGTAAAATTAATTATTTACTTTTAACTACTGACCTGATATAATACTGATTTTGGCAGTAACTCATTTTTTTCAAAAATGGCGTTTATCGCGTTTTGGAACCAAACTCTTCATATATATATATATATATATATATATATATATATATATATATATATATATTAGGGCTGTCAAAATAAACGCGTTAATAACGCGTTAACGCAAATTCATTTTAACGGCACTAATTTTATTAACGCGCGATTAACGCAACACGCAATTTCTGTTTGACCCACAGCTGGATGAATTGAGACGCAGCAAGTGACTGGTGCTGTCTAGATGAGTCGGAGCTTTTCATAAAAATAAGAACATTAAGCTCTCGAATCTAGCGAATCCAATGATCTAAATGGTATTTAAACATCTAAAATGCACGTTTTCTGCACGTGCAGTTTTCTTTATCTGCACGTTTTCTGTGAGGTGTACCGTCCCAAATCCATATAAAGCAAAGATGCGTCTTCTTTCACTTTTTAGTTTCGTTTTAAAAAGCATTCAGAAATTATAGAAAATAGACCGCAGGACTTTCTTGATGTTAAAAAAATTATTAAGAGAGATAAAGTTCGGGATCTGATTGATGTTAAAAGAGTTATTAAGAGTGACAAGGCTCAAAAGCGATGTCTGACACCAGGGACGTGCACAGACATTTTGAGGGGCAGGGGCTCAAGTGAAATAAAGGGCACTTCTCATAATTATGTATATTTTTTTTCTTTTTTTTAAACAAATAGTATATATATTAACGCAATTCTGACTTCCTTTTTAAAACATATTAAAAAAGTTAATTAATTTTATCTTCCTCAAACTCACGCAATTGCTTAATTTTCAAAAGATGTCTACAAAATAATCAGTTGTTCACAGAGACATCATGGTCTTCTTAGTATTCTAGGTTTATAGAGCAGGAAATGAAGCCATTACACAATGTGCATGTTTTGAAAACATTAAATTACACATTAATTACAAATTTGTTAAAATGCTAAAAACAAAGTTGTGACTGCTGAGTTAGCGCTACATACCAATAAATGCTATATCATATGCTAGCGTTTAGCTGATTAGTTGTTACTCAAAATGTATTTTTGTCTGATAAGGGCTCAAAATATAAGGTCTGTTTACTAATGTGAGCTTCTGGCATGAGCCTCAGAGCAGAGCCAATCAGAGCAGAGCTCAAAATTATTATTCATGACCCTTTCAAATAGGGCAAAAATAGACCATTTAATTCAAATGAAAATTCTAGGGTTGTAAACAGACATGTAAAAACGTTTCTGGATAATTTTTGCACTTAATAAAGCAACATACCTTCTATGTAATTGTCAAAGAACAATTTAACATATTAAGACAACACATCCTATGGCACCTTTAATCTTAGGTTTCATATTTATTAGGGTTACACATGTCAGAAACAACAAATATAGATTAGGCCTATTTTATTTGTATTTTATATTTTACTTTTTTGTGATGTCAGTGAAAATTCAGACTGGGCAAGTAAAATACTGAACCATCAGATTTCTTACCAATCTACTCCAGCACTCCAGTATAACACATTATACTTATTTAACAGCCATTAAAAAAACGCAAACAAAAAAGCTTACTACTGCAGTTAGCAATTATTTTATTGTTTGTGCTTTATTATTTATGAGCAGTCTGTTTAAACTACATAACTTTACACTACACTGTTACAAGTTTGCAGCTCTTCAGGTTAATATGGGATTGTCGTGGAAAACAATGTCCCTGAATCGTTATGTGTAACAACATGTCCCATATTTTGTGCATAAAACTGTTAATATAAGAATGCTTTCTTCCTCACACACTTACCGGTAGCTGCCTGCATAATCATGCACATGATCGCGTCTCGTTCAGGGCAGGCTGTGCTTTGGCGCTTGAAGCGCGAATGATGCAGCACGAGTGTAGACAGAACAATCATAACGCGAAGTAAGTTAAAGAGGCGGGACTAAGGAAAAGTAAAGCCAATCATATTAGCGATTTGAATTTTGGAGGCGGGACTCATCTGTTAACCGTTTGTGTGCCACAAATAGCGCTATTTTTCTTTATATAAGAGTTTAAATCTCATTTAAATGATTTCTGAATAAATTCATGTTTAAATTAAATAAGCAACAAGTAAAAAACACAAGAAACAGACAGACATCAGTTGTTATATGAATAAAGATCTTTTTTTTTTTTAAAAAAAAGCACCCCAGAAAAAAAGGGCACTTTCTCTCCAGGAATAAAAAGGGCAGGTGCTCAAGCCCCCTTTGATGTCTATGTGTGCACGTGCCTGTCTGACACAGACATCTGAAGCGCATGCACACAAATGCGCGAGTGCGTGACCCTGATATATATAGACATCTAACACAGAATTACAGGTTGAAAAATATCTGTTTTGACAAGAATTCACGCAGGTATGACCTATAATCTGTTATATCTGAAGTGAATGTTTGGTTAACTGTTATGGAAAAGTATCTGTTGTGTCATTATATTAAACCCTTGCATTATCCTACAGTCTTAAAGTGGTCTGTCTCAATGTCAAAATTAAACAATAAAAGAAAAACATATATGTATATTGATGTTGTTTTTGCTCTGCATTAACAGGTATAGTTCTGTCATGCTTTGTCAGATTCCAACAATTGTTCCAATTGTTTTGAAGTTTTTTAATAGAGAATGTTAAAATATAAATGACACATTTTTGAAAATTTGCTCATCCCAACTCAATTTGCCAGCACAGGTCACAAATGATGCAGCAACAAACAGAAATGGAGAAAGAACAAGGTCTTCTAAAGGCAAAAACATTTATAAAACTATGGCTGATGGTTCTGTTGAAAATGTAAACAGGCTGTTGTAGACATACATTTGCATATAGCATATATATTATCCAAATCCATGTTGATTACAGCATTACAAACTTAAAAAGTGTTACATTTAGGTGAATTTAGAACAGATAAAAATGTGCGATTAATTTGCGATTAATCGCGAGTTAACTCATGAAATCATGCGATTAACTGCGATTAAATATTTTAATCTATTGACAGCCCTAATATATATATATCATTATATTCATTTCGCAACATTATTTTTCCATTTTAATTGCATCAGCGAGTAGCAACCACAATAAATCCACTTTTAGGTGCAGTGTCCCGAACAGGGTTTAGATTAATCTAGGACTAGGTTTTAGTTATATTAGGACATAGTAGTATTTTTTACAAACATACCTTACAAAAAACATTACTGCTGTAAATAACATATATTGCACCTGACGAATGATTTTGTTATCGTGATTTAGTTATCTTTTTTAAAAAATATATTTAATTAATGCGCAAGTTCCCTCTTAAGTCAATCCTCCCAGGAATTCCCCAGGTTCTTAAAGCTTGTAGGACCGCGCACATGCGCAGTTTCCAAATTCAGCGCTTTAATTCTGTTACAAACTTAAAGACGTAAAATATTTTTTTATATATTTAGAATGATGGATATAGAATGTACTACATGTTTTTTGCTTATTTTGTTCAAAAGCATGACCAACGTAAATCTACATACGATAATAACAAGGAACTATGCTTCTAACCACAGGTGAAGAGCTGTCGTTTAAACCACACAAGTTTGCGATGCAGCTTGCGAATGTTCGTTTGAACTATGGTTTCGGGGAACACCAAATCATTGAACTTTGTCATTAACAACGAAACTTACGACAGTAGTTGGTTAACAATGCTTTTGGGAAACGCACCCCTGATCAGGTTTATGGTTTATACATATACAGGTTCAAATAAATTGTTACAGTATTTGTGGCTGCACGGTATAGGCTACCGAATCTGTACCACTATTCACGTGTAAATGTTTGTATACATGAGCTTAACTTTAACCCTACTTTCTTTCAAACTGTACTTTCTATGACCTCCACTCTGGAGCATTTTTAGAAAGACAGCTGCTGCTGCTTGGATTGCCCAAAGCACAAACTGATCTCAGACCAGGTCCAGGGATTGCTGTCTCAGTTCACCATCAACCGTATCCAACAGGATGCTGTTCTCTGACATTCATACTCGCATTCAGGAGCCATGCAGAGAAATAAATGGGTTTAGGGCACAGGAGACCCTCAGGGGGCTTCAGACGCTGGGCCATATGCTGGCATTGACAAGAGCAGTGCTGGTGTCATCGTGCTTGTGTGCGACCAGCGGATGAGCCAAAGCAAAGGGTTGCCAGGCAGTGGGGAGTAGACACAGGGGTGTCTGGGCAAGACATCATATTATTGCATATGGGTCTCATTGTCTGCACAAAATAACAAAACAAAAAAATGTATATACAGGGTTCCCACAGGTCCTTGAAATCCTTAAAAGTTTGTGAATCTAGGGGAAAAATTCAAGGCCCTGGGAAGTTTTTGAAAATATACATCCATATATACAGGTCATTGAAAGTGCTTGAATAAATTTTTTGCAAGAATTTTTCTGGAAAAAATCCATATTATTCCCTGTAGTGTAGGATAATATCATACAATTCTAGACTTTTTTAAGCACACGTGCTTAACTGTTCACTTTAAATGCTTATATCTTCTGTATGCGAATGTTGATTCATACCAAAATGCTTTTTTGCATAGTTGTGTTTGACACATGAAAACATATCAGGTTACATATGTAACTGTTGTTCCCTGAGAAGGGAAAGAGACGGCGTGTCTCCCTTGCCATACTTCTTGCGTCCCTGTAACGCCGTCTTTGGCAATATTTCAGATAGCGATATACTTCCTGGCTCCCACGTCACCCTGTCTTTGTTGTTAAGCTTCACCATTAGTTGAATTTGATATACACACTTACCCCTGGAGGCATCCCCAAAGGCGCGAGTTCCCTCGAAAGGGAAAGGTAACAATGTATCTTAAAAGGTAACACAATGTACTTGCTCTCACTTGAAATGTGTCCCCACATTTAGTCCTTGAATTTGAGGGTATTGGACTTGGATTAATCCGGACTAGGCTTTAGTTACATTAGGACATTCAAGTAGTTTTTACAAATATACGTTATAAAAAAATCATTACTGGTATGCATCTTGAGACAAAACAATGGCACTCATATATATTAAGATGTTTTTAAAGTAAGGCAGCTCAAACATGTCCTCTGTTGGGGAAACTGCCCCTATAAGATTTAAGTTTAAGTGACTAAAGTGTCTCGGTTTCTTTGTTAGCATAGAAGCAGCACTAGATGGCAGACTTGATGAGTTTGTTTCTTTCCAGATTACTTGCTGGAAAGTTATTCACTTTCCTAAATATTTCAAAGGGTGAGATGTTTCACAGTATTACTGGGCATCCTTTCATGATTTCTAAAGTGATGAATAATATACAGCAATGTCTCTCAGTATTGTGACTCATAGAAACGATTCGGACAGATTAAAATAAATTTAATGGATAAACCCGAGCAAATCAGCAGTTGAAGCTCATATGTGAAATTTTAGAGAACATGCAACTCTTTGGTCATGTCTGCGTTTGAGTAAAGGAAGTAAGGAAGTCAAATGCATTGGTCTCTCAAAGGAAAGATACAAAAGATGTCACTGGGACGGTACCTGGGGAGGTCCTATCACGTACCTTTGAGATATTAATAAGCACACTTTAACACAAAGGTGTATTTTTTTAAAGGGTACCAGCCCAGTGACCACTTCTATAGCTTTTTCTGAAAGTGTACAATTGATATATGGTTGACTTCTTAAAAGGACGGTTCACCCAAAAGATCAAGTTTTAAAAGGATAGGGAACAACAAAAACTAGTCCATATGATTTGTGAATAGTTTTTAAGCATTGTGTGGAAGAACAGATCGACATTTAAGTGGTTATTTACTAAATCTTCCCTTTCGCAAATCTTATTGGCTGGTTAGTTATTTAGGTGTGGTGGTAACACTTTACTTGAAGGGGTGTTCATAAGACTGATATGACTCCTTTATAATCATGACATGACGCGTGTCATGAACATGAAGGAGATTTTATGCACATTTATGTGTCATTCGTTCAATTATGTCATTTTTACTGCAAAGATGACATTGTTTGAGATGTCTTTGTTATGACAACTTGACATAAACCAATACATCATAGCTTGTCATAAATTTGTCATAAACATGCAACCCTGTATCACGAAATTATGTACTTATAGTCATGTAAATTTGTGAGTCTTATGTGTGACACTGAAACGATTTTCCGCCTTTTTGCGTGAGCATGTTTACGTGTCACTGTCACGTATTTGTTACTCAACTGTTTTGTCCTATTTTCAAACCATTGAAGCTTCAGTTTAGGGTTAGATTTGGTGTTTGCATTAGGGTGTCACTTTAAGTATTGGTTTATACCTTTTTTCATAATTAATTTTTTAATATTTTATGATTTTTAAACCATTGTCGCATGGCATTAGTGTTAGAGTTAGATTTGGGTAAGGACGTCATTTTATGTAAATCTAACCCTAAACCGAAGCAACAATGGTAAGAAAATAGGACAAAACAGTTGAGTAACAAATACGTGACAGTGACACGTAAACAGAAATGACATATTCATGCAAAAAGGTGGAAAAACTTTTTGACTATAGGTACGTAATTTTGTGATACTAGGTTGAAACATGACATAGCAGAATAATTATCAAACTTAAAGGAATAGTCTACTCATTTTCAATATTAAACTATGTAATTACCTTAACTAAGAAGAGTTGATACATCCCTCTATCATCTGTGTGCGTGCACGTAAGCGCTGGAGCGCGCTGCGATGCTTCGATAGCATTTAGCTTAGCCCCATTCATTCAATGGTACCAATCAGAGATAAAGTTAGAAGTGACCAAACACATCAACGTTTTTCCTATTTAAGACGAGTAGTTATACGAGCAAGTTTGGTGGTACAAAATAAAACGTAGTGCTTTTCTAAGCGGATTTAAAAGAGGAACTATATTTTATGGCGTAATAGCACTTTTGGGAGTACTTCGACTCGGCGCAGTAACACCCTCCCTCTCCCATTATGAGAGTGAGAAGGGGAGCGGACTTTTCAGGCGAGTCGATAAATGCTGTTATAAAACTATTTGACAGAGTTTTAACACTTAATGAAATTTTAATGACAAGTTATATTTGTATCACTGGTAAAAATTGGTCAGTTCCGTTGTCTTGGTAATGTCAAGTTGTCATAACAAAGACATCTCAAACAATGTCATCTTTGCATTAAAAATGACATAATTGAATGAATGACACTTAATGACAGTTGTCATAAAATCTCCTTCATGTTCATTGCATGTGTCATGTCATGATTATAAAGGTGTCATGTCAGTCTTATGAAGTGTTACCTGTGTGGTGACCACTGGTGTGCTATTTTAGCTGTGGTGGAGTTTATCCAGACATAATGTAATATTCAAAAGTTTATTTTAGGCATCACTGTAATAAATGACTCCCAGTCTCAGCTGCATTTATCTAAAGTGTTGTTTGTCTCCACTTCAGTTACATATTTAAAACATTATACCACTGTAAACCCATGAAAGAGCAAGCACTTTAAACAGGACAGCGAGAAGGCAACCGGGAGGGCAGCGATATGTAATCCCATTGTATGCTCTTTCCTCTCTATAATTGGCAAATTCCTGGCAAACAGACCCAGACAGCAGAGGTTAATTGTTTTTTTAAGAATGGGCACGGCAACAAATTATAAATCTGAAGCGTTGTGAGCCCTGTGTATTGTAGCTGTTTTTCATAATCTCTTCTTGCACACACGCTTCCACATCTGAAAGCCTCAAAACGACCAATACACATTACACATACTGTACATATTCAGTACAATCAAAGCTAGAATTGTTGTGTGTTTTGTAATGATTTAGTAGAGCGTGTTTCGAACAGGTGTGTTTGGGCAGTTTCGGGTGGAATATGATTTTGCTAAGGTTAAACAGCTCAATTGGACCTGGAGCAAAAGACACCAGGTTGTCGGCTACAAATAGAAAACTTGAAAATGAAATAAAAAACTTGGAAATCGGGACTGTGTGCAACGCATATAAAATGAAGGAAGGTCTTTTGGGCTATACAGTACACAGTATTATCGTTACATACATATTTATTTATTTATTTTATTAAAGGTGCAGTGTGTAGATTTCAGCGGCATCTAGCATTGCAACCAAGGTTTTTTTTACACGTGAAACATGAACACGTGTTATATTGCCCACTATAAACACAATCAAAGCTTCAAAAACACAGAAGAACGGGACCTTTAACTTTATGCAAATTATGAGCGACTTTCGGGAGCGACTGCCAATGAGAACGAAGCAGTGGAGTTCACGTCATCGTTCTTTCATCAGTTACTGGAGTGGACGTTACTCATTTGTTTATGACAACCAGATATAGAAACGCCTCTTTTGAAAGAGATGAGCGAGTTGTTGTTGAATGCAAACAGTGGTGTAGAAAAAAGTTGTAATATGTTAAAAATAATGCGAAGCATTAACATGTTAGAGTGCACCCCATAAACACAATCAAACCTACAAAAACAGTAACCCTAATAAGTCCCTTGGGGTCAATCTTACCCCAAGCCACTTTTCTTTAGTTAAACATGGTTCCCTTCATCTCAGTGGAATAAGATTTTGTGACTTTAGTGATCTGTCAATATTCATATAAAAAACCTGGGCTTGATTCGGTCATTCTAAAGATGTGTAAAAAAATTACCAAAAGAGGCCATTTGGGGGTAAAAATGACCCCAATTAAAAATGAATGGGAAATGCAAAAAAATCCTATTTTTTATTTGTCAAAAAAAAAATCAATGCATCTAGAAAACAAAACGGAAAATTTCAACACAGAAAAGTAGGCCTGGTACTAAAGCACAAATGCAATATAGAAAAGACATGCTCAATCACACATACACACAAAGGTATGACTGCCAGAGAGAACATTTTTTTACAAAATTTGGCAAAAAAACAGCCACAGATGCAAAACAAAGATGTAAAATGCTTCTACTATTTGAAATAATATTTATTTTTAATCTCCTTTCTAATGTTTATATATACATAAATTCACAAAATGTATCACTAAAGTAGTGATGTGAGCAGTTGGCCACATCCAGTGAAATAAATGGGTTTTTATGGGCCTCTGCTGGTCAAAATGATTTATTTCCTAAACTGTATTTCTTTTATGTTTTTTTTTTCTCTAAACACCAGATGACCAAATTTAACACATAACATCTAGATCAATATCAAAAAATTTTTTAATCAAATTTAGATCATAATTTATGTGAAATTTTCTTTAAAATTTGATATTTTACAGGCAAGCTAATGGTGTAGTTGAGGAATTTAGTGGTAAACGGGTATAAAAGTACTTCATATCTCCCAAAACACAGCATTAATGTATAGATGGGAAGTAAAAAAAAATGTATATATATTATTTGTATCATTAAAAATGTATATATTTTTGTAATCACTCTTTTAATTTCTGGGGTCATTTTACGCATACAGGAAAATCGGGGTTTATGAGGGTTAAATTGTTACTTAAATGGTACATATTAGGGTGCTGCCCCAGTGACAGCCTTTATTTCTGACAGTGTATTTAATATTTTGTATTAAACAGCTAAATTACTGTATAATGCTTTCGATTCACAGTAGGACCAAGTTTGTTCACCTTTCACACAAAATCCTCCTTGAATCCACTGACCACACAATCAGTCAGGTTTGTTAATACCAGTGCCGCTGGCTCAAGTGCTCTGGTATTACAGATATCTAAATATAACTCAGTCTACTGAAATGAAATGGAAGAAGTTTCCCAAACAATAACACAGCAGAAAGCCTGGGATTATCCTCTAATAATGATGTAAGGGCTTTGTTAATCTCTGTCTGTGTACGTAGCCACAGCATGCTCAGATCTCATCTGTGACTGCATACAGGCCAACACCCGGATCTCTTACAATAGAGAGCTGCTTGCACTACTGGGCAATTTCACACTCACATATACCCTTTCCTGGGATTGTGCATCTACTTTGGGTGTTTATTGCTTTGATACTGGAATATTTGGCATGGTCTGGGTTAAAGATGGGCTATACTAGATTTCTAGATGAATTGGATGAGTAAATCTCATTAAGTTTAATCTCATTGCTGTCTATTTTTAGAGGTCATTTTTGTTTTTTAACTTGTGGGAGTCGTCATCAGATTATTTTATATAACTTTGGATAGACATTGATAAATGCTCAGAGACTTGCTTCTCAGAACTGGAACTGGTTTATTTAATAGAGCACAAGGCTCATTTTCTGTTCAAATAAGCAAGTGATGAGTTATGAGTTAAAATAGATCTGATGAGATTGAATTCTCACTCGCAAGTCCAGACAAATAAACACTCAGCAGCAGAGCTCTGCCAGATCTTCCTTCTCATTTCGATGCAAATGCAATAAGTGCATTTATTTTTTATTCATGTCAGTCAGGACCTCATAGGATCGATGTATTGCTGACATGAAATTGGCTGCAAAGATGTATTTAAATAGGATAGAAGTAAATATAATAGGATTGTTGCTAATAAACTCACACTAGGCTTTTTACTTCCAAATAATGGTAACAATCACCTTACATTCATATACACTGCCAGAAAATGGTCAAAAAAATGGTCACGAGCTGTCACTGGGGCAAAATGCCATATAGTACCTAAGCTACATACTGTATTGGTACCAAAGACATTATATTAACTCTTTCCCCGCCATTGACGAGTTATCTTGTCAATTAAAAGAAAACATTTGCTTAAAAAAACGTGTTCCTGATGAATTTTTATGCTAATCTTCAATACGTAATTATCCAATTTAATAAAAACTGAATCCAAAATGTTATTTACTAATTTTAAACTCTTTGTATATTTTGATAATCATTCTGAATCTGATTTCTTACAAAATTCCTTCACAAAAATGCAATTACTTCAGCTTTTTGCTAAATAAGAAAAATACCCATAATTAAGAGTTTATAAGCAGAGAAAAAATATAAATAGGATATTTGTATGTTTATATATTTTTAGAAGAAAATTTTCCTGGAAGGCATTTTGTGAAAATCACAAAAAATGTTGACGGGCACCTTTTCAAAAAATGGCTGGCGGGGAATGAGTTAATACATCAAAGGTACATATTAGTATCTCAAAGGTACATAATAGTAGAAATTGTATACATATCTGTACCAAAACGGTACATATTATGACGTTTTACTGCCCCAGTGACACCTAGGGACCTTTTTAACCATTTTTACAGACAAAGCCCCATTCAGAAATCTTTATTTATATGTGCGTTCCTTGAGAATTAAACATATTGGGTCTCATTCACTAAGCATGCGTATGCACACATTTGTGCGTGAGATGTGCGTACGGATGTTTTCACGAACAAATCATGATTCAAAACGTTTGTATCAAATGTCTTCTAAATGTACGCAAAAATTCAAGAAAACCTAAAACAACTCGTACTCAATAATCACGTACACTATAATCAAATACTAAGCTATAATTATAATGCTTATAATAATATTGATATATAAAATTTACATGATTATTTTTTATATTATAATATTCTCTTTATTATATATTATTAGACATAATCTATATTATTATGATTATATACATTATATTATTATAGCCTATTGTTTTTTTCTAAACTTATAAAGAAGATGCACGTAATGACAAATCTTCGTGCTCTTCTTCCTCACTTTTTAAATCTCTATTTGAAAGTCTGCTTAATGCCTAATGTAGCCTAAACGTCATGTAAATGTAATGAGAAGTCCAAACATCAATCACTTGATCTCCTGTCTGTTTTATTTTAGATACAGATGCGCGTCTCTGTCATATTAATTTAATGTCATATTTGTTAAAGCATCCAATACTACAACAAAACATCCCAAATAAAATATGCAAAGCAAAACGAAAACTTTACCGATAATAAATATGATCATGGATTTCTTTTCGAGCTCTTTTGCTTCTATGACAAACTGCTCTAAAGTTTTCTGTGGACAAGCGCTGTGTAGGACACTCCAAATTCACTAACGTAAAAACAAGTATAAGAACAAACTCATGTGCATACGCACGTTTTGTGAATTAGGCGGAAAGTTTTCGTTAGAAGTTCAAGTGTGCGTATAAGTACGAAAAACGTACGCAATTATTAGTGAATGAGACCCATTGCCTTTTGTAGTTATATGGTGCACTTCAAAAGTCTATTTTTTTACCAAAGTGATGTTTGTAATATTAGGCCTGCAATGCTATGGTGCTTGTGATTGGCTGGTACACAGTGGCCATCTTATGCTTGACTGACATCATACGCCATCGCTATCATGTTCAGTGTTCACAAAGAGTTGATCAGAGCCGCTGTGACTTTACGCAGGCAACAGGCGCCGTTTATAGTCAGCACTCGGACGTAAAGTTGTCAATGCAGTTTACCTCGCTGTCATAGATTTAGATAGAACGCATATGTAAAAAGATTCATGCAGGGCTGCGTCTGCTAAGAGAAAGTGTGGATCTAAAACAGGTGTGTATATTATGACAGAAAAATACATTATCGAAATAAACTGTATGTGCATTTTGCAGTATGCATATTGTAACAACTGATTTTATTTCTTATGTGAGACAGGCAGTGCATTATTTAGTAAGTTATCTCATATTGCATGTTATTGCATGTGTGTATGTGTTAATGGGAGTGAGCTTTTGTGTATCTGTTGTGCAGCTGTTTGTGTTTTGCATGCAGATAGGGATCATTTGTGTAAACAGGCCTTTTCCTGGCATTATCAGTCGTGTATATGCGTGCTATCGTACGTGCCAAGCAACGTGTAACCAGTTTGTAAATGCCCTACAGGGGGAAAAAAATCACCACAGAGCACATATTCACTTTTGTCAAAATACAGGCACCTGCATCTCAAACTGAAACCCTCAGCGCATCACTGCTGTGCACCGAATACATCAGCCCCAGATTTGTTTATAGACGTTGGCTGTTCCTCAGTGCCCATTTGCCTCATAGACAAAACACTTCCCATGGTTTATCTGTTTAGATTTCAGCCCTAATTGAATAAGCACGTTTCACATCATTCAACAAGGCAAGCGATCAGAGCTTGTAAAACAGTGTTTGCAAAGTTGCATTTGATCTAAGCAGTCATGTACTATATCAGGGGTTCTCAACCTTTTACAAGCTGGGCCCCCCCAAAGCAGGTTCATTGCTGTCGGGCCCCCCTCACACCGATAGATAGACCGATAGATAGACCGATAGATAGACCGATAGATAGACCGACAGACAGACAGACAGACAGACAGACAGACAGACAGATAGATAGAGTTTTGGACAGGAGGGGCTCACGGCACTCGTAGGTCTAACTGCAGAGTGATTCGTGCTTTCGAGTCTCCAAACACCACAAAAGTCTCAAAAACACCAGTAAAAGCGCTGGATTTGTCGCTTTTGACAAAAAAAGTTATGTTTGTGTTATAATCAGTGCTTGAAATGGGGGGAAAAGGTGGCGGTACTCTCTTTGCATTGTCAAATTATGACATTTTTACAGTGAAAAACAAAACTTGGAGATATTGCTGTTACAACAACAATTTATTCTTATTAATTAACAATATAAATGTATTTAAACATGTTTGTGTGAGCGTGGCTGCGTGCGTGCGTATTCTTTACAAAGACATTTTTAATAAAACCGCTTATCACCTGTATTTCCGCGCTCACCAGTCCAAACACATTTTAATTTTTTTCAGGAGTTATGTATATACAAAATGATAACTTTTGATGACAGTAGTTTAGTGATAAAAAATGAATTTTTTTTTCAGATTTTATTTTTTGCCTCCCATCCTGTAGTCACTCGCGCCCCCCCGGGATAGTGTCGGGCCCCACTGGTTGAGAACCACTGTACTATATCATCAAGAATGCTCAATGGATGTACAGCATAAGCTGCATGGGTTTATTCACACTATTAATGAGGTTTATGTGGCTCATTATTGGCTGAAATCTCTGTTTGGTATAAATATAACCCAATTTTTTGCCCAAGTTTTATCCATTATGAGAAAAGTATCACAAAAAATCACATATTTGGTTATATTTGGTGCTCCTGTATAGCTCAGTGGTAAAGCATTGCTTTAGCGGCGCAAAAGTCATAAGTTTGATCCCTAGCAACACAAATACACAATTAACCATAAATCGCTTTAGATAATGATAATTGAAATATATTTAAAGGAACACGCCCACATTTTGGGAATTTAGCTTATTCACCGTATCCCCCAGAGTTAGATAAGTCCATACATACCTCTCTCATCTCCGTGCGTGCTGTAACTCTGTCTGACGCAGCCCCCGCTAGCTTAGCTTAGCACAAAGACTGGAAATGCATGGCTCCAGCTAGTATACTGCTCCCAATAAGTGACAAAATAACGCGATCATTTTCCTATTTATGTGTTGTGATTTGTATAGTCAAACCGTGTACAAATAACAAGGTGATATGAGACACAGCGATCTTTTAACAGTATACATACTGAGAACTATATTCTCTGAAGACGAAGCACTGCCGCATGGGCGGAGTGATTTGCACAAAAATTACCGAACACACTGCTCCTCACCAGGGGCTTCTCGTGTGCTGCGAGCAGATCACTCCGCCCATGCGGCAGTGCTTCGTCTTCAGAGAATATAGTTCTCAGTATGTATACTGTTAAAAGATCGCTGTGTCTCATATCACCTTGTTATTTGTACACGGTTTGACTATACAAATCACAACACATAAATAGGAAAATGATCGCGTTATTTTGTCACTTATTGGGAGCAGTATACTAGCTGGAGCCATGCATTTCCAGTCTTTGTGCTAAGCTAAGCTAGCGGGGGCTGCGTCAGACAGAGTTACAGCACGCACGGAGATGAGAGAGGTATGTATGGACTTATCTAACTCTGGGGGATACGGTGAATAAGCTAAATTCCCAAAATGTGGGCGTGTTCCTTTAATGTAGATCGCCTCTTATTCCCCAAACCCCAGATCTCTCACTAGAATCTACAGGTTTTCTTAAGGTGATCACATCTGTCGGCTAGTTTGGATTTCTTGCAGCTGCACATGTCCGTTCTCAACCTGATTTACTCTCTGTATAATCCCAGCCATAAATTGTTCCCAGGTCAACACGAATCCAATATGAAATGTATTTAATCCCATAGAAATTGTCCCTAATCTCTTTGAAATTGGCCCTAATCCTTTAGGGACCAGTCTCAGAGATGATATTTTTTAGGTTGACTCAGCCTGCAAATATCCCACCCCGCCCCGCGTCACCAAGGTAACAGGCTGTCTATGTTGCCAGAGATGGTAGACCTTCATCATGCGTTTTGACCTTGAGCATGTGTTATAATCAAAAATTCAGGTCATATAATTACCATGAGAATATTACTAGCGATGATGTTTGTTCTTAAATATCTTGATACCATGGGTGTTTGCTTTTGATGCACCATTTAGAAAAAAAACTAAATTTATTGAAAACACAGTTGTAATATTTATTTAACCTCATGTTTCAATATAAGAAATGTCAATACAACAAAGAAAACTGAACTAGTAAAAACAGGAGTGCCCATACAGAAACCCAGCATGGTTTTGGATGACCACCTCTCCAAAAAGTTTTTTAATTTTTGACATAACTTCTGTGTAAATGCAAAATGGAAATGGCCCAAGGTAAAAAAAATTGTAACACTATACCACTGTTTATCAACATAAGTAAATGCATTCACTATCATGAATTATCAGTGATCAGTATAGTTTTATAGTCTTTGTTAATGTTCATTATAGTTGTGCGTAGGTTCTAAGGCGTAGCCGCGGCGGTGTAGGTTCCGCGTCGGTTTTCATTTATACTTTTGCGTCGTTGTCCGCGTTGACGTGCAAACACACGTACAGACCGCTGGTAGGCAGTATCCACGTGTGGAACCACAGTAGCAGCGCGACCGCCAATGAAGAAGTAGCTTGGCAAGATAACCCACAAACGAAGAAGAAACAGCAACTAGTTGTGTATGATTTGAGAATACCAGCAGTGATGGAAATAAATAACCAGCGACTAATGTTGCAGTTTGAGTTAAATCACTGTTCAACTTGGTCCATCTTTGTTTTCACCGACGCAAACGGAAATACCTGACGACGCAGTTTTTTACCTGACGGGAGGGGTTCTGGTGGACCAATCAGCGCTTGTAGAACTATATAATTTTTGCGAGGAGCACGTCAGGCTACGCAGAGCTACGTACAGGCTACGGATAACCTACGGCGTAGCTACGGCGTAGAGCTTACGCACGACTATAAATCAGGCTAAATGTGAACTTTTAATTTAAAAAATGCAAGAAATTAACATGAACTAAACAAACTAAATAAATGCTGCATAAGTATTCATGTTAGATTGTTAGTTCATGCTAGGCTACGTTTACATGGAAACGATCTGAAAAGAAAACGCAAAAGTGAGGTTGCATTATCACTTTTTATTCTGTGTTTATACTAACGTTTTGGGGAGGAAATCTGCGTGCATATGGTGACGCAAAAGTGTGTGATATTCGATGTAGTATGCACTCCAGGCGGCTAAGTGGCAATGTGAAGCACTGACCCACAAAAACACCAAGTCCACGCGCCTGCGTACAACCTTCTTGTTCTCCCAGGTCTCGTCCAAAGCCATCTGGTTTGCCTCCGATATATAGGCGCAACAATAATTTGATAGAGGTTATTAATGCACCTTCTCTGATCAGTAATACCAGCTGTGAATATTTCTTACAACTGCTGGAAAGACTCTTGTATATTTACCAGAGCTGCCATGGCAACTTGAAGGTCCGACGTATGGAAATAATCCCACATGTTTGTTGTTATTATCCTGAACTGGCGCATGCCTGTGATGTAAACGCGTACGTTACGAGAGCCACCGCAAGCAGACTTTTGCGTTTTTACCCTTTAGACGGGAACACGACGGTAGAGTGTTTTTTTACGTTTTCACCCGCAAACGTTCTTGTGTGAACAGGGCCTTAGATAAAGTATTAAAGGTCTACTGTGTAGATCAGGGATGGGCAACTGGCGGCCCGAGGGCTGCACACGGCCCGGGGTAAATTTTAATAGACTACGGCCCGCTGGACCATATTATACTTAATCAAATACTTTTAAAATGATTTTTGTATTAGGACGTAAAACCTCCCAACCAGGAGGGGGCGCTAGTTCCCGCGGATCCTCACAGTAAGCATAGTCCCGTGTTTGGGCTTATGTGAAGAAGAGGTCTTCACAGGCCCCAGAACCCGAGGTCCGACCAGAGACACAATCAGGTTCGGGTCTAAAAGTTTCACGCGTGCCTCCGACACGGGTTGGGTACAATAATCAGGTCTCGGGTTATTTAAAATGAATGCGTTTTGCCGAACGGACCCGAGAAGCCCTGAACTCTCGCATGTGTGTGTCAATGTCCTTTTCAAACATCTCCTCTGTTTGCCAAGAGCGCTTGCGACATTGTGTGGTTGGCGATATGTTAATTTGTGTTGAGACAGACATGTCAGATCATTTTAAATGTACGTTTTAGCGGTTACCTTGGTGTCATCGTCATATAAACAAATGGAGCAGCTCGCCAAATTGGTTGCAAGGCCACCGGGGCTGGAGACTGCACACACATCAGTTTATATTCGGGTCCAATCTGGTTAAAAACAATGCTACTGGTTAGGGCTGCAACGATTCGTCGACGTTGTCGACAAAAATCGATAATAGAAATAGTCGACAATGAATTTCATTGTCGACGTTGTCGCCAGACATGTTTTTTCCGACCGAGTGAGGCGTCTCTCTTCATTACAATGTCTGCCGAGAGTCGCACATGCGCATTAGCTTCTCTGCTCAGTGATAACATACAGAAATGGCAGCCTCCAACGCAGGAGCTGCGCGTACCAAAACATCCGAAGTTTGGGAGCATTTAAGCCTGGATACGGCGAATAAAAAGATTACCTGCATGGTTTGCAGAGCAGTCTTTGCGTTTCACGGCAGCACCTCAGTCATGCACGAACATTTAAAGAGAAAGCACGTCGGACAGTTGAATGAAACGGAGTTTGACTCGCCTCTGTAAGATGTAAATAACATGGAAGCCAATACGTTTTGTTTTGGATGTACATTGTACATTTTATAAGCGTATTTTCGCTAAAGGATTTAACGTTATGCCCGACTGTGCCTGACAAAATTTTAAAATGAAATGCATGCAGTCTGAAGAAGAGAGCCACCATGGACCCCTTTCTGCAAAAGAAGCAGACGTGCACCCCACAACAGGCGAATGCCCTCACTGAGTATATATATAACTCTGTTTTTGTAATTTTTCAGAAATCTCGTTTTTTGGTTGTGCATTCAAATTAATATCAATTCAACTCAAGTTGGTTTTGATTTAAACCTTCAAAACTTAAAAAATACAGCATATATATATATATATATATATATATATATATATTAAAATAGCTGAAATACATAACTTCGTTTTGGTAAAATCATAGTAGCTGCAATTATTAAAAATGTAAAACTTGTTTTCATTGAATGTAAAAAAAATTCATTGAACTACCCCCTTCTTTCTTGTTTACTATCATTTTCCACAGAATTAAAGCAATCTCACGCTAAATTTTAGAAAAAAATAATAATTATTCGATTAGTCGACGAATCGTTTCAATAGTCGGTGACTAGTCGACTATTAAAATAGTCGTTAGTTGCAGCCCTACTACTGGTTTGAGTGACTGGTCGTACTCGGGCCAAAATTGCTCTCAGATTTGAAATGTAAAATACTTTGTTATTAACATTTTTTATATATATATTTTGTTTTTAATTTATGTATTATTTATTTCAAATATTTTTAGTTCTCTAAGGGCGGGATGAGAAACCCCTCTATACTAATTTAAAAGTGCCTTGCTCGTTACAGATGTTAAAGCAATGCAGTTAAGAAGTTTTATCTGAAATGCTTGTCCAATGAAAATAAAGTTATGATTTAGAATTAGCATAATTGCTAAGTTTTATAGCCAAAATCTTTAAAGACAGGTTAATTGTATATTGTTGTTTCTTAATAAAGGAAATTAAGAATGATGTCAATTGTGCGTGTGGTTCTGGCCCCCTTGGTATAAAGGATAAAAATGCTGGCCCTCGTCATTATCAAAGTTGCCCATCCCTGGTGTAGACCTTTGAATTGCAACCAAACGCTCAGTCCACAGCTCACCTTTTCTTTTGAAACGCATAGTGAAGCTATGGTAGTCGTCACAGGATAAACACGTCATCGTCTGAGACAACGTATAGTCAGAAAACATGCTCTATATGGGTGATTCTCATGAAACCATTGAAACACCACGGCACTAATGATTTTAGCTTTAACATGTGTAATATAGTAACATTAAAAAGCATCAGAATTAACACAATACTGTGTTCTACCTTGCACAATGTGTGATTTCAACATAAGAATTTATAATTGTAAATTTTATCTCATTTTCTGCTGAAATTCTCATTACCGCAATGTGTCCGGCTGTGTTTGAACATGCGTTATGTTGTAATTTAATCAAATTAACACAAAAATATTAAGAAAAGGATAAACACGTCATCGTCTGAGACAACGTATAGTCAGAAAACATGCTCTATATGGGTGATTCTCATGAAACCATTGAAACACCACGGCACTAATGATTTTAGCTTTAACATGTGTAATATAGTAACATTAAAAAGCATCAGAATTAACACAATACTGTGTTCTACCTTGCACAATGTGTGATTTCAACATAAGAATTTATAATTGTAAATTTTATCTCATTTTCTGCTGAAATTCTCATTACCGCAATGTGTCCGGCTGTGTTTGAACATGCGTTATGTTGTAATTTAATCAAATTAACACAAAAATATTAAGAAAAGAAATAAATGGATGTTTTGCTAGACTACTTTAGATGACAGAAAAAATATTTACTGAATATTCATGTATAATAATAATGAAGAAAAATTAGGAAAATGATGTGTCCATGCCTGATGTTCTCATCCTCCGCAACACTTTTTGAGAACAGTTTAAGCACACATACAGAATTTTAATAAAGTTTGATTTTGAGTGACCAAGCACATGGACCAGTTACTTCAAGATGGCTACCAGGTAAGGTCATTTTTTTACAGTTAATTGGAAATATTGTCTTGTCAGAATGCTTACACGACATTTTGATTATCATTACCGCAACAGATGCTTATTAAATGTTCATTTAATTAATAGAAGCATAATACTTTGATTTTAAATGCATGTGCAGAATCTCCAAATTATGTTCTTTCAGGTTTGTCATGTCATTTTGAAAATATGTCAGTGTTGATGTTTTCTGACTGTTGCGGTAATGAGATCTTTTAGGACTAATTTTTTAAATTATGTTACAAAAAGTGTTAAATGATAAGTAAAAGTTTTTAAATTAATGTCCCCATTTACTCCAGACTTTGTTTTTCAATGTCTGGTGGGAAAAAAGTAAATTTAAGCAATTTTTACATTTTCATGCTTGACATGTTTAAAACCAAGTTTTCGTGAGAATCACCCATATAACAGTTGGTGTCTGCCTGCTGTTTTCAGCCCCGTTAAAATGCTTTAGTGTGCACACCCCCTAAAACCTTATTTCAGTCTTATTGAAAAGTGTTACCCGTTTTTTAACCAAATTAATTTTATGAACTCTGACTCGAACTGACGATGCCCACTGAGTGAACATTGTCTCAGAGCTGTGTGCCAACCACTAGGCCGTGGCTCAGTGTAAAGTGGCAATTTATATGATGCTTTAGTTCATGACTCAGTCTTATAAAGCAATGTTCAACAGTGATTTAAAATGAAAAGAATCTTGCCGAGCGCTGATCAAAGATACATTTATTCTGCTTTGAAATTGTTCAGAATGTGAAACAATGTAAGATTGTGTACTTGGATGAAATCACGTGTCCATATATTTCATGGATATTGTGTGCAAGGTAGAGTAAAAGTCTCTCTCTCTCTCTCTCCTCAATTTATTGTGCGCCTGACGTCAGTACTAGCCTTTCATCAGCAGTGCCATTAATCATTGTGCTGCAGTAGTCACTGCCTCACTCATTTTCATTGTGTGTTTGTCGCTA
The DNA here is from genome assembly GCF_027580225.2 of Misgurnus anguillicaudatus. Taxonomy (NCBI): domain Eukaryota; kingdom Metazoa; phylum Chordata; class Actinopteri; order Cypriniformes; family Cobitidae; genus Misgurnus; species Misgurnus anguillicaudatus. Next base: position 30,072,837 of record NC_073354.2, on the reverse strand, counting down.
TGTTTCACTGCCCTTTTTATCCCACACTCGCTTGTGTTCTCCATTCATTCCTCTTTATCTTTAATTGACTGTGTTCGGAATAGTATACTGGCGTACTGCTCAGCATATACAGTACAGTACTCTGCCTACTATTATTATATGCTGTATGAGAATGTAGTATGCAAACTTTTGTAGTTAAATAGTACAGAGTTGACTGCATTATGGAGCATGTTAAAGGAATAGTTAGCCATAAAATAAAAAAATCTCCCAATTTACTTAACCATAAGCCATCCCAGATGCGTCTGACTTCCTTTCTTAGTTGAACACAAACCTTCAAGTCGTCTTCTTATTTGGGGGTCAACATGGCGAAGCTTTAAAAAATAATAGAAATTACTTCCGTGGGTTAATTTCTTCTAAAGTAAAATGATGTGTTTGTAAAAGAAAATAGTTAATTTTGTGCTGATTTAGGGCCCTATTTTATTAATCTAAGCGCATTGTCTAAAGCGCACAGCGCAACGTCTAAATGGGCGTGTCCTAATCCACTTTTGATAATTTAACGACGGGAAAAATGGTTTGTGCGCCGAGCGCATGGTCGAAAAGGGTTGGTCCTATATTTTTTAATGAGTAATGGGAGTATTTTGGGCGTAATATAAACCAATAAACCAATGAGAGTCTCAGCTCTCATCCTCTTTAAAAGCCAGTTGCGCTGGCGCTATGTCTAATCCCTATTTAGATGACGGACTTTGTAAACTGAAAAACTAAGCGGAGGAAGAAGATCCCCAGTTTAAGATTAATGTTAAATAATTGTGTTGTTTTTCACTTGTATTGAAATTGTAATTTTTTTTAAAACCTTTAAAACCCGTTTACTTTTAGGCATGAAAGTAAAAAAGCAGGCTTTTAATTGCTTTCAATGTATGGCTATCCAATATCATCAAAAAATTATTTACAAGTATGTAAGAAAAGGTTTGTACTCTAAAAATACTTTATTTGGAACAAACAGGAGATAAAGAATTTACAAATGGCTTTCGGCACGTTTCAGGACTTGGACAGCGTCACAAGTTTTTTTTAAGCATTACTTAAAAATGTTTCTCATCTCACCATATCCACAGGTACAGAGTCTTCATATACAATACCAGTGAGGTAGCATTTTAAAAAAAACATTTAAAAACAAATGCATTTGTTTAAAGCAAAGCATTTATTTACTTACCAGGCTGCAAGTGAAACAGCTCTTTACACCTTCTAACGTCTCATAATTAGTCCTCATTTATGTCCAAGAGACTCAATAATAATCTTTTACATTCAATCCTTTAATCTTTCATATTTAAAAGCGTTTTTGTGCTGCTGCGCATTCATGTATGTGATGAGCAAACCAGCGATGTCGTCCCGTTTATAGGCGCATATTACTAATGCGCTCTTTAAATAACAAAAAACATATTGCGCCATTGACTTTAGACCAGGTTTTTGTTGGTCAATGGCGTAGTCTATTTTAGTTGCCTCAAAATAGCAACGCGCCAACAGTGCGCCTGAACACACCTCGTTTTCAGACCAGAATGCCCATGGGCGCAAAAGGGGGCGCAAATGCATTTGCTATTTAAACAACGTGGCGCTGAACGTGAAAATGATAATTGCGCAGGGTGAAAACTAGCAAAATACACTTGCGTTGCGCATTGCACTGCATTGCGCCGGGTCTAAGATAGAGCCCTTAAAGATCGATAAGGCGGCACGTCAATAATGTAAAATCTCACAAGGTGTGTCTACGCATATGACAACTAGTCACAAGACATGCAAGAACCAATAAGATTCAATGTTATCGACGTACAGCCACGTTACCATGGATACACAAATAATCAATCTCTGAACAAGTTTAAAATATTAATATAATAAGAAAGGAAATCATATACATCTGGGATGCATGCATGAGGGTAGTTATATTATAGAGTATATAAGTTTATAAGTTAATACTTTTTTTAAAGGTCCCATATAAATATCTTTATTAAGTGCAAAAATGATCCAGAAATGTTTTTACATGTCCATTTACAACCCTAGGATTTGACCTTTGCATGAAAACGTAAACGTAACTGTAAAGTCAATAGTAGAACTTCAGCCTAAATGCTAGCATATAGCATTAATTAGCATGTAGCGCTAACTCAGAAATCACAACTTCGTTTTTAGCATTTTAACAACTTTGTAATTAATTTAATGTTACGGGCCTACCTCTCGACTGTAACATCTAAGTCAGTGTTATTTTGAGATTGGCCTGTTTTCCATCAGTCTTTTGCTTGCACGAGGTTTACATAAAAATTAGGAAACAAACGCATTTGAGGCTCACGATATGTAATTACCTTGTACAGAACTCTTATTATTCATCTTGATTAATACAGTTTTTTATTCTATGGCACCTTTAAATCCAAGGAATTCAATCACTCTGAAGGTCACCCTAACTCGGATGGTCATTCTAGACAGACATCTCAACGCAATCTTCATCCACCTATCTATTACTGCAAATTGCCAGCAGTTCAATGACCTTTCTCCTTGTGTTTTATCAAACGCAGAATTTCTCTGTTAAGTGTATTCAGGTGGTTTCAGTTCAGCGAATCATCTGCCTTCGCACCCTGCAGATGCAGGAACGTTATCGGCCTCATCAAATTAAATATGTCCAGAGAGGAAATAAAGGACATCTGGCAACCTGATTCTGCTTAAGGTGGATCTGATAATAACCGTGCACAGAAATTGAGTGTGAATGTGCGTGCATGTACACGCCTTTATGTGTCCATATTAAACCTTTCAGTAGAATTTAAAGTACTTTGAAATAGAATTTAAAGCATTATGAACTGTATTACAGAATTGTAAATAGTAAGACCAAGAAAAAAAAAATTGTTCATCTAAATATGAAAATTCTGTCATAATGTATTCACAGTTGTATATAACTTTGTTAAACACAGAAAAAAGTATGTATTAAAATTGTGAGACACATACGGAGCCCCTAAGGGGACATGGAGCAAAAGTTAAATAAAGTTTAGTTACACTTGCGCATAGGAAACTATCGCGTGAAATTATTGATCTTAGTTCCTTACCATCTTTAAACTTCTTGCGATTTTCTTTACAACTGAAAGTGTCTGACACACTTCCAGTCTATCTGGGGTTTTTTTTGCGTAGTGTATTTCTGTATAATGTGAGAGCTGAATTGCTGTCTGTGTTGATTCATTGCATTCTGTGTTCAGTGGAGAAGTGACAGATTACAGCATTTCCATTACAAAGCCCAAACAGATTGGTTTAGATTCCCAGCCACTGCTATTGTGATTCAACACTTGTGGACTGTCACTAACCCTTGAGACAGCACTCAATCTGTGAGACAGACAGAAAAAGAGAGACAGCACGTTTATTATGTCACAATTCTCCCGTACTGCCTGCGGTCAAGTGATTCTCTAGTATAAGGATGTGACATTAGTGCAGAAAAACAAGGTTTATCTTAAGCTAGTCTCTCTGTAAATATGTGTGTCCACATGTGTCACATCTTCTATGCCAGTAGTTTCCAACCTGGGGTCCGGGTCTCCTTAGCGGGGCGCCAGAGTATACGAGGGGGCGCGTGATCCGATATAAAATGTTCCACTAAAGAATATTTAGTTGCCGGAAAAACAGTCATTGTCAGGGAAGCATTTTCTCTTAAAGAGTTAACTCTTCAGTGGTGGGAAAAGAGTTAAAGAACATAAACTTTAGCTGTTAACTGAATGCATGGTTTCTGATTCAGAACATTGTATGATTTCAAAAATTATTAAAAATTATTTTTTGTTTTTTTCATTCTTCTGTGTGATCCTGTTGGAAGGACACTAAAGACATTGTTCCCTAACAAAGTCCCTAACATTATTGCATTTCAGCAACGGTTGTTGATCCTTTTTAACGAATCATTTCAATCACAATTCGTATGATTTAGCCTCAGTTGGTGGCACATTGGTAGCAGTGCAATGGTCATGGGTTTGATCCAAGGAAACACTTTATTTACACATTATTTTCAAGAAAACATTTTCTTAGTATTTTTGTCTTGTTACAAATATCAAAAAATTCTGAAATTAAGATGCTTTTTCTTGATGAGCAAAATGACCCAAGAAAATAATTCTAGTTTTTAGACCAAAAATGTCAAATTTAAGTGATTTTGTGCATAAAACAAGCAAAAAAATCTGCCAATTGGGTAAGCAAAAAAATCTTGAACATTTTTCTTAAACACTAAATTCAAGAAAAATTTGCTAACCCCATTGGCAGATTTATTTGCTTGTTTTATGCAGAAAACCACTTAAATTTGATATTTTTGGCCTAAAAACTAGAGTTATTTTCTTGGGTCGTTTTGTTCATCAAGAAAAAGCATCTTAATTTAAGAATGTTTAGATATTTTTACTGAAAACAAGACAAAAATACTAAGCAGAAAGTCATTTTTTGCAGTGTAGTGATAAAGTTATAAAGTGTTTTGGATTGAAACGCTGCCAGATGTGTGAATGTGTCTGGATTGTGAATGTGTCTGGACTCTGGACTGTGAGCAGTAGATCACGCTAGTTTTCAAGATATTTTTTTGTAATTTATGTCAAAAAAAAATCTAAATTAAGTTCAATTCAAAAGACGTGTATTGTATTTCACATTTATCCGTACGACCACATTTGTTCATTTTTGTACGATTTGCTTCTGCCCCTGTGACGTTGCGGTTAGGGTTAGGCTTTAATAATTGATTTTTCAACGTTTTTCAGATTCGCTTTGTACGAATTCATATGAATTAGCCAACTCGGAAAATGCAGGTACTTACGAATTCCTGTAAGATCATGCGGTGAATTTTTATAGTGCATGATACAACATCTAATCCTTTCAGTAATATTTATTTGTTTGTGTGATTGTCCCTTACGAAAATTAACCACGGTGTTTTAATCAATACGCCAAAAACCATGTTTACAACAAAAATCGTTGTTATTCTGCTCTGTAATTAAAAGCATGCCATGACATGTTTAGTAAGTATTCCTCTGCTCTTTCCTTGTCATTCTCAAGGACCATTATGTCATTTGCACAGTCACTATCAGAGAGCACAATATACCAGCAGTCTCATATCCATCCATGACAGTGAAGCCTGCTCAGATTATCAGCAACCATATAGACGTTTCTGCGCCAGTGTCATGTGGTGAGACCATTTCCCCTCTCAAGGTTGTCTTGGTGCCAAAGTCATTAAAGCAGCCCGTTTATTGACTCGCTCAGATAAAACCAGCGCTCTCATCGGTAAAGGACGATGAAACATACTCTCACAGCTCCCTTCTATCAGCTCTCGGAGTGCTGGAAAGGTAAACATGATCTTCTGGAGACGCTAGTGCAGACAATGTGATGAGTCAACTGTCTGCTCGAGTCCATTTATAACAGAGACTGACCTTTTTGTTGGTCCCACTAGTACAGAGCACTCACATGCTATATTTTTCCAATCTTACCCTGATTTAGATTGCTTTATTACACGGACGTCTGGTATATGTGATTGGTCAATTGCAGCATTCGGTGGTCAGATATTTGTGTGATGTATTGCTTTAAGTAAAAGAGGATCAAACAGCCAGGGCTGCAGATTCCTACTGTACACTCCAAAAAATAAAGGTTCATAATAGGGGTGCAACATATCACAAAACCCACGGTTCGGATCACATTATGTTTTTTGAGGCACGAATCTGATCATTTTTCGGATCAGCAAAAAAAAGTATGGGAAAAATCTAATAACAAATCAAGAAATTACAAACATTTATAAAAAAGAACAAAGTTGCACATTACGTAAGGTCTGAAATCATTAGGTACACAAATCAAATGAATAATAACACTGTCTTTATTGTGTTAATTAAATGTAATTATTATTTTTTTAAAGCTTCAGAAGTGATTTTATCTTTGTCTTGGGTTGTTTGATTACAATTAATGACACAGACTTAAGGTCAATTGAGGTTACTGTCTCTTTAAGACCAAACATGCACAGACTGCATATCTCTCCATGTGTGCACTACTCGGTGCCCTTAAACGCGCGCACACACACAGACAGAGGGCAAATTACAAACGGCGCAGCATAAACAGACATCCCACATAAAAACTTTACATTGTTTTTCATTGCTCTATTAGCAAAATAATAGAGTATTTTAGTATTTTAATGAGAGAGAGTAGCACAACTCTCTAAAGTTTACACATCAAGAGTTCTGATCTTTAATATGATTACGTCTGACTCGAGCTGGACCGGGCGCGGATCAACTGCAATCCGTTGCAGCACTAGTTCCTAAAAGGTTCTTTGTTAGGCTGTATGGTCCCATAAACAACCATTAACTCTTTCCCCCATTGATGAGTTATCTCGTCAATTAAGAGAAAACATTTGCATAAAAAAGTGTTCCTGATGAGTTATGTTGATCTGTAATACCGCGATTATCCACTAGATGGCTCTTACCCAATTTATAAAAAATTATTTACTAATTTTAAACTCTGTGTATGTTTTGATAATCATTCTGAATCTGATCTCTAACAAAATTCCTTCACAAAAATGCAATTATTTCAGTTTTTTGCTAAAAAAATATTTTTTTAAGAAAAATACCCAGAGTTTATAAGCAGAGAAAAAAATATAGATAGGATGAAAGTTTTTTCCCCATTTTGTTTGTTTGAAAACAGAGGGTCTGTTCTTTCATTTGATATATTTGTATGTTTATATATTTTTAAAAGAAAAATTTCCTGGAAGGCATTTTGTGAAACTTTTGTGAAAGTCACAATGCTGCCGGGCAACTTTTAAAAAAATGCTGCCGGGGAATGAGTTAAGTTCCGTCCAGATGCGTAACTGCGACAAGGCACACGCGTCCGATAAAACCGTCTTTTATCATAAAGTGCTGTGAGACACGTTCCAACCCAGTCTCACGGCAAGTCATGTTATAGTCACAAAATATTTGATTAATTTATTTGTGTTTGTGGCATGATATTCTGCTTTTTTGTTCCATTGAGCACGAATGTCTTTTTCGTGACAATTATTTAAAAATAGGAAAAAAAAGAAAACAATATAAAATGACACAAAAGTCATGCCACAGACAGAAAAACTATATTTATAGAAATTTGCCATGAAAAAGACATTCGTGCTCAAGGCACAAAAAAGCTGAATTTGGTGCCATGAACATGAATAAATTAATCAAATATTTTGTGACTATAACACGACTTGTTATAGTCGTGTTATAGGGTAGTTTATACATGAATAAAAGATCATGAAAATGTTTTATTAATTTATTAACTTAGATATTTTACATTGTTGCTTAATTTTATTTAGCCAGTAAAATTATTGCATTTTTCTCAAATAATCAATATCGATTAGTTCTAATAAACAGCCATGTAAGTGGTATAAACCTCCCTCGAGACACATCAGCATTGCTGACTTATACATGGAGTAATTTCTGACTAAACAATGTTTTGTATTCTAATAGACATTTTGCTCGTATGGTTTGTCATCTAAACAGTAAGTGAAGTGCGTGAACATCTGGCATCAGAAACAAAAATAGCCTCCTAAATTTAGAAGGTTTTTTTGTTGACTGTTAAAATGATGTCAGTCTGAGATATTAATAATACACTCGTCACGAGTGGGCAAATACACCTCATCTCTTTGTCTCTCTTGCTGCCCATCTTATTTTAGACCTCCTGCTTTTATTCCCTCAATGGTTATGCTGTGTATGACGCGACTGCTTATAAATCTGCAGCGCTGAGTCACACTGCTGTCCTGTTTTGTAACCATCAGCCAACCTTCCCACTAATATATTGCCTGCCACTATCTGACTAAGTGACACAAATACTGTTAGAGGGAGACAGACATTCAATAATAAGCTGTTGGATTTGCCTACGGCAGTTCAGCTGTGAATTGTGCTGCGATCCCAAGGTCATGGGTTAAAATACCAGGCAACACAGTATATATACTGTAAATGTATGGTATAATGCAGCTGTGTGGCACATAAAATGTTTTAGAGGAAAAATGTATGGCTTCCAACTTTTATTGCTCATACTGTATGTTGCTTATTCATTTGATGGTTTTTTAGGTGTTTCATTTAAGTATCAACATAGTAGCTTAAAGGTGCAGTGTGTAATTTTTAGAAGGATCTCTTGACAGAAATGCAAAATAATATACAAAACTATATTATCGGGGGTGTATACAGACCTTTTTATAATGAACTGTTATGTTTTTATTACCTTAGAACGAGACGTTTTATCTAAAGGGTCCCCTTACGTGGAAGTCGCCATTTTGTGCTGCCATGTTTCTACAGAAGCCCTAACGGACAAACTTTTTTTACTAAGTTGTCTCCGACGATAATGTTTTTCTGGTGGTGGCTACCGTAGCTTCTCTATGCGTTTTAAAAGCGAGGGGTGAGCAGTGGACTGAGCCGTTGGTTGCAATTTGCAACCTCACCACTAGATGCTAATAAAATGTACACACTGCACCTTTAAGAGAAATAAAAAATAGAAACAAATGAGACCATTTTAAAAATGCTTCGAAAAGTGTACAGCTGTAAAATAAATGTAGATGGATATAAGCTGGATTTGTGCAAATGTAACAAGAAATGTGAGATGTTATATTGTGAGCTCAGTTTGTGACATTGTTGATCTGTTCGGAAACCCCAATGGAGACATTTTGTGAGATTTGTGTGTATTTTTCTTTGTATAGAAGACTTAAAGGGACACTCCACTTTTTTTGAAAATATGCTTATTTTCCAGCTTCCCTAGAGATAAAGGTTTGTTTCTTAACGTTTTGGAATCCATTCAGTCGATCTCCAGGTCTGGCGGTATTACATTTAGCATAGCTTAGCATAATCCATTGAATCTGATTAGACCATTAGCATCTCGCTAAAAAATAACCAAAGAGTTTGGATATTTTTCTTATTTTAAACGTGACTTTTCTGTAGTTACGTTGTGTACTAAGACCGACGGAAAATTTAAAGTTGCAATTTTCTAGGCCAATATGGCTACTATACTCTCATTCTGGCGTAATAATTAAGGACTGCTGCTGTAACATGACTGCAGCAGGCGTAGTGATATTACGCAGTGCCCGAAAATAGTCTCCTTCTATTGAAAGTTACTAAGGGGACTATTTTGGGCAGTGCGTAATATCACTACGCCTGCTGCAGGCATGTTACAACAGCAAAGTCCTTGATTATTATGCCAGAATGACAGTATAGTTCCTAGCCATATCGCCTAGAAAATCGCAACTTGTAATTTTCCGTCAGTCTTAGATCACGATGTAACTACAGAAGAGTCAAGTTTTAAATAGGAAAAATATCCATACTCTTTGGTTGTTTTTAGCACTATGCTAATCAGATTCAATGGATTGTGCTAAGCTATGCTAAAAGTGGTAGCGCCAGACCCGGATATCAGCTGAATGGATTTCAAAAAAGGTAAAAACCAAATGTTTAACTCTAGGGGAGCTGGAAAATGTGGAGTGTACCTTTAAGCAAAGTTTGCCTTTCATTTTACTGAGATATCAAATGCATCTCATGTGCAATTACTCATTTAGTGAGACGAATAGGATGCAGTGTATGACTAAATAAGCGCAGCTTTGGCGAGCAAGCCTTCATAAAAGAGGCAGTGATGTCATCGCATGGAGCGAGTGAGTAGGGGGGGCTCACGCTTCACTAGCTCGCCCGCCCGCCCGCTCTTGTAGAACTGCCGAGAGCGCACACACGCTCAGAGTTACAGCAAGCTTTTCAGAGCAGGAAACCAGCACATCTAAACACAGAGCCTCGCGTGCATCCAGACACGCTCCGCACACACTGTCTGTCAGGGGCCGGACATCTCTGAACGCTGAGTGAGGCCAGCATGCCCTCCAGAAGCGTGGACTGTAATATCTCCACCCTCATCGCCTGTGCGGTGGACGTGGAAGTGTTCACCTATCAAGAGGTCAAGGTAGGGCAGAAACATCAAGCGTGACTGCATGTTTTTATTAGGATATATGGATCACGCTGATTTAGAGAGATATTTAGGCGGTGTTACTCGCTCATTCATCATTTTGAAGTACAAATAAAAAACGTTAAAATGTTTAGACTTGGGAACAGTAAATTCAGGCTGGATACTTTAAAATAAAGTACACAACATAAGATGTTTTAATCATGTGAATTTTAAAAGTGGGTTGTTTCAACTTTATCTCAGATGAAAATTTATCCCAAACAAAATTTTAAATGCGCAGACATTGCTCTTTCTTAGCTGAGAAGATTTGGTCTCTAACGTTTGTTTGTCTTACATTTAATATGCATAAATAAGACAATTGTTGACATTTTAGAGAATTAAGAGATGTAATATTAATATGTGACCCTGGACCACATTCATAAGTAACAAGGGTGTATTTGTAGCAGTAGACAACAATACATTGTATATGTCACAATTATATATTTTTTTAATCATTAGGAGAAAAAGATCATGTTTTATCAAGATATTTTGAAAATGTAAAATGTATTTATCATTAGTAATACGTGTTGCTAAGGACTTCATTTGGACAACTTTAAAGGAAAACACCACAGTTTTTCAATATTTTACTATTTTCTTACCTGAACTTAGACGAATTAATACATGCCTATCTTTTTCAATGCGTGCACTTAATCTTTGTATAGCGTGTCGTGAATGTATTAGCATTTAGCCTAGCCCCATTCATTCCTAAGGATCCAAACGGGGATGAATTTAGAAGCCACCAAACAACACTTCCATGTTTTCCCTATTTAAAGACTGTTACATGAGTAGTTACACGAGTAAGTATGGTGGCACAAAATAAAACTTTGTTTGGAGCCATAGGAATGAATGGGTGGGGCTAGGCTAAATGCTAACACATTCAAGAAGCGCTGTACAAAGATTAAAAGTGCATGCATTGAAAAAACGTAAAGTATGTATTCATTAATCTAAGTTGAGGTAAGAACATAGTAAAATATTGTGTTGTTTTCCTTTAAAGGCGGGGTGCATGATTTTTGAAAAACACTTGTAGCCAATCAGCAGTAAGGTGCGTGTCTACTAAATGACATCATTGACTGGGTTGCATATGTGTGTGGCGGGTCTATCAAAAGAAGGTCCAGATTCTATTGGGGTAGGGCGTGTTCGTTAAGGTGATTTCAAATATCAACATTGGCTTTCAGAGATCACGCACCCCGACTTTAAAGGTGATTTTTTTTCAATATTTTCATTTTTTGCACCCTCAGATTCCAGATTTTTCAAATAGTTGTATCTCCGAAAAATGTTGTCCAATCCTAACTGTGGGTTCACACCAGCCACGTATGAGGCGTCAAATTCGCGTCTACCATGTCTAGTTTGCCGCTTGAACATTTTGATTTTACTCGCTTCATTCGCGCGTGAAATTCAAATCATGGCGACATTAACATGGACATTTGCGTCATGGGAGGGGCTTCTGCGACTCTGCTCGCTTCCTGTAATCACATCACTACTAGAGCAAGCTCCTGATTGGTTAACGCGGCGCGTTTTTCCGCCAAATGTCAAATTTGTCAACTCGCACGTTTCCCGCGGCAACGCTCAATTCGTGCTGCACTAAACGGCTCATTCGCGCCGCGAGACCTCCAGATGCACATCAACGTGTCTTCACATTGACTTAACATTGAAATCACTCGCGCTTGACACCTCTACCGCGGCTGTTGTGAACGCAGCATTACAAACCATACATCAATGGAAGGTCTATTTCTTTCTTTTTCTTCTTTTATTGTTTTTTGATAATGTATAAATATCAATTTTAAAAAAATTACCCTTATGACTGGTTTTGTAGTCCAGGGTCACATATTATGACTAGATTTTGTTAAGAAATGAGTCAATATTTAAATCGTTTAATAAAAATTGAGATCAGTTATTGTTGAGAGATTTTCCTCTAAAACTCCTCTAAGAAACGTGAGATCACCAGGGTCTCTTTCATCCGAAAAAAACTTTATTTATTCAATATAAATGATCATTGCTGTTTAGGGGGATCATTGCTGTGTTTTTCTCAGATAAAGACAAACAAAAAGCTTGTGAACTAAAAGCTTGTGCTCTAATAAGAGAGGAACGTTTCATCTCGTGTCTTCGAGTGAATGTTCTTGTAAACTGGCCTCTTTAAATGATTTTCTGTCGAATGTTTTTCTGCTACCCGCTGGTTATATTGCACTCAGAGGTATTTGTCTGTGAGCAGGTATGCAATGAGTCACACTGTTGTTGTGACAGCTCTTTCATTCACACTACACACCATTCATTAGGAAAAATCACTTTCTTTTGGATACATCATTTTTCTGCCCCTCTCCCCATCTTTCTCTGAATTCTGTGATGCTCGCATCTTCCTGTCAGACCTTTAGGGTCGTTATTGATGTCACATGCTAAATTTGGATTGGTGTTTGCGTTCAAGCTCTAATGGTTCACTGCAGCTGGTCTGGAAGCAGTAAAATGTCCTGGTGTAATACCTGCGTGGTGACCAGGGTCAAATCTGGTCAGGCCAGAGAGATCTTTGGTGTATTTTGTCACCTGACAGCATAGCGACTATGTTTGGTATTTTAATGGAAAATGTAAGGAATGTTTTCAAAGATCCATCTGTCTGGAGTGGAGGGAATAGAAATAGAAAGGAATTTTTGTCATCATGGAAGCATTTACAAAGGAAAAATTCACGTCTGTAATGTTTTTCAGAGCGGATGTAGAATGGGACTTGGTTACATTAGGACTTTATTGAATTGTATACAACTATACAAAATTACTTACAACGGAAATAGGACTGCACGATTTGGGTAATTTTTCCCATTGCGGTTATTGATGCTTATATTGCGATGTGCGATTGCGATTATACTAAATTGTATCATGAGTCAACTTGATGGGTTTTAAGGAAAATCCACACACAGTTTAGTGATAATGCTAAAATGTGTATTTGTAAAACTAGAAATGTTTTCGTATTGCCACGTGATGTAGCAACTGCTCAGTGTCAGTAATCCTAAATCCAAAATACCGCCATACAACAGACGTAGAGGGTTTTTTAGCTACCAGATCACTGTCAACCTCCTCTGCATCCATCTTCACTCTGGTATAAGTGACGACACACACCACACACGTGCATGCCACACGTGCACTGCCTTTTTTGTTCGTTTTTCTTTCTTTTTTTAAACAGCAAGGAAAATCATCAAACTGTTATTAGAAAGTTTGTGTTAACAAGTCCACACATTTATTTATTTAATATAATTGCAACATTTTGCTGTCATATAATTGCACAGGCTGACATCACGATTGCGATTGCGATGCGATTAATTGTGCAGCACTAAGCGGAAACAACAATTTCAGTACTAGAGGATGTTGTTTTTTTGTGTTACTTAAATGATGTGAACCAATGAGTTGTTTACAACACAACCAAGATATTTCTATGCAACAAGGTATGAGACAGGCCCGGATTGGCTAATTGAGAGGACCAGGAGAATTACCGGTGGGCCGGTCTGTTTTTTTTTGCCACGAGGTCCGGTGTTGTCATGCCACCGGGTTGAAGGTTGCTGTACTTGAATAATACCAGTGGTGGCTCGTCGTGACTGCTCTTCAGAGAGTCGCAAATTCAAAATATGTGTTCAAGTGTCATGTGTTTTGCTCGTGTTTTCAAAATATGTGAACCAGTGCACCACATGTTTTGTCAAAATAAGTGCCTGCTGCACACGCGTCAAAACCATTTATGATAAAAGAGATGCTCACGTTCACAAAATACACACAGGACACTCCATTAACAGTAAACTCTGATAACGCATAAAATTATGCGAGTATCTGGCAAACGCGAGCGTCTCTTTTATCATAAACCCTTTAGACATGTCTGCAGCAGGCACTTATTTTGACACGTGATGCACATAAGTTCACTCGACGCGCCGAACACATATTTTAAAATTACAAACCACACACATGATGGGCTACATCAGTGTTTCTCAAACTTTTTCAGCCCAAGGACCACTTTATCTTCCAATTTTTTTCTGAGGACCACCTAACAAAATCTCACTCTAACACGCCCCCCAAAAAACAACATAATAGGAAGGATAAGCTAAATTTAAGTTTAATATGCAACTGTTTCAAGTCAAAAACTAATTTTTTAAACACAAATGCAATGCTATGTTCAGAAATTATTATATGAATTTTATTTCATTAGAAAAAGTAAATGTGAAATGAGTTGCAGCTTAATTTGAACAACAAACTGCACATGTGAAAAAAAACTGCAATAAACATACTATAACAGCCTAGGTCCAACTTAATGTTATTCCAAAGAGCCCTTAGTTTAAAACTGAGGGGGTGGGTATATGAGGTTTATGATTGTAACTATGGTAACAATAAAATTAGGGATGCACGATTTATCTGCTTATTTTTAATATTATCGGTTATCGGTCTTAAAGCAAAATTAGGCAGATAAATGAAAGCCGATAAATGATGGATTATTTTGGTTTGTTGAACCACTTCACTTGCTCATTGCTGGCCATGTGGAGTTTTGATTGGTGCTTTTTGTGACATAGCACGAAGATGACACGTGTTGCGGGCTTAAGAAGAGTATGCTAGTCTAGCGCAAAGACAAGATGTCCGTGGTCTGCAAGTTTTTCATTGTGAAAATAATATGAATATTTATCAGCCTATAGATATCGGTTATTGGCCCCCAAATCTAAAGAGTTATCGGTTATCGGTATCGGCCAAAATTTCCATATCGGTGCATCCCTAAATAAAATGCTGGAAAAAATGTTCCCCTTAATGTCCAAAATCACAGAAATTACAGGAATTTTACACATGAAAGAAAAACTAGTACATTAGAAAACTAATAGATCTGTGGATTTTAGCTGCTTTCAGTTGACGCTTGATCCTAATTCTTTTGACTCCTCTTTGGTTTAGCCACCGATCCATTTTTACGTTATTGGCAAGAACTGATATCACAGTTTCACAAGTGCATTAAAAATCTACTTAAATAAGTGATGATTCTATAAACACTTGCCTAGTTTAGGTCATCTTTTGGACCACACTTTGAGAATTACTGGGCTACATACATGTTACGATGAACTTCGCATTGTGCGCCCTTGAAAAAAGAAGTCATCGGCCGCCACTGCTCATAAGCATCACTGCTAATGATTATAATAAGAACATGCAGTGTTTTCATCCTCTCTGTTTCTTGTCCTGCCTCTCAAGTTTCCAAGTCTGTGCCGCTTCTTAATGCTGAGTAAAAGCAGGGCGAGCAGCAGGCTTTTCACATTTATTTGCTCCACGCAGGGAACGTTGCAAGTCAGAAGGTCACTTTCATTTTTCTGTGTGCCACGGAGGTGACCTGCTTCCTCTAATAACAGTGTGGACATCTTATACTCTGCAGCGAAGTCTTAATTTCCTGTCATAACGGTTCAACGAATAGTCATCCAAATATTAGATCAGTACTTTTCCGTCCTTTGCCTTTGCAGACTGAGGGAACTATCAATAAGCATTTGATTGTCCACTGCTTGTTAGTGCCAGACTCTTGAAATAAATTGCGGTTTAATGTTGGCCATTATCTTATGTTGCAAAATGAGATCATTCTCTTTTGTCATGCTCAGGACTATCAAATCACAGACCAATTTGTTTTCCTCATGATTTGAGTATTCTCATCTGGAATCTTCAGACTGCAAGGATCAGTCACGGTTTATTATTATTAAACCCTGGGATGTATACTTAAGTTATATCTCAGTTGTTTCTCTTAGATATAATGAAAATAGTTACAGAGTGTAAAATAAAACTTTTGCTTATTTATTCTCTTCTCAGGCTACTTTAAAGGGGACATTTTATAAGACTTTTTAAAAAAGTAAAATAAACCTTACTGTCCCCAGAGTACGTATGTGAAGTCCTATCTCAAAATAGCATATAGGTAATTTATTATAGCAGGTTAAAATTGCCACTTTGTAGGTGTGAGAAAAAAATGTGCCATGCCGGTTTTGGGTGTGTCCTTTAAAATGCAGATAAGCTGATCTCTGCACTAAATGGCAGTGCCTTGGTTGGATAGTGCAGATTAAGGGGCGGTATTAAGATGATCCCCTTCTGACATCACAAAGGGAGCCAAATTTAAATGACCTATTTTTTCACATGCTTGCAGAGAATGGTTTATCGAAACTAAGTTACTGGGTTATTCTTTTACACATTTTCTAGTTTAATAGAAGCACTGGGGACCCATTTGTAGCACTTGGATATATCAAGAAGGCAAAAGCATCAAATTGTTTTATTTAAACGAACAATGAGGTAGGTTTTTTAATACAAGTTAACCTTTAAGCGTCAAAATTTAGTAAGCTTTGTCAGAGAAGTGTTAATAAACAGCACCAACAATGTCCTGTAGGCTGCCATTATCGAAATACGTACGTACAGTATAGACGGTTTCAGCAGTAACAACATAAGCAAGCGGCGTCTGTGATTAACACGTAACTTCCTGTAAACTGCGCTAAGAATAAATACAACAAAGTACTTTAAACGTAGTTTATTTATATAACAAGCAAAAAAATACAACAGGTAGGTTATCTAGGAAACCAAAACATTTTTCATTTTCTACGAGGTATTTGTTTTAAGAGTTCAGTTTAGCAAATAGTCAGACCTTTAAAAAAAAACTGAAACCGGAAGTAAAGGTCGGACCAGACGCATAACGCGTCACCGCACGTGCATCCGATGAAACGGTCTATAGTCACGTACATTTTTTTTTTATTTTTCGTGATACTGTCACGAATTTTCGTGTTTTTTTCGTGATCGTTTCACGAATTTCTGTTTACGTGTCATTGTCACGTATTGGTTACTCAACTGTTTTGTCCTATTTTCTTACCATTGTCGCTTCGGTTTACGGTTAATTTTACATAAAATGAAATCCAAACCCAATCCTAACGCCAGGCTACAATGGTTAGAAATATAAAAAATAAATCAGAAAGAAATAGTATAAACCAAAACTTAAAATGACATCCTAACGCAAACACCAAATCTAACCCTAAACCGAAATGACAATGGTTTGAAAATAGGAAAAAGCTGTTACCAATACGTGACAATGACACGTAAACAGAAATTTGTGATACTGTTACTTATAAAACACGGAAATTGACAGTACGTGACAGTATTACGAAAAAGAGTCTAAAATTTATGTGTCTATAGGTACGTATTTTCGTGAGACTGGGTTTTGTTTTGGCTATACTCATGCATGCCTATAGACTGAATTAACAAATCCGCATGACATCACCATTATTACACATTTGAGTTTATGTAGTTTACACAGACCCAGCACAGGTGTCATTATCAAAAACTTGCACTTGGAAACCCATGTTCAAAAGTTTGTCGACCCCGAAACGTCATTTTCATTTAAACATACTGCCAAAATGTTTAAAAACTTTCCCTGTTTTAGTTTGAAACCATTGTTTTGGATCCTCAGATATCTGGCTATGTTAGAGTATCTGAATTGGTATGGCAATTGCATTGGCACCACAAAGGTCATGGGTTTTATCGCCAGGGAACATAAAGCTTGAATGGACTAAGTCAATTTGGATAAAATACCTGCCAATGGCCTTAACCTAAAAAAAATGACATTTGAATGAAATATAACTAAAATCTGATAAGACCCCATCTCTTTAAAAGTGTAACCACACTGAGCAATAAAATGTACATACTGTCCCTTGTTACATTGGGTAAGGACAAAAACTCAGATTTAGGTAGAGGATATAAATCTGTCGCTTCACGCATAGTTCAGACATAATGTATACTCCACTGAGTCTCTTCTCTGTACCATTTCCACTGTAATATTTATTTTCAGATGTTTTCAGCGTCTGATAGATTGTCTCGCATGCTACGAAAATACGGTCCCTGTGCTAATACTCATCTCTGCAGTTTTAGGCTTGTATTCCCAAGAGAAGCATTGTGATGTTTTATAGTTGCACATTTTAAGAAGTTATATTTAGCCGAGGTCAAAGTTGAACACGAACATGAAGCGCTTAAGGGGATCTGGCTTAGGATCTGTTTAAGATAAATAGCGTTTCTCCATGAAAAGGAAGACTGTTTTTAAAAAGCTCCCCTTTCCTCCTCCCCTATTTGAGGCTAATTCATCTCCCAGCAAACAGAGGATCTGGTCTCGATTAAAAGCAGGGGACTGTTAAATTTGACATTCATTTCGAGATGAATGTTAAGGTTAGGCTCGGTTTATGTTTTTCCTTCTTCCACCCCCTGTTAAGGACCTTTTGCATGCCGCTAAATGAACAGTAAACACACGGCTTGGCTGAGGAACAGCTGTAATTGCTTTAATGCCCACATGCATACCACACCGCCCTCAATGAAGAGAGAAACAGCATAACACCTCGCTTTTTGTAGATATGAAGTACAGCTGCTTAATTCTAATGGAGCCTGTGCTCATACTGTATGTGGAAACCCAGCTATAAAATCATTTAGGGTGATTTCTAAAAAAATCATTAATGTAAAGAACATTATGTGAAAATATAACCTTGATATCTTTATTATTAATTGAGATTGAGATAATTTGATGCTCCAATAGATTATGAGCCTGGATTTCATAGACAGGGTCTCAAATCTCATGCATGTTTACTTCTTAGTATTGTCAGTTGATGCAGTTTGCTGTTTTTCCATCACCTAATCAATCTGAAATTAAGTGATGTGTTATTTTTAGCTTCTTTCTTATCACTGATGGATGTTTCTGTTAGGCAGAAAGCTGCACCGCAGTAATTTCATGCATTATTGGATTGAGATCATGCAAGACGTCAGCACAGGTTGCTTATGTGTGCTTGTCCTTACGTCAGCTTTCAAAACAAATGATTCGCTTTCTTTTTCATGATGTGGCTATACAGTACCTAACTACAGTGTATTTTAATAGTGTATAGCTCAGTGGTAGAGCATTGTGCCCAAAAGGTCAAAGGTTCAAACCAAGGCAACAATACATATAAAAATGTATACCTTGTAATGCTCTGTAAGTCGCTTTGGATATAAGTTTATGTAAAATGCGTAAATGTAATGTTTTACTTTTAAGATGTTCCATATATAAATACATAAATACTAATGAATCATCCCAAAAAAAAAAAATCCAGAAATGGATGAATGTTCCCCATTGCAATTAAATCACTTCCTTATAAAGTGATTATCTGCGAAGCACACATTTTTAAACTAATCAGCTCTTAAAAAACATGCAGAGCTGCCGCATTGTCCTCGCTGTGCCGTTTATAGCTACATTAAAGTGCTGAAATATTATCCCAACATACCCAGATCCTTTCTGATTAGATAGAGGCATATTTTTAGAAAGTTGGAGCAAAATATTCCACTCCATCTATAACCCTGCATCCTCATCCTTCATCTCAGTGTCCATATTTGTAAAGGAATGTCTTTTCTTTCCACAACAAATGCTTGGGTTTAAAATGTTTGTGAAAGGTTTTCAATGTAACTCATTGGCAATATTCAGTCCTATATTCAGAGTTTTTTTGTGATTGTTGCGGGCAAAAATCCTTGATCTTGCGGCACGTTTTCTTAAAAAATGCGATGGAATATGCGGGATATTTATGCAATTTTATGCGATGAAATATAAAACTGCGGGAACTTGCAAAAACTGCAGGAACTTGCAAAAAGCTGCAAACCCCAACTGCAGTTTTCAATGATGTTCATGTCGTGTAATTATGTCACTTCATGATATTCCCATAGCAACAGGGGACATGGCTGTGCATGTGTGAAGTAAATGCAACATATTTCAACTTTCTGCTTATATGTGACTTTTTGCTACGAAACTGTGGGGATTATGAAATCATGCAAGCCCCGCATATTTTGCAAACGGGAATCTGCAATTTATCCGGTGAAAGTGCGGCGTATTTAATAAAAATGCGGACTTTATAATATGCTGATTGTGCATTGAATCATGCGATCGCATAATCACGTTTCTGGAGGGACTGTATATGTAACTTCTAACTATCCACCTCTTTATTGGTTTGTAAAAGAGACCTCAAGAAGGTGCATCTGAGATCAGTGTTGGGGAAAGTTACTTTTAAAAGTAATGCATTACAATATTAAGTTACTCCCCAAAAAAGTAACTAATTGCGTTACTTAGTTCCTAGTGTTGGGCGATATGCGCTATTTTGAGATCGTCCTATCGTCAGCCTGAGAATTCATTCGGCGTAAGCCTCAGTGGACGAGTAGCGGCCAGCTGTGAGTTTCAACGGTTGTACACTCATTATTGGGGTGCATTGCAGGGTTGCATGAGTGCACTCAATAATGTCCACAATGATTTCGAACACCACTAAAAATTGAGTTTCTGTGATATAATTTGGGTTTAAAATTTATAGAATATAGAATTGCATAAGCTGCCCAACATTCTCATAAACTCATCTGGCATCATTGAGAGATGGCCCAACTGTCACTGCTGATGCACACCTCACATCCTGACACGACACATCCACAGCTGTCATCTCCAGGGACAGTCACTCTTGGAACGGAGATGAAGGAATAGACTAGAGGTTTCTCACAGCTTGTGACAGGATACAAGGTGTTTGGCCAGTTGAAGCTGCTGAGTAAAACTTCTCCAGCGATCCATCTGTCTCTATAATGTCTCCTGTATAATTATAGAGGACATTCACTATATTATAAGTGATAACTTAAGCATTCTGTCATTAAATAATCACTATATGATGTGTAGATGAT
Organism: Misgurnus anguillicaudatus; assembly: GCF_027580225.2. Classification (NCBI taxonomy): domain Eukaryota; kingdom Metazoa; phylum Chordata; class Actinopteri; order Cypriniformes; family Cobitidae; genus Misgurnus; species Misgurnus anguillicaudatus. The sequence continues at coordinate 30,052,239 of NC_073354.2, read as the reverse complement.
ATGTCACACTCAAATCAAGAATGTGATAGCCTATGCACATCTGATAAAATTTTTTGTAATTCGTTTAAGGTGTTTTCCCCAACAATTTTGTTGTAAATGTTCTTCTAAAGTGGACTTTAAAGGGACACTCCACTTTTTTGAAAATATGCTCATTTTCCAGCTCCCCTAGAGTTAAACATGTAATTTTTACTTTTTTGGAATCCATTCAGCTGATCTCCGGGTCTGGAGGTACCATTTTTAGCATAGCTTAGCATAATTCATTGAATCTGATTAGACCATTAGCATTGCACATAAAAATAACCAAAGAGTTTTGATTTTTCCTATTTAAACCATGACTCTTCTGTAGTTACATCGTGTACTAAGACAGACAGAAAATTAAAAGTTGCGTTTTTCTAGGCATATATGGTTAGGAACTATATTCTCATTCTGGCGTAATAATGGCGTAAAGGACTTTGCTGCCGTAACATGGTCTTAGTACACAATGTAACTACAGAAAAATCAAGTTTCAAAATATCAAATTTGTGCGATGCTAATGGTCTAATCAGATTCAATGGATTGTGCTAAGCTATGCTAAAAGTGCTAGCGCCAGATCTGGAGATTGGCTGAACGGATTCCAAAACGGTAAAAATCTAATTTTTAACTCTAGGGGATCTGGAAAATGGGCATATTTTCAAAAAAAATGGAGTATCCCTTTAAAGTTGTGTTAACTCTGATTTGCTATTTTAAAAAAGCGTTAAAATGTAAAATGTGTAATTTTGTTGGTTTAATACTTACTACTGTCATATTTTAATGTGCATTTGTTGAATTTCCCCCTACAAAAAGATGAACATTGTGTCTTTGTGGAACTATCAAAAAATTGTTCTGTTTGTTTGAGCATTCAGACCGGCCCAATGTTTATGCATATGGCTTTTATCCAAGTGCATTCAAGCAATACCTTTAATGGGATTATACCCATAAACGTTCTGCTGCTAGCCCAACGCTTTACCGACTGAGCTACAGGCCCACCATAAACCTCATTCACACAGCACTTTGGTCCCAAAAATGTTCTGGGATCGCTCCCGGAAAAAGAACCTAGTAACATTGCCGTAATAACCCGGAAAGCCCTCAGTGTGAATGAGACGCAGAAACAATGTCGTAAGAGGCGTGTTGTAGTGAGGACGCGCATGTCATGGTAACGTGGAGTTATGGTTCAGCTCTTTAAAACCAGGCGTTTACATGCAGATTAACATTCACAACGAGAAATGTCTGCAAACTGGACTGAAGCAGATATCAGGTAGCGGAGATTATTCAGCAACATAAAAGAATAGCGCGTCACATGCTCATATGAGCTTATAATAAACAAAAATCCCCGCGCGTCATCGCAACAACATATATAGTTCAGCTCGTCAAAATGTTTTGTTTTTTTTCAAATCCTGGATGCATTTCCCGTTTATTTTCCGTAATGTCTGTGTAAAAAATGGCTATACAGTAACAACGTTGACTCAGCCAACAGAAAAGCAAATTCATTACAAAATCTGTTTTTGTAAATCTGTGATTTCTGGCTGAATCAATTAGATGTCTTTTTAAAAAGACAGTTTAAAAAGGTTTGTCTTATAAAACAATACAATGATGTTCACTCTGTAATACACTGACACTAATAGCAGTTATTTTCTTTTACAGCCCTGATCAAATTGATCTCGCCATGATACTGGCCTTGCTTGTGCTTGTTTCTGGCCCATTGTAAAGCTTTTCTTATTGCTTGCTTGACTTTCGTTGTCCTCTCTGAATATAGATGAATTATTCATGCTTTGACATTTGCTCGTGGACAGAATCGGAATATTCATCTCCATTTATTTCCCCTCTTTTTTTTGTCTTTCAGGAAATGTTCGAGGCGCTTTTCCTCGCGTACGATGAAGGTGTGACATTCCAGCAGTTTAAGAGCTTCCGACGTGTACGAATCAACTTCAGCAACCCCAAAGCAGCAGCGAGCGCCAGAATAGAACTGCATGAGACGCCATTCAGAGGAAAAAAACTTAAACTTTACTTTGCACAGGTGAGAATTGACTTCAGCTAGCATACATAAAAAAAGATACAGTTCAGAGACTTATCAAGCAACATCAAAACCTCACATAGTTGTCACTAAATGTTCTTATTAAGTATCTCTATTCTTTGGCTCTCAGGTGCAGAATCCAGCATCTGAAGGAGATAATTTACACCTGGCTCCTCCCCAGCCTTCAAAACAGTTTCTCATCTCCCCTCCTGGCTCACCTCCAGTCGGCTGGCAACAGATCGATGAAGCCAAACCGGTTATTAACTACGACCTGCTGTATGCAGTTGCTAAACTCGGCCCAGGTCAGAAACAACTCACCACATCAAACTCTGTCAGTACTGAGATAACACCTTATTTCAATAGTCCACTTTAGACATTTTACTAACTTTATCGAAATAGTTTAATCCTTAAGGGTAACTAGACAGTGGCGTAGCGTCTGGGCATGCAGGGTATGCACGTGCAAATGGGCCCGGGCCAATAGGGGGCCCGCCCCAGCTTTTAATTTACATTTTTTTTTCAATTACATTTTTTTTGGCAGCAATAAATATAATTTTGCATGCATATCATTTGTAGTGATTTCTTATTCCTCCGTAATGTCTAATTTCTACTTCAGATCTGCGTTTATAATTTTTTTTGCACTCCGCGGCTGCCATAGGCTCCTACGCCATCATTTCTTTACATGAAGCATTGCTGTGCCAAAAAAACTATAGCGGCTATCTATATGAACATTAAGGATGGACAAATATAAACATAAAAGTGGGGTCTCAAAGAGAAAATAGAAGGTGGAGAAGTTAGTCACGAGTCAAAAACTACACAAAACATTTTGTTTTTCTTTATTTAAATCTACCTTTTAAATTAAAAAAGTAAAGTAAAAATATTTGACTGCCTTATTAAAAGTAAATGTTGTTAACAGACCTGCGCGCCACAGTTAACAGTGCCAACGGGCAAGGTTGGGGGGGCTTTGGCTTAAGGGGGCTCGTAAATTATTTTGCATATGGGCCCGGGACTCACTTGCTACGCCGCTGTAACTAGACAATAGTTTATGTTAAAAGAATATTTTTTTGTTTTGTTTTGTTTTTAAAGAGATAAATTCTGTCATCATTTACTCACTCTAATGTTGTTACCAACCTGTATACATTTCTTTGTTCTGATGCACACAAAGAAAGATATTTTGAGGAATGTGAACAAACCGATCATAAGCCCCATTCACTTCCATAGTAGGAAAATAATACTATTGAAGTGAATGGGGCTTATGAATGGTGTTTTTACAAACATTCCTCAAAATATCTTTCATTTTTGGGTGAACTATCACTTTAACATCCGAAGCCAGTGATGTCAAATGTCTCCTTTAGGGGTTCAGGATTGATCTTAATATTCACACTTCAAAAAATGACTTTCTTACTTAGTATTTTTGTCTTGTTTTCAGTAGAAATATCGAACAATTCTTAAATTAGGATGCTTTTTCTTGATGAGCAAAACAACCCAAAAATAAGTCTAGTTTTTAGACCAAAAATATAAGTGATTTTGTGCATAAAACAAGCAAAAAAAAATCTGCCAATAGGGTAAGCAAATGAATTTTTCTTAAATTTAGTGTTTAAGAAAAATGTTCAAAAATTTTTTGCTTATCCCATTGGTAGATCTTTTTGCTTGTTTTATGCACAAAATCACTTAAATTTGATATTTTTGGTCTAAAAACTAGACTTATTTTTTGGGTCATTTTGCTCATCAAGGAAAAGCATCTTAAATGTAAGAATTTTTTGATATCTTTACTGAAAACAAGACAAAAATACCCTAGATTTTTTTTTCTTGAAAATCATTTTTTTGCATCTTAAAATATATCAGTGACATTGTTTTGTCAAGTTGCACACCACTAATGTTTTTTTGTAAGGTTTGTTTGTAAAAACTACCGAAATGGCCCAATACAACTAAAGCCTAGTCCTGGATTAATTTAAACCCTGTCTGGTAAACCTTCCCATACTTTATTAAAGGGGACACATGACGAAAATCTGACTTTTTTCATGTCTAAGTGCTATCATCAAACTAGAAAATGTGAAAAAGATCAACCCGGTAACTTTGTAAACCATTCTCTGCAAGCATGTGAAAAAATAGGTAATTGAAAGTAAGCTACCCTTGTGATGTCAGAAGGGGATAATATACCGCCTTTAATCTGCACTATCCAACCACAGCACTGCTATTTAGTGCAGAGATCAGCTCATTTGAATTTTAAAGGACACACCCAAAAACTGCATTTTTGCTCACACTAGAGGTCTACACGGGTCCAAAAATTCCTACCCGAGCCCGATCAGACCCGTAAATGTGCTACACTGAACCGACCCGGACCCGTCTGTTGTTTTGAAAGCTGGACCCGGAACCGACCCGGAACCGTCTATTATTTAAAAGCTGGACCCGGATCCGACGCGGACCCGTCTATTATTTAAAATCTGGACCCGAACCCGTCCGGGAAGACACAGACCCGACCGGCAAATATTCTTTAACTAAATGTTATTAATAAGTCAATAAACAAGTAGCGAAAATTAAACTTTTTGTCTTACCCATAGAAGTTAGTCTTCTCCCTCCTTGTACTTGACTGTGTGATGCACAATCCTTATTTCCAAGAAAGTTCCATCATGTTATTCCTCTCTTGACGATTGAAATGTTTAATGCTTATTCCAGCTTTAAAAGTCCACTTTACAGTCATTTGTTGTGTAACGTTATCGGGTCAACTTGCTTAATAATGTTTGCCCATTTGGATTATAATAACGATTGCTCGTTCAGTGCCATGGCTGCTTTCGTTAGCTTTACTTCTTTGCTATCATCTCTGTGCTCTTTGAGCAGATCGCGAAAACTTTAGATATAACAGCAAGACTGTCAATTTATAATATTATTATAAAAATTAGAGAAGTCGTACGGCGGAATAGGTCCCTCCTTCTAAACAAAAGAGCCAATTGTCATAGGTAAAGTCATTGCGTCTCACTGCAGAAGCTCCTGACTGGTAGCCAGAGAAACATTACAAGAGCGCATGCGCGTTAGCTGCCTGGTTGGAGCAACCAAATATTAACTTTTTAACGCAATTTTAGCGTCATAGAAAAAATGTATGCGACATTTCATCTAAGTTTTTGTCGCTGTTTTTGAAAAATTTTATTTAAATGTGAGTGTGTTTTCTCCGAGTCCGATCGACCTCGGGTATTACCCACAATGTTAAACAGACCCGGGACCCGAAGTAATAGATTGAGACCCGACCCGGACCCGGCTGATCATTTAAAATATAGACCCGAACCCGTACGGGTCTCGGGTCGGGTCCCGGGTCTTCGGGTCTCGGGTCTTCTGTGTAGACCTCTAGCTCACACCTACAAAGTGGCAATTTTAACATGTTATAATAATTATCTATATGATATTTTGAGCTAAAACTTCATATATGTACCTTGGGGACACCTCATTTGTGTAATTTTATTTAATTTAACATCTGAGACAAAGTCAGAACAAAAAAGCAGGACTCAAATAAGTCTCCCAGGCTATTAAAGGGATAGATCACCCAAAAAAGAAGCTGCAATGACTTTCTCAATATGATTAAAAATTACTATGGAAGTCAATGGGGCTTCTGATTAGTTTGGTTAGAAACATTCCTCAAAATATCTTCCTACGTGTTCATCAGAACAAAGAAATGTATACAGGTTATTAACAACATGAGAGTGATGTTGACAGTAAATAATGACAGAATTTTCATTTTTGGCTGAACTATTCCTTTAAAGAGCAACATCTGAGCAATACAGTTTCCCATTAGGAATGCTACACGTCGCTATCCTCTCAAATTAAGCACATCCATAATGCTCAGCCATTGTCTTAAATTGTCCTCTTAACGGCGGTAGAGATCTCTTCTGATGACCTTCATCTATGTGTGTGTGTGTGTGTGTGTGTGTGTGTGTGTGTGTGTAATAGTTACTGTAAGTGCCTGTGAGTCTGTGGTGTGTTTTGATTAGGCCTGCTATGAAGATGTTTCTTATCTGTGTGTTTGACAATGTGGACAGGGTGCTATGTTTGGTATGGACCACACACACATACGTACAGTAGGCTACAGTATGCCTGTAAATACTGTACTACTCTCTTAACCTGTTATTTCTTACAATAAAATAGAATTTTATTATGAAATCAAATCAGACTATAGGTTATTTTCTGGCATAATAAATTATTGTAAAAGTACAGCATGCAATGCAAACCTCCACCTATGCGAGACACTACACGAGATTGGGTTCACGATTTGCATGATTAATAGTCAAACACAATGCGCCTCTGACTTTCTACGAGTTCCCAAACAAACATTATTAGAAACCCAAACAAAAAAGTGCACACAGTAAAAGACATCATAATATAATGCATGCACTGTAAAAGGTTTTGCCTCAACTTTATGCTGATATCATTAGGCAGCATCATGAAATTCATGATTACACTGCAAAAAATGACTTTCTTACTTAGTATTTTTGTCTTGTTTTCAGTAGAAATATCTAAAAATTCTTAAATCAAGATGTATTTTCTTGATGAGCAAAATGACCTAAGAAAATAATACTAGTTTTTAGACAAAAAATATACAATTTAAGTGAATTTGTGCTTAAAACAAGCAAAAATATCTGCCAATGGGGTGAGAAATTTTTACTTGAATTAAGTGTTTAAGAAAAACGAAATCTTATTTCACAATTTTTTTTCTCACCCCATTGGCAGATAATTTTGCTTGTTTTAAAGACAATTTCACTTAAATTGTATATTATTTGCCTTAAAACTAGAATTATTTTCTTAGGTCATTTTGCTCATCAAGAAAAAGAATCTTAATTTAAGAATTTTTAGATATTTCTACTGAAAACAAGACAAAAATACTAAGTAAGAAAGTCATTTTTTGCAGTGTAGAACTTCATGACCAGTGTTGGGGAAAGTTATTTTTAAAAGTAATGCATTAAAATATGAAGTTACTCCCAAAAAAGTAACTAATTGCGCTACTTAGTTACTTTTCATGGAAAGTAATGCTAACGTTACTTTTTAGTTCCTTTGCGTTACTTTTTCTTGGCTGAGGCTTGATCTCTTTCAGGCCTTGCAGGTGTTTTTATGACTGAAAAGTTCTACATTCAGAAATGCATATTTTATCACAAAAATGTCGAGCTCTGGCCTGAAATCTCAGTTTTTTAACTCAAACTGTTCCCACACAGGCGTGTACGCATAGAGTGCATAATGTGACTATGTTTAGTTTAATTCAGTACATAATTTTTTTTATCAAATTAATTTAACTAAAAAAGTAACTTGCATTACTTTTTTGAAAAAGTAACTGAAATATTATTGTGTACATTTAAAAAGTAATGGGTTACTTGCGGGCATTCAGGGTGTAACGACAGTCAGTTACAGTTTACATTTGACAGTTTCTTGCCATAATTTAAGATGACATTTTCATTAAAAACGGCTTCTGGTCTCCTTCTCTGTATATAGCAGCGTTGCTATGCTAATCTTGCAGGCTTCCCCGAAGAGGGTCTTTGCTTTCAGTATCCTAAACGTATTTGCATTTTCTGCGTCGGACCCTGTCAGATCCACTGCGGATGTAATTTCGTTGCGTTGGCAGCCAGCCAGCCTCGTCTCGCATGAGGTTAAAAAGCACATGCGTGTGCTTGGCATCGAGCATCGTTGTGATCATAGCTAGTAGTTGAACTTTTGCGCGCTCGCTTAATTTTTTTTTTCTCCGACTGTATGTGTTTTGCGCAGGCGCCGCACACACGTGCATGATCTTGTTTTTCAACAATCGTTAAGTTTTATCGAGTAAATTCTTATCGACAATTAATCGAAGATCGATTAATTGTTAACATCCCTACCCGCAACATATATCACTGATCATCATTATTGACTGGCTGAGGCGCTGCGTGTTTTCTAATGGAAGGTTGGCATCTCCGTAATATAAGCATCTTTGCTGAAAGTACGTCTAAGCAGAGGTGACGATGAGAAAAGTGCCCTTCGTGTGCTTCTTGGGTATCATTACAAACAGTGTATCAACGACTCGGAAAGCGAGGTAAACAACTTGATAAATATCACTTGATGATAATAAAACTGTTATTTTGACATGGACTTTCATGCGTCTGTTGCAGAGTGCCCATGTGAGGCGGAGTTATACACTGTGTCTGTAAGTCATTATATTTCATTACCAGATAAGTTTAAATTGATGCTTTTATCAAAACAACAACTACATTGACTTATTTTACAACCGTCCTGGCATGTTATTTAAAAAAATACAATCTTTTAATTCGCCTAAGGAAGCAGGCGTTTTTACGCACACTTTTATGTCATTGGCTATATGCCACTGCAGTGAAGGCTTATTGCACTATTACTGTTAACGATTATTCGATTGATTGATCATTAATTTAAATGATCATCGAATATGGGAAATTGCATAAATTGACATCCCTAGTTACTTTACTTGTTACTTCAGAAAAGTATTATTATTACGTAATGCATGTTACTTGTAATGCGTTACCCCCAACACTGTTCATGACGTTCTGTCTGTGAAAGTACAGCAACTGGTAGCCAGTAATATATATCAGAATATATTTTTGTACATTTTAGCTCTCCTGCTATCTCTAATTAAATACACACACACAGCTCAGATGGGTGACCTTTTCGAATGTGTGGTCTCCTGTGTCTGTGGACCTCCAGTCACCAATTAATGAGCAACTAACAATTTTCAGTGGAGTTTCACAGGGCATCACATTAAAAAGCCAATTACAAATGATATGCCATACAACCAGAGAAACCTTTATCTTTGAGAATAAAGTGGCATAAATGGTGCAAGTTCATGCCGTTATTGCAGAGCATGCATATGATGCATTTGATATGTATTGCACATGCTAGAAATAGCCCACTGACCTGCTTTTACTAGGTAACCCATGCATAATGCATCACGACCGAAGATCTGCCAATATTGACTCTTGCCTAATGAATATCGTCTCAGAGTAATATCAGCAGATCCATTCCAATGACCTCATATAAACAATACTGTCTGGAGTTTCAATCGGATTTTCAATAGACTCCCTGCAAGGCCCAGACATCAGCTTAGTTATTTTGCACTACGGATCAAAACCATCAGAACTTGGTGCAATAGACAAATTGTGTTAATATAATGTGTTTTGTTTATATTACACTAAACAATGTTTCAAGTTTCAACACATGGTTCGGTAAGATATGGACAGACCCAATATCTGCTGGGTTGCTTCAATACATGTTTGGTCAACTATAGACATTTTGTAGGTTAATTTAAAGCAACCGTTTGGTTTGTCCATATCTTTTAAAGGGACACTTCACTTTTTTGAAAATATGCTAAGTTTGCAGCTCCCCTAAGATTAGTGCCTGAAAATAGTCCCCTGCTATTGAAACATACTAAGGGGACTATTTTCGGTTGCTGCGTAATATCATTGTAGCCATGTTACGGCAGCAAAGTCCTTGATTATTACGCCAGAATGAGAGTATAGTTCCTAGCCAAATCTGCCTAGAAAATCACAACTTTTAATTTTTTGTCTGTATTAGTACACGATGTAACTACAGAAGAGTCAAGTTTTAAATAGGAAAAATATAGAAACTCTTTGATTTTGTTTTAGTGCGATGCTAATGGTCTAATCAGATTCAATGGATTGTGCTAAGCTATGCTAAAAGTGGTACCGCCAGACCCGGAGATCATCTTAACTCTAAGGGAGCTGAAAAATGTGGAGCGTCCCTTTAACAACTCAACATCTTTTAGATTGTAATATTAAACTTTGTAGGGGTGACCCCGAATAGTCGAAGATTCGATGCATCGATAGGAGAAGCCTGATTCGACTACCAATCTCACAGTCGAATCGTCGCAGATGTGTTATGAAATGAGGATCCTTTAATTTTTGTATATGGGTGCACTGTGCACAACTCTGATTTCACATATAACAGCTTTCTCCCAATATATTAATATACAGCATATTATTATAATTCTGCAAATAATATGTGAAGTAGCAGCTTTCAAATAATATTTTTAAAATGCGTTAATAAATCCAGCAACCCCTGTGACCGGGCTACACGTCCATAAGAGGTTCCTATGTTAATAAACCATTGCCTCTTTGTTTCTACATTTAAAAGAAAAAGCTGGCAATTCTGGCTATACTTTCATTCTTTTAATAATTTCTTCATTTTATTTTATTTTATTTATGAATCACTCTGGGTTTTCTGATGTATCTATTTGGCTTGTGTTTTGTTTTCGTGCACTTGAGGCATTTTGCACATTTGTTCTGCACTTTGTTACTTCTGACCTTATTTTATTAAAAAAATTATTTATTATAAACGTAAATTCTGATCTAATTTAAGTCTGTACATTTTGGATTGCTTTTCGTTGTATAGATTTTGCACTATTGCGTGCTGGCCATGCTTGCGCATGCAATTTAGCCGAACGTGCTAGGTGCTCTGCGTCTCATATTTAGAAGTTCATCAAACTAAACATCAAAAAACTGATGTTTTCGACGGGTATAAGTTTTTAAAATGTATTTAAAACATATGGTTATCTTGTCAAAAGTTAAACTACAAAATAGGTAAGCCGTTTCTTAAAATTTCCGTGATGAAACGGAAAATATCTGCACCGAACCTATATTTATGCCTGACACGACTGTCTTTCTTGTGATTTAATATTATGGTTGGTGTTCACTTTCAAATGATAGAAAAGAGATTCCTGAAATAAATAATATCATCAGTTGTTTCTGTATCTAAAGTGAATGGAGATGATCAAAGTGAAAGCAAGCAGGTATTTCTGTGCTAAATAATAACGCGTAGTGTCTATAAAATCAATAATTTCAGTGTTTTTATGAATTGTATATAAAGCTTAGTTTTTATAATTTTCAGTAACAATCACAAATTATTTGTCATTTGTTGTTTTTTTTTGGTCATGACTGCTTTGACGCGCTTAATCTCCAAATTAAATAAAAACACTGAATTAGCCGAGGTTTCCAAGGCAGGATCACCTTTGTTATATTTTTAGGTTTAGTTATCAAAATGTTTTTTGTGTGATGTTCTGTAGATCGTGGCTTTAAAATGTTATGAGGAATAATTAAACAAATGTTGCCTTACATTTTACCTTAAAAATATATAAATGCATCGTCAGTTTTGTCTTCGTTCATCACTTGAAAGACAGTTTTTGGTAACTTTATCAGAAAGTTGTTTATGTGTGCTGCTTGTGAAAGAAAATAAAAGTTATCAATTTGTACCTGGTCTGACCCCCTTCCAACCCATGCACACACACACACACACACACACACACACACACACACACACACATAGATGATTCGACTATCGGTTGACTATGAAAAGATTCGACAATTCTGATTCGAATATGTAAATCCTTAGTCGAGGACAGCCCTAAAACTTTGTTAGAAAGGGATTTTGTTAGCATATCAGTTTTAATGCTGTACAAATTTGCATTAAGAATCCCAAATTTCACTTTATCGACAATTGATATCATGCCGACTTTAATTAGCATCCATTAGTGTATGTTTATTCGCTCTATCTGCAGGCCTTTTCCAAAAATCTAAACAAAACGACATTGTTATCATCAGTTATGTTCACAGCTGTTTTAGACTAAACAACAGCAAATCCATCATAGAGACTTTTTATACTCATAAGAAAATATACAGTAATTTCTCACTAATTAATTTCTGATCCGTCTGCTTTCCTGGCAAAGAATCTTCTTGTCGTCCCATCTAAACATCTGTTTGCCACATGTTGGCCATCTTTTTTGGCCTGGTTTTGCAGCTTTACCGCGGTACACAGCCAGGCTCTAGGAATCCAGGCCTAAGTGCCGTGGTTGGCGGTACATCCCTTATGAAACCAGGTCAATATTGAATGTCACCCACTGTTTGTTTGCTCTATTTTTAGCTGACAGTGTAAAAAGGCGTTTGGGGATTATGAAGTAGGAACATTTAAATTATGCAACAGGACTTGGCATTATAGACTCTCAGCCATCAAACCCTCAAGGGATCAATTTCAAAATCCCATGAAAACATCCTGCTGAATTTTAAATCTCTATGGCTGGGTCTCTCTAAATAACTACGAGAGATGTTTAAGCATAAGTCTAATGTTTTACATTATTTATGTAATGGAGTTCGCCTTATGTAAACAAATAAGTCAGTGTTTTTACGGCACTATTCATACTGCTTTACATACCAAAATAACAGCTGTGATATGTAAGGCAATGAGTCTTCTTTGGCTACTTTAAAGTTAAAGTTGATCAAGCTGTGACTTTGAGGGGTGCATTAATTATTATGGGGGGGTCCAGGACACCCCAGACCCCTGAGATCCATAAAACAACCAGCTTAATGGAAAATGCACTTACATTGTTTCCATGCATGCTGGTGTAGTACTGTACTGTACTGTACATCTAAACATACGGTAAGTAGAGTTTCTGTTTTGAGGTTGTGTAAGAGTCATTCAGAGGCTCTTGTGTAATCCCAAAGAGGGATAAAGAAAGCACTCCATCGCTCCGGGATGATGTGGCTTCACAGCCTCTTCTGAGGAGCGCGTTTGCGATTTATACATTTCACATCTGAAAGTAAAGCACACGCACGTTTTCTGTGAATCACACGTATACGCTTTGACCGTAAGATCAGGATTTTCTAAATGAGGCCCCTTGACTGTGTTACACTGCTGTTGGATGGCAATAATGATTGTGGTTGTTGTGAAAGGAAGCTTTTTCCATTGTTAAACGTGCGTGTCTGTGTGCGTTTCCATACACAATTTTGTGTTGGAGATGCTGTCTCCACATGAGTCACACTGAAATTGTACAGTACAACAATGCACACACACACTCCAGCTCATTAAAGCAATGCTTTTTGTTGTTCCTTGCCCTGTTTACAAGGCACATACCCAGCCGATTCACCCCGAGAAAGCAACAGCAGTTAATGAAATATTCCTGCTGCATCTGTGGACGCTTAGATAAAAGACCTGGAGGCAAGCATGTGTGCCGTGCAGGGCTTAAAGAGGAGCTGTTTAAGGTTGCACACCTTAAAGCTTGACATACAAGCTAACGCTTTTTATTTAAATAAACTATTGTATAATTATAACTGGATTTGTGGTCCAGAATCACATATATATATAAGTCGCATGGGTATATTTGCAATAGCCAACAATACATTGTATGGGTTAAAATTATCGATTTTATCATTAGGATATAAAGTAAAGATATTTTGTAAAAAGGACTTTTTTTAAGGCCGATTTTCACAATATGTAGATTTTTTTGCACCCTCAGATTCCAGATTTTCCAGACTATAAGTCGCTCCGGACTATAAATCGCTCCGGACTATAAGTCGCTCCGGACTATAAGTCGCATGGTCGCCGTGATTTCACCAAGTAAGCTGTGATCCTGGATAAACATTTTTTGTTGATCCTGGATCAACGTTTTAGTCAAAGATACCCCAACCTACCCTTAAAGGACAAGTTCGGTATTTTACACTTAAAGTCCTGTTTTCAGATTGTTTATGGTGAAATAAAACGGTTTTGACTGAATTTTCGACATATGCGGCTGTCCTGAGAATTTTCGCTTGTTTGCGTTTCACCTCACAGCTCTACAATGGGTTTAATGGTGCACTGGAACAATCCTTCATAAAATGCATTAAACTTTTGTTTACAAAGACGTGAAACCCACCGAGCGGCCAGGGGTGCCCACTGACACGCCCACACAAAAATCGCTGCAAAAGACGCCCCTCAACAGGTGTTTTAGCATTCGTTGTAAACTTGGACCTATTTTTCCAAAAAAACCTTACACCCGTACATTCTTCCGCTTAGAGCTTGAATAATAAACACTCCAGCCCAGATGGTGGCGCTAATCCGCTATTGCCAATTGCAAGAATAGAAACAAAGTTCCCGGCGCGGAGTAATACCGTACCTCACAGCACATCTAATACAAGTCAATGGAGTTGGCAAAAACTATGATAAAACCTGTTGGAATGCGTATTTTGCAGCGATTTTTGTGTGTGAGCATACCAGTGAACACCCCTGACCACTCGGTGAGTTTCACGTCTTTGTAAACGAAAGTTTAATGCATTTTAGCAAGGATTGTTCCAGTGCACCATTAAACCCATTGTAGAGGTGGGAGCTGAAACACAAACACGCGAAAATTCTCGGGGCAGCCGCATATGTCGAAATTTCAGTCAAAACCGTTCTATTTCATCATAAACAATCTGAAAACAGGGCTTTAAGTGTAAAATACCGAACTTGTCCTTTAACTCAAACCCTAACCATTTTTAAACCCTTAAAATAGTGTGAAATAGTAGTTTGAGGAGTATTTCTTAAAAGCCCCCAACCCAATCCTAAACCTAAATCTAACATACACACTAATCCTAATCCTGCAATCTGATTGGTTAATGAAAATGTTGATCCAGGACCAACAATGGTGTTGATCCAGGATCACATCTTACTTGGTGATATCATGTTCACCAAGTCGCATCTAGGGGTGGCACGGTTCATGAAAAAAATCCGAACCGTTCGGTTCGCTTGTCTCGATTTGGAGCGCGTGTGCGTCGCACGGTTCAACGGTTCATGGCATGCGCAATGTAGCCTTATGCCCTGTATGTGACCTCAGATAGCGTGTTTCCCTTTCGCGCGAAAGAAGAGGTGACTGTTTGGATTGTAAGTACTGCAGGTTATGTTACGTGTAGAAATGTCAAGTGGGAGAGAAAACGAAGTCTGCCCGGAGTTGGAGGATGCGCCAGCGTCGTATAATGGTGTGTGGAAACATTTTTTATTTCATGTTACCTATGATGACAGCGGAAATAAAACAATAGATAGAACTGCAGTCTATGGGTTGAATGTTTTCGAACAGCCACAGGAGACCGCCTTCTCTCCGACCATTTATCTAATCTGAGGTAGGCTACTAAACTAATGTTTTACGTCTTTTCGTATTCAGCGCTATTTTTAGCCTTTCATTGATAAAACGAAAGCAGCTGATTTCTTGCTAAGTCCTTTTTTCTAGCGTGTGAAAGTTGTGCGATGTTATTTCATAAATTTCCCCTCAAAGTAATCAAAACAGAAGTAGTCAAAAGTGGACAAAAGAGACGGTTTTAAATATTACAGGTGTAAACGTTATGTTTCTCTCTCGTCCACATATACTCTCTGCAGTATTTAAGCAATATTAAGCAGTATTTAAGCAAAATAAATGCAAGTTATCTTTGTGTGCTAAAAATGCACATAAAATTCATGTAGATGGCAATACACCAGGGCTGGACTGGTAATCTGGCATACCGGGCAAATGCCCGGTGGGCCGACGTCCTTGGGGGCCGGTGAATATAATATGATATATATATATTTTTTTAATTGGCCAACGACCGGCCTCATAAAGCATGGACAGCGCGGCCCATTGGTTCATTTTCCATACTGACACTGGGCTGGCCCAATCATCTCTTAACAAGCTCCACCCCTCCCCTTCTGTTTCTTGTGTCAGATGGAAACAGAGAGCGATAATCTGACACACACAAGAAACAGAGAGCGAGTATCATACAGATGTATCATACATCTCGCACTATTTTTGTCTGACCAGCCCATAACACTCGTTCATCGCGCAACGCAGCCCGTTGCTTTCTTTCTTTGTTTTAATGTAATTCATTAATGGCGCTAAAAGGTGCGGTGGCAATGTACTGCATTTTCCAAAAAAGTTAGCGTAAGATGTTTTTTTTTCCGGACAGACCGGCCCAGGAGACACCTAATCAGCAGCCATTGGTTCTTTTTGATTTGACATTTGGCTAGCCCAATAACAACTTTTAGGGCATTTTATGAAGCATGCAGCGTCAGTGTGCGTCTGTCAAAATAAGAGACGACTGAGAAGCGAGTTGACATCGGGTGTGCCTAATAAGCCTTGAAAAGTGAAGCCTCTGGCTCTTTGATCGCCCCCTGGTGGCTGGCTGCAGTACAAGTCATAACCCCGCCCTCTCCATTCAAATGAATAGGACTTTGCTCTAAATAAAAAAATTATTTACACTTCCAATAAAAGTTTTCGAAAGATGGTTTTGGTCTTTTCAAGTAGTTGTTATCACGCTGATATATGTTCAAGTGTTAATTTTTGTGATAAGTTTCATTTTAGCTTGTAATTTGATGCTATAGAAACGGGGCGTGTCGTTATGATTGGAGTGGTTGAATTGGCTGCGCGAGCGTTTGGGCGGAAGTTTGATACCGCGGCTCCGCCTCTGGCTTCACGGACGATTCCTTCTGCGCATGCCTCGGCTCCAAACTGACGTTTTTACGTAACATGGCGGCGACCGTGGTCGGACATTTTTGGCTTCAATTCATTACAATGGTGGGAGGCGACGTCGCGTCGTCCATCTTTTTTTACAGTCTATGGTTGACATGCGGTAAGCAGAACTGCTTTTAAAACACTGTTGTTAGATATCCTCTTAATAAAACACAGTCAAAAACACAAGTGATAGATCAATGGCTGTTTGCAACATGACAGTGATTACACTGCTATAAAATACAGTGTGGGCAGAATTATTACATCAAACTTTTGATCACAGTTTTTATCAAACATATTTTACTAATTCCAAACCAAATTCATTTTAATAACTACCATTCATTTTGTAAATAAAGCATTTATAAGTAAAACATTATTGTTAATGATGGCTGACTGGAGAAAAAAGCACCTTATATTCAAGTGTGCAGAATTATTAGGCACATTTTCTTTTACATTTAAAATGGGCCAAAAATGTTTAAAAAACACTGGACATTCATTATTTATGTCCATAAGAAAGATGCCATGCATGGAAATTGCAAAATTGAGGTGTGACCATTATACAAGAAATCCTTATTCGGGCAGCAAGGGCATAAAATAGGATGAAAGGAAAATATATATATACAAAATTAATGTTGGTTATTAAAATTACTTTGGTTTGGAATTGGTGAAAGGTGTTCAGAAAAAAGTGATCAAAATTTTCTGCACACACTGTAATGGGGCTTGTGGCTTGTCATTGTAACATTTATCTTGTCTGAGTGTTATCATAAGGTGCACAACATTGTGCACTCACTGGCTTATACTATTATTTTTAAAACCTTTTACAGCCCTTACATTTTTGTAATGTCACGTGTCAGCTCTTATACTTTTCTACTTAATCATTATATGGAGTTATAGTCAAGGTTGCACAAAGATTTGTGATCCTATGCAGTGGGCCGGTCTGGGCCAAAATGCCAGGGCCAATTTTTTGTCCCAGTCCAGCCCTGCAATACACATTCTCTTTTTTGCAAAATAAATGAAAAGCATTTTGAAATCATCAATGTCTTCCCTCTTGCAGATATAAGTAACAAGTGTTACTTTCGTCCCAACAGGGATTTCTGACATTTAAACCCAATTTACTTTTATTCTGAAAAACTCTGAGAAGGCAAACTTCAGGATGTGTTACAGCACAAAATAACCTGTAAATTGATCAATACTGTAACACATGAAATGTGTTATAAGAAAAAAATACAGTTTTAGGAATTTCCATAACGTGGTCGAAAACAGCTTTCCGGACCTACACGCAAAAAAAGATGTCGATTTAATACGATTTTTGTCAGCTCTGTCAAGGGTTGCTTGCCAATAAGGCTGTCATGGGTGTTTTTAAATTAAAGCAGCTCAAACTTGCATTTTAGTCTGGGACTAGGATGAGCCCTGTCCAGGAAACCGCCCCCTTATATCTATCTTTTGGGCTACTAACACAGTGCTCTACCAATTGAGCTATGGAAACACTCAGTACAACATTACTTTTGATTGGAAAGATCAAATGTAGTATTGCTAAAGGGTTGTTTCATTTCTGCTATTATGCAAGTCTGAAACAGTCATCATTTCATTGGATCAAAGCACTGTACAGCATAACTCCTCACTATATAAACTTTGTGTATATTTTTAAGCATGGTGGCAAATACATGGCAACTGATGCAAGCCATTTGCCACTTCTTGGCAAATTCACTTTTATTCCGTCTGCAGCTGTGCAGATTGGATCACTCCTGCTTTCCATTTCCACAATAAAGGGTTACATCTTTTATCAGAAGAGGAGCTTATTTTTGGACAGTTGCTAAGGAATGCAGAAATTGTCGTTTTTTTTTTTTTTTAGAGGAGGGCTTTAAAAGGATCAAGGGAGGTGTTTTACCCCTCTTCGAAAGGATGCTCTAAAAATACCACTTCCTTGTGCCGGCCCGCTAGCCCTACACTAACACGATGAAATCCATCTGGCCTTTCCACTCGTTTACCCACTCTGTCCTTCTCAAATTTTGTCGCGAGCACACGTACGGCAGCGGCTCACGACGAGCGGTGCTCGTAAACTGCAGGGAAGAGTCGAGGAGATGTGCTCTGCATGCCAATGACATCAGTGCTGTTGTAATAGGGTCGTTTTTGAGGCTGTATTTATAGCAGCCCCCTTTATGTCTGTCAGGGATGACTAACCTTACAATTTATTTGAAAGTCAACTACGGAGGTCTATTTGTGAAGAATGCATTTTTGGCTGCTTTAATGAACTTGATTGCGTGCTCCTGACTGTCTGACCCTTGACGTAAGTATGCAGCATTGACGTCACCACCAGGTTCAGAGAGAGACTCTCGGGAGAATACAGAAGAGAGTGGAGGAGGACAAAAAGAAATGGATTTATTTGTAGGAGCACGTAGCTGTGCAATTGTTTGAACAAGCAGGTTGTGGATAAAAACTGAAAGGGGAATTAGGGTAAAATAGCAGTTTGTGAATGTGAGAAAACACAATGTCGAATCAAAAACAGAGAGAGCAATGTTGAGGCATTCAAAACTGAAACATACATAAGAGGTCATGTTTGTGTTCGTGTAGCTCAATTGGTGGGCATTGCATTAGGACACCAAAGTCATGGGTTCGATTTTGAGGGAGCACACATACTGTATGCTACTGATAAAAATGTATAGATTAAATGCACTGTAACTCGCTTTGGATAAAAGTTTCTGCCAAAATGTAAATGTTTGTAAGGCATATACTGTGTTGGGTAACCACAATGCACTGCACATCCATGCCGCCCAAGGGCATGTGGTAAAATTTGCTTCATCTTTGTCCTGCAAACATAAAGCCGATATTTGTCTGGCACATTTAAAATATTTGCACACTTTCCAGTCTTTTTTGTGCAACCATGATGAATGTAGAAATGCATTTTGTCATTTTACATTTATGCAAACTTGGCAGACACGATTATGCAAAGCCACTTACAGTGCATTCAGCATTAGATATAAAGCACCATTCTGACTCCCTGGTGGATTTTGTGTTATAAGTGGAATGCTTTAGGAGCTATGGATCACTGCAGTTTTCGTTTGGTTATCACTGCAATTATGACAGTCCTAAAATATCCACCAGTGTATTTTCTCACAGTGATGTCTTGGGAGAGAGCGCCCTCTAGATGTGGATTTAGTTATACGGCAGGAATTACTACAGTAGATCATTTTGCATGGTAGATTCCCATTTGATATCTCTGACCATAAAAATGTGCTCTTGTCCAAAGCCTGAAAGATTAGGTTTGAAGAGACAAAAATAAATGGGTTGCATTATTTTTTTTTAAGCTTTATGGTTTTATTTATATGAGTAGACCATATTTTACACATTTATTAAAGTAACTGTTTACCATTTACTCTTACACAAAATGACACATAATGTGTTAAAAGCTTAACGCACAAAGATGTGTAAAAAATTAACACATCCTTTCTAAGAGTGTATTCCAGGCCGGATCTAGGTGCAGATCCAGCCCGGAGTCGTCTGGGACATAAATGTTCTGCAAATGCTGTGCAAAGTAAACCCAAATGTTTGAGCATGGACACAAACTTGTTTTTAAATGCACTGAAAAAAATGATTAATTGAATTTAATCAATTTTTTTAAGGTAAGTGGTTGCAATCAATTTATTTAAGCTACATTTAAACAAAAGTTTTATTTTATTTTACCCATTTACCAACCACTTACCTTAAAAAAATTGATTAAATTCAATTAATCATTTTTTTCAGTGTGGCCCCCATTAGGGGTGTGCAATAGACATGATTAACCGGTAGAAATTTGTCAACTGGTAGAGATTTTGGACTATCGTCTCTATTGAGGTTACGCAGCCACGTCATGGTCACAAAAACGTAACGTTTGTACACGTATTTAAGCACCGCGGTTTTAAAACAAGTTATTTTAAGTCATTCTAACACAAACAACAGATCTATATGCGTGCGTTCTTTCTGTGTGTGAGGAGCACGTAAGTCGCGCAACCGCTGCTCATTAAGCTTGTGAGCATTTTTACCGCTTTATTGGCCTTAAATACGTATACAGTGTTGGCGGTAACACATTACAAGTAACGTGCATTATGTAATAATATTACTCATCTGAAGTAATGACTAAAGTAAAGCATTACTTCTTAAATGTACACATTAATATTCGAGTTACTTTTTTAAAAAGTAATGCAAGTTACTTTTTTAGTTTAATTAATTAGATAAAAACCAATTATGTACGGAATTAAAATAAACGTATGCACTCTATGCGTACACTTCTGTGTGGGAACAGTTTGAGTCAGAAACTAAGATGGCAGTTTTTGTGATGAAATATGCCATTTTTGAATGCATAACTTTTCAGTCATAAAAAACACCTGCAAGGCCTGAAAGAGATCAAGCCTCAAAAAGAACTAAATACAAAAAGAACTAAAAAGTAACGTAAGCATTACTTTCATTAAAAGTAACTAGTAACGCAATTAGTTACTTTTTTGAGGAGTAACTTAATAATGTAATGCATTACTTTTAAAAGTAACCTTCCCCAACACTGTACATATATGCGTCAAAATTCTCATCTTTCTTTGCAAGTATCCTCATAAACACAACCATTTAGGGCTTAAGAAAAAGTGAACAGCTAAAAAAGAAAACACAAGTGTAACAGTATATTGAATCTGGTCTTAAAGGGGAAGTTACCTAATTTTGCTCATGTTTATCAAACAGCATTGGGAGAAAATCTCTCACTGCTCTTAACTAAATCACTTTTCTACCTTAAATAAAAAATATATATACATACATACATAATTATTTATTTTCATTCCTTTATCATTGACTGTTTATCTTCAGAGAGCTTGAATTTTTTTTATCTTTTTTTATGCTTGTATAAGGTTTTTGTGAGAATTATGAACATTTCTACGGTATTAAAGATTTTAATAACAGAAAAACCTTATTAAAACATTAAAAAACCTCTACCGTGACACACATAGTTATCATGATATGAGAATCCTATCGTGATAGAAAATATTGGTAGTTGGATATTGTATTTAGACACTCTTTTTTCTCCACATGCAGGTGAAAAGTTTGAGCTTCATGCGGGCACAGAATCGACGCCCAGCGTGGTTGTCCACGTCTGCGATAGCGACGCGGATGAAGAGGAGGAACCAAAGACCAACCCTAAACCAAAAATCATCCAGACCCGACGCCCGGACCTGCCCGTCTCACACTGAGAACTCTACAGTTCCCCGCAGGAGGATCTGTACCCTCCCCATTTTCTTCACAGGACCTCTGTCAAGCCCCTTCAGAACCTTGTTAAACACACAACCAGGGTCTGACGGATTCAGATCCGCGTTCCTCGTCCAGCGCACACAAGTATACAATCTTCAATGTGTGTCATGGCGTTTTTTACGTTGGCAATATTCGGTGTCAAATCTGGCCGCTCTACCGTATGTATCCATTTCTTAGTTTGTGGTACTATCATCCTGTCACAGATAGAGGCAGCACTACCCATTCCTTCTGATTGGCTGCACGTAACAGTGTCAAATGTGCCTATTGCACCACAAGTATGTACTATTTGTACCCAATTAAGCCATTTATAGTACATTCTTCATAAGGGCATGCTAGCCAGTAAATGTGGCTAAACACCAGCGCTGCATGCATGTGGCCCAGAAACCCTTACAGCATATATTGCCTATTAATGTACATTTCTTTCCAATAAACCCTATTATGGTATATGGTTAATCCTGCTAGGCAATGAGCACAGTTGACCACAGGAACCTTTCCATCATGCCAGCGCATGTTCTGTATTTACTTTATTTCCAGCCGTGTATAATTGTCAGTGTCTTGCCAACAGTGTTCTTACAAAAAACGATGCTTTTTTCAAACAAGGAGCTGATATTTTTATTGTATACTCATGCAACTTTCAATACAACCTATATGTTGCTTCTCGTATGAGTTTTTGGTCAAGTGTCTGTGTTCCCTTATGGAAACTGAAAATGACAACATAACTTTCCGGGTTAGTTTACATCAGCGGCTAATCCGGTGTGTCATTTAATGACGTCTGTAATATGCATGGTTACTTGTTTCTTGAGGTTAATGTCGTTGTGAGCGATCCATTCATAGGTTTCCTCGTGGTCTGTGAGACTTCATTCACATTATAATCACGTAAAATAAGACAATAAGACAGATCTTCCAAGTGCTATTACACATTGGGTGTCATAAACGCAAATATTAGGATGTCAATTTTTTATTCAAACAATATCTTTTGCTGTGCCTAATCTAATTAAACACAATAGATATACGTAAGCACAGGACACATCACAAAGGCACAATGCGACCTAAATGTGTGCCGCAAAATGTAAATCGTTGTCATACGTACATACAGTGCAGTATAAAGATTATATGTTTAAACCTCTTCCAAGACTATGAAATGAGTCCCGTCCCAGACAATACATCAACACTGTGATGTCATTTCTGATACCTGACTTACGCCCTATGTTTAAGTATGAATATATTTGTTTTGTAAATTTAAAGAGGTGTGATCTGGCTGAATAGTCTGTTGTTCGGTGTTATTGCTGTGTTGGGGTGGTAGCCACAGTGTCAACTTTCACAATGTTATTAACTGTGTTTTCTCAAAACCACTGGATGTCATTGAAGGAATTTGTTTGTCATGCTGTGTCCTTTATCCTGAATGTAAAATACATCCCAACTCTGTGTGTTCACAGTTTGCCATTTTTCTAAAGCAATGACTATTTTACTGTTGTGTAAACAGGGTATTTACTGCTCTATGACATCACAGTCTGCAATGTGATGCACAGTCATTTGTTTGTGCTTCTGTGCATAACCTAGTCTCTGAACATGTAACAACAGATACAGGATCAGATTTATAAAAGAAAGGCATGAGAGCAATATATAACAACTGAAACTCACCCTTAATTCATATTACTGTACCTGCTTGGCCAATCTGCTCTTCCCTATACTCGATTCATACGATCTACACATGTTCTTGCAGTCTCACAAGCTGCCAGCCTTCCTTGCTGTCCTGTAATTTACATTTTTTTGTATTGTTCTGTATTGCACTTTCACATGACTGTATCATTCAGTAACTGTATTTTGTTTTCTTCATGTACTCCTGAAGACATGATATTATTATCTCTGTTCTTAAAGTCTGGAGTTTGTGTCACTGATGTTGGGAAACGATATCTGTATTGTGCATACTTGTGCAAGACGATCGGTGTTCTTGTCATATACGTGTACGTCCTGCCTGCAGACACTATGGAGACATATCTGTATATATTAATCAATAATATTTTTACTGCATTTTTGTACAAATATTCATGGTAGCCATGTACAAGTAGTCGAGATGATTCTTTGTTAGTATTAAAAAAAAAGTTTGGTTTTAAATCTCTGGTGTGTTTATTTTAAAATAGTGTGCAACAGTTTTAGCAGTATGAACCTAAAATAACATGATAATTCAGTCCAGTTTTATACATATGCTAATTAATTTACAACCCACTCTCGCGCTATGCTGCAATCATTAGGGCCGTTACTCAATCCGAAGGCTGCAGCCTCCTGAGGTCGCATATGCAGGCTGCATACGTCATCAGGCCTGGTTTATTTAAATTATCTGAGCATTACATTCGAAAGTCATAAGCATATTTCAACAATTTACGATTAATTGAGAATAATAGTCAACTTTATAATTGTTACTATTCTGAAATAAAGAACTGACAGGCGGATGACATCAAAGTACCGCGAGAAGGAGGTAGAAATTAAACTACTCCAAAAAAATTAACTACTCAGTTAAAGGCCTTTCACATTATAACGATAACTATATTAGCGTCCACACCACAGGATCATAAGGATAATTTTTGTGCTAATTTGCTCGCGCGAGGCGCAAAGGTTACCTGCGCAAATCATTTAACCTTCAAAGGCATAACTAATACTGCGTATTGACTTTTATAAAAAAAAACTTTGTTATTGTGCATTTACACAGTGACTAACAAGCTGTTTCCTTATCATGCCGCGTTTGCGTAACTCTTAATAGTGAATCTAGTAATTTGTGTAATCTAATATCTTACCTTTTGGCGTAGCACTGGATACCTGAGGTAATTTTATGTTATAGACTTCAGCAATGAGGTTCTCCACGTTGTCATCTGTCATTTTAAATGCGCATGCACTTGAATTTCAAATTGCCTGGCATCAAAGATTTGATTGGCTGTCATCACCAGAAAGTGATTACAACGACATCGCTCGCGGTATCTTTATCGGTATCGTTTTGGTGTGAACTTTGGTGTTCTCCTTAATATTAAACGATTTTTAAAACTATACACTTTTTATAGTCTATAGTTATCATTATAATGTAAACGGCACTTAAGATTTCTTGAATCTCTCTCTTCATCAGGCAGTCAGACAAGCCTATTTTCACACCATTAATGCCTCATTTATGTCCCCCTCCTTCAATGCTGTAGCCTGTAGTCCTATCAAGAAATATTTAAAATAATGTCTTGTATTGTGACAGTGTTTTACGGTATTTCCCTTAAGAAAACGTACTCTTCAATTTTAAGTTCAACTGTATTTCTAGCTACAAAAACCATAAACACATTTACCTCTCACAACAGTAACCTTTTGCTATGATATTTGTAGTAAATCAATAGTAGGCTACAACTAGTAATCAATACGCAAAAAACATGGTTTACAAACTTCCTAAAATAAACCATGGTTCATTTATCTAAATGTATGTATTTATGTATTAGTAGACTGACCTTATACTCAAGTCAAGGTCAAATGAAATGACTGGATTCCCCCTTACATTGATTTGTCAAACTAGGATGTAGTATTATGTAGAAGTAATTGTGTTTTTTTAAACATCCTCCCTAATAAGTTGCTAGATATGAAATAATGATTTTAAAGTCAAACCAGAAGTCTTGTGAGTGACGTCACTCATGATACAGAAATGTATCGCCACTGACCTCTGGTGGCGGGATATTGACACAACACCTTTATTTGTTAATACAGGTCAAAATTACAATCGACAAGAAATATTATTTTGAAAGCAGATTCATTATAGCAAGTTATTTCCTTTTACAATAGCTAATAATAAATAAAACAATAACAACAAGTGTGTCTTTATAGGCACTTTTAATCAGATGTCCCCTACTACAATGAATGGTCATTTAGGCCTTTATATTATATGTGAGATTCACAAATATATGCCACATAATTAAGGCATTTACTTATTTCAGACAGAAAACGAATAAAACATTGTGTAGCTGAGCTATCCATACCCCGGGTCAATTTAGGAATTATACATCAATGGAGACGCAATCGTTATTTTAGAAAAACAAAATTTGGACATTTAAACTTAATATCTATGTTTTAAATCAATCTCTCAAATGGCAAAATTTCTTGCATTTTGGACCATTTTATTAAAGGGATAGTTCACCCAAAAATGAAAATACTGTCATAATTTTCTCATCCTAATGTTGTTTTAAATCTGTATGAATTTATTTTTTCTGTTGAACACAAAAGCAGATATTTTGATAAATGATGGTAAGCACACAACTGATTGTAACCATTGACTACCATAGTAGGAAAAAACAAATAAGATGGAATACAGGTTTAGAACAACATGAGGATGAGAAAATGATGACAAAATGTACATTTTGGAAATGAAATGTTACTATTTCACCAGAAGATGGCAGTAACAGATGCTAAGAATTTTTAAACAATTTACACTAACTTTATAGAATACACTAGATAAATAAAAAGTTGTATTTATTTATATAGCATTGGCACAGGAGACAATAGGGAGATAAAAAGGGAGAAATGCACTACAAATTAAAAATGCTATCAATAATCACCCCTTAGCTTAGTTTCATATTTCTAAATTTATTTTAGGGCATTCGTGGCCAGAGCCACTTGGCCAGTCAAAGTGAACATGGTGTGTGTGTGTTTCAGTTCCAGGTAAGAGGGCCAAAGTACCTGCGTCACCGAGTGTCCTTGTCTTACAGCATTGCTGATAGCAGAGTGTTAGAAGCGGAGCCAGGCCGGGTTCCTGAGCAGCAGTGCCAGCTGTACCCATGGAGGCTTTCTCAGGGTGACAGAGGAATAGGTAGCCACCTGCTCAGAGGATTAGCCAAAACCACACACTACTCAAAATCAACCATAAATACCAACTGCTTTCCCATCACCCACTCATGCTGTATGAAAAAATCTTACAGTGTTGAGTGTTTAACTCACCCGAGAAGATTATTGCTTCCTATTTGCTCAGTTATCTCATTTATAAAGGAATTAAAATTCCTCACATTTTTCAACTTTGCTTATTCATACAATTTTATTTAAATTACAGATATTTTTGCTGTAATAGGCACATTATTACAGTCGGTTTTTTATTTATTTGCTTGCATTCTAAAGGTATTAAAGATATCAAGTGAATTAAAACTAAGCCTGAGCTTTCTGGTCAATGCAAAACATACACCGATTATGCTATGCAAATATAAGACCTTGCGTTTGTTTATCAATTTTTTTATTGAAATGAAATATGTGATGACACTTTTAGATGGGGATGAGAACGTTTGTTTGTGCTGATGGGGTAGCAGACAGATGGAGGGACAAATAGATATATATGCGAATGAAATAGACAGATGGATATTTCAAACACACACCCAGTGCGCTATAAACAGAAGTGTCCACATTTTAAAGGGACACTCTACTTTTTTGAAAATATGCTCATTTTCCAGCTCCCCTAGAGTTAAACATTTGATTTTTACCTTTTTGGAATCCATTCAGCTGATCTCCGGGTCTGGCGTTACCACTTTTAGCATAGCTTAGCACAATCCATTGAATCTGATTAGACCATTAGCATCGCGCTAAAAAATAAGAGTTTGGATATTTTTCCTATTTAAGACTTGACTCTTCACATTGTGTACCAAGACCGACAGAAAATAAAATGTTGTCATTTTCTAGGCTTATATGGTTAGGAACTATACTCTCATTCTGGCATAATAATCAAGGACTTTGCTGCTGTAACATGGTTGCAGGAGGTGCAATAATATTACGCAGCAGCCAAAAATAGTCCTCTTAGTAACTTTCAAATGGCAGGGGACTATTTTCGGGCAGTGTGTAATATCACTACGCAACTTTTAATTTTCTGTCAGAACACGTGAACTAGCTGAAACGGACAAGGAGATCAGTGAGTGGGTGATTCTCACGAAACCATTGAAACACCACGGCACTAATGATTTTAGCTTTAAAATGTGTAATATAGTAACATTAAAAAGCATCAGAATTAACACAATACTGTGTTCTACCTTGCACAATGTGTGATTTCAATACAAGAATTTATAATTGTAAATTTTATCTCATTTTCTGCTGAAATTCTCATTACCGCAATGTGTCCGGCTGTGTTTGAACATGCTTTATGTTGTAATTTAATCAAATTAACACAAAAATATTTAAAAAAATAAATAAATGGATGTTTTGCTAGACTACTTTAGATGACAGAAAAAAATATTTACTGAATACTCATGTATACTAATAATGAAGAAACATTTGAGAAAATGATGTGTCCATGCCTGATGTTCTCATCCTCCGCAACACTTTTTGAGAACAGTTTAAGCACACATACAAAATTTTAATAAAGTTTGATTTTGAGTGACCAAGCACATGGACCAGTTACTTCAAGATGGCTACCAGGTAAGATCATTTTTTACAGTTAATTTGAAATATTGTCTTGTCAGAATGCTTACACGACATTTTGATTATCATTACCGCAACAGATGCTTATTAAATGTTCATTTAATTAATAGAAGCATAATACTTTGATTTTAAATGCATGTGCAGAATCTCCAAATGATGTTCTTTCAGGTTTGTCATGTAATTTTGAAAATATGTCAGTGTTGATGTTTTCTGACTGTTGCGGTAATGAGATTTTTTTAGGACTCATTTTTTTAAATTATGTTACAAAAAGTGTTAAATGATAAGTAAAAGTTTTTAAATTAATGTTCCCATTTACTCCAGACCAGTGTTGGGGAAAGTTACTTTTAAAAGTAATGCATTACAATATTAAGTTACTCCCAAAAAAAGTAACTAATTGCATTACTTAGTTACTTTTCATGGAAAGTAATGCTTACGTTACTTTTAGTTACTTTTGCGTTACTTTTTCGTGGCTAAAGCTTGATCTCTTTCAGGCCTTGCAGGTGTTTTTATGACTGAAAAGTTCTGCATTCAGAAATTGCATATTTCATCACAAAAATGTTTAGCTCTGGCCTGCCATCTCAGTTTCTGACTCAAACTGTTTCCACACAGGCGCAGAGAGTGCATACGTTTAGTTTAATTCAGTACATATTTTTTAATCAAATTAATTAAACTAAAAAAGTAACTCAAATATTAATGTGTACATTTAAAAAGTAATGCGTTACTTTACTCGTTACTCCAGAAAAGTAATATTATTACGTAACTCAAGTTACTTGTAATGCGTTACCCCCAACACTGCTCCAGACTTTGTTTTTCAATGTCTGGTTGGGAAAAAAGTAAATTTAAGCGATTTTTAAATTTTCATGCTTGACATTTTTAAAACCAAGTTTTCGTGAGAATCACCCGAGTACATGACGGCTACAGTAGTTGCACCACGCATTTGGGAAAGCGAGGCGCTAGAGAGCACTATTAGTTTGAATGCAAAATACAATTTCACCACTAGATGGGGTAAATCCTACTTATTGTCCCTTTAAACACACACAGACACATACTGTAAAGAAGAAAAAGCTAAATCTACAGATACTTTATAATTTTATTTCAATCTGACAAAGATCAGAATGCCCAGGTAGCAGTATATTCAAGTTTTAGTTAAGGCAAGTTAATATAAATGTATCCAATCACAGGACAGTGTTAATTTTTACTCTTCAGTCCTATTGGACAGGAGACCCCGGTGCCACCCAGTCCACAGTACCCATTGGGATTCTTGCTGAGGTATTGCTGGTGATAGTCTTCTGCATAGTAGAATTCCTTGGTCATGGCTATTTCTGTGGTGATGGCTCCAAAACCCTCTTTAGTCAGCACCTGTCAAAAAAAAGGCCACTTTTGCTGAATATGGAGTGCATTTAGTGTACAGTATTTAACATGCTGAGACTGCTGTATTGTTGCAGGTAACTTAAGATTCATACATTTTAGAACATAACGTATTTATTATTTATAACAATAAAAAATAGATTAAAATGCAAGATGGATTAAACTTGCTCCTGTATAACTTGCTCAGTGGTAAAGCATTGCAATAGCAGTGCAACCGCTTGTGGGTTCAAACCCAGGGAACACA
The DNA here is from genome assembly GCF_027580225.2 of Misgurnus anguillicaudatus. NCBI lineage: Eukaryota > Metazoa > Chordata > Actinopteri > Cypriniformes > Cobitidae > Misgurnus > Misgurnus anguillicaudatus. The sequence goes on along the minus strand of NC_073354.2, from coordinate 30,022,674 downwards.
CAGTATAAAATGTATATTTATACATGTGGAAGACGCTTTGATCCAATGCGACTTAGAGTGCATTACAATGTATAATTTTTTTCAACATTAAACCCGTGACTTTTTGCGCTGCTTATGCAATGCTTTACCATTGAGCTATGAAGGAGCACACGTATGCACTGCAAGTCGTTTTGGACAAAAGCGTCTGCCAAATGCATAAATGTAAATGACACTTCAGACAGAAAGTAAAAAGTTTATCATAATATTTATTTGATTCAGCCATCTGTCTATAAAACAGGGTTCCCACACCTTATTTAACTTCAAATTTAAGGACCTTTGAAGGACTTTCCAGGTCCAATACCCTCAAATTCAAGGACTAAATGTGGGGACACATTTCAAGTAAGAGCAAGGTTACATCGTGTTAAGATACATTGTTACAGTTCCCTTTTGAGGGAACTCACGCTGCGTCACTGTGGTGACACTTTGAGGACGCCTCTAGGGGTAAGTGTGTCTGAATGTGTATAACAAATTCAACCAATGATGAGGCTTAACGACAAAGACAGGGTCACGCGGGATCCAGGAAGTATATCGCTATCTGAAATATTGACAAAGACGGCATTACAGGGATGCAGGAAATATGGCAAGGGAGACGCAGCGTCTCGTTCCCTACTCAGGGAACAACAGTTGCATACGTAACCAGAGACGTTTTCATTTTTGGTATGAATCAACATTCGCATACAGAAGATATAAGCATTTAAAGTGAACAGTTTAGCACATGTGTTCAAAAAGTCTAGAATTTTCATGATATACTACACAAGGAATAATTATGGATTTTTCCAGAAAAGTTCTTGCATAATATAAATTCAAGCACGTTCAATGACTTGTATCTATGTATGTAGATTTTCAAAAACTTCTCAGGGCCTTGAATTTCCCACAGATTCACAAACTTTCAAGGATTTCAAGGAGCCGTGGGAACCCTGATAAAAGAGTAAAACTTCTTTTAAAGTTCAAGATTCTACATGTAAATCTAGACTCTAAACTTTTCAATCAAAAAGTCTCTTTTAAAAGTTATGCAGTTTTAAAGGGCATGCAAAGTCGTATTTTCATGATGTGTCCTTGTTAAATGAGCCGCAGACACATGATTTCATAACTACAGCCCACCCATCAGAGTTGTGATGTTTAACAGTCTCAGCTGTCAGCTGTTCTGTGCCAGGACTGTGCTGGATGCTTTGTGAAAGCATTCATTTAGTGAGAGAAGCAGAAATATGGGAATCTCTAAACTGAGAGGGATGGACAGATGTACACTCATGTTCCAGATGTGCAAAATAGTCCATTAGGATTGTGGAAAGGGCGGGCACTCCGATATCCGAATCAAAACACACCCCGCTAATAATCCGTGCAGCATTTACCGCCACATATGGTTTCTCTATTGATCTGAATGTGTTTGTTTATCTCTCTTTGAGTGAATACGAATTAATACATACCAATCTTTATCAATGCATGCACTTTTAATCTTTGTACAGTGCCTTGTGAATGTGTTAGCATTTAGCCTAGCCCCATTCATTCGTATGGCTCCAAACAGGGATGAATTTAGAAGCCACCAAACACTTCCATGTTTTCCTTATTTAAAGCCTGTTACATGAGTAGTTACACGAGTAAGTATGGTGGCACAAAATAAAACTTTTGTTTGGAGCCATAGGAACGAATGGGGCCAGGCAAAATGCCAACACATACACGACGCGCTGTACAAACATTAAGTGCATGCAATTGATGAATAATAGGGATTTATTAATTTATCTAAGTTAAGGTAAGAACATAGTAAAATATTAAAAAACGGTGGTGTTTACCTTTAACAGCATTTCTGCACCACGTTTAAAAATGAATTATGCAGTTTGCTCACTAAAATTGTTTTTGAACAACTTCGCATTCTTGGACCTCCCGCCCTCCATCTCTGAGTTCTTGAAAATGTATTTTTCAGGCAGGGTGATTCTATGAAGAAACCTGCCAAATTTCACATTTTGCTGACCATCTGGCAAGAGACAGTTATGCACCTGTTAGGAGCAGCTGCAGGAGACAGGAGCTTGGTACAGATATATCATTTTTCTCTCTCTCGCTGGCTTTTTATAAGTTAGAGCAAAACCCGTACATCCATCCATCAGGTGCCCTAAGGGTCCACAGGGAGTGCTGCCAGTGCCCAATAGACAAATTAATATGGGTTTGACTTGTGGGATGTGCAGAATGTGCCGGCTTTCACAGGATGACAAACTTTATATAGTGCTGAAAACTCTTCGATTTTAAAATAAAGAGCTGAAAAGACAGCTCGTGTGTCAGTTCTGGTGCATTCTTAGACACGTGCAGCTATGCCAGTCACCAGAAAAACTTCATCTCTGATCAAACAGCCTGGATTCCTGGCACAGCCGTGTGGGACAAACAACACTGCAGCATCCAAAACAACACCAGCCATGCTAGCCTTTTCCGGACACATGTCAAGAAACATTGTTTGTTAAAAACTGCATGCATGATGCATTATGTATATTTATATGATCTTGTATCTCAGTTGGTAGACCATTGCATTAGCAGCGCAAAAAGCAATGGATTTGATTTTCAGGGAACACACTTGCTTGAATGCACTCTTAAAAGCATCTGCCAAATGCATAAATGTATATCAGCATATATTCATTATATGAACATCTGTCATTCATGTTCACTCTAAACAAACAATCTTGATGTATACTGTAAATATAAATGATTAAACTGAACAATGTTTTAAACACCAGTGAAACAACCACATGACAACTCCAGGTTTCTACCATCAACCACAGCTCTCAGTGGGGAAAGTGCCAACCGGCAGCTGGCCAAACTGGCATACGATAAATGAACTGAAGCCAACATTCTGATGCCCTATGCGGGGTATGGCTTCACCCAATAAACAAACCCGCTCAAACACATGTGCAGTTTTAAACAAGAAGAGTCACCATGGACATAATGTACTGTTAGGCTAAAAGGGGGGTGGGTGTTGACCAACACACTGATAAAATAGCACATCAAAACCTATTGTGTATTGCATTAGCAGCACAAAGATCGATTCCTAGGGAACACATATTGTATAAATGTATAGGATTTACTCTTGGATTTATGATGACAGGCTCACTAAATCTACACCCCAACTTGCATACTTCTCCCACATGCTAAATGATGAACTTGGTGATATGAACTAGAGCTATAAACCGGTTGGTATGATAAACTGGTAGAAATTGGTCAACCGGTAGAGATTTTGGACTATCGTCTCTATCGAGGTTATACGTGCTCCCGTCACGTTGCTGTGTGCGAGTTCACGAAAACGTAATATTTGTATACGTATTTAAGCACCGCAGTTAGGAAATTTGCTTACCCCATTGACAGGATTTGGCAGGATTTTTTTTACTTAAATTTTGTACTTTTGGTCTAAAAACCTAGACTTATTTTCTTAGGTCGTTTTGCTCATCAAGAGAGCATTTAGATTTAAGAATTTTTAGATATTTGTACCTAAAACAAGACAAAAAAATACTAAGTAAGAACGTTTTTCAAGAAAAAATGTTCTTAGTATTTTTGTCTTGTTTTCAGTAAAAATATAAAAAATTCTTACATTAAGATGCTTTTTCTTGATTAGCAAAAACGACCCAAGAAAATAAGTCTAGTTTTTAGATCAAAAATATCAAACAAGCAAAAAAATCTGCCATTGGGGTAAGCAAAAAATCTTGCAAATTTTAAATTCAAGAAAAATTCAAGAAAAATTTGCTTACCCGATTGGCAGATTTTTTTGCTTGTTTTATGCACAAAATCACTTAAATTTGATATTTTTTGTGTAAAAACTAGACTTATTTTCTTGGGTCATTTTGCTCATTACTGAAAACAAGACAAAAATACTAAGATTTTTTTGAAAATATTTTTTGCAGTGCATATTTAAGAATTTATAATGTAGATACAATGCAAAAAATCTTGAACATTTTTCTTAAACACTAAATTCAAGAAAAATTCAAGAAAAAATTGCTTACCCGATTGGCAGATTTTTTTGCTTGTTTTATGCACAAAATCACTTAAATTTGATATTTTTTGTGTAAAAACTAGACTTATTTTCTTGGGTCATTTTGCTCATTACTGAAAACAAGACAAAAATACTAAGATTTTTTTGAAAATATTTTTTGCAGTGCATATTTAAGAATTTATAATGTAGATACAATGCAAAAAATCTTGAACATTTTTCTTAAACACTAAATTCAAGAAAAATTCAAGAAAAATTTGCTTACCCGATTGGCAGATTTTTTTGCTTGTTTTATGCACAAAATCACTTAAATTTGATATTTTTTGTGTAAAAACTAGACTTATTTTCTTGGGTCATTTTGCTCATTACTAAAAACAAGACAAAAATACTAAGATTTTTTTGAAAATATTTTTTTGCAGTGCATATTTAAGAATTTATAATGTAGATACAATGCAAAAAATCTTGAAAATTTTTCTTAAACACTAAATTCAAGAAAAATTCAAGAAAAATTTGCTTACCCGATTGGCAGATTTTTTTGCTTGTTTTATGCACAAAATCACTTAAATTTGATATTTTTTGTGTAAAAACTAGACTTATTTTCTTGGGTCATTTTGCTCATTACTGAAAACAAGACAAAAATACTAAGATTTTTTTGAAAATATTTTTTGCAGTGCATATTTAAGAATTTATAATGTAGATACAATGCAAAAAATCTTGAACATTTTTCTTAAACGCTAAATTCAAGAAAAATTCAAGAAAAATTTGCTTACCCGATTGGCAGATTTTTTTGCTTGTTTTATGCACAAAATCACTTAAATTTGATATTTTTTGTGTAAAAACTAGACTTATTTTCTTGGGTCATTTTGCTCATTACTGAAAACAAGACAAAAATACTAAGATTTTTTTGAAAATATTTTTTTGCAGTGCATATTTAAGAATTTATAATGTAGATACAATGCAAAAAATGATTTTCAAGAAAAAAAATCTTAGTATTTTTGTCTTGTTTTCAGTAAAAATATCTAAAAATTCTTAAATTAAGATGCTTTTTCTTGATGAGAAAAACGACCCAAGAAAATAGGTCTAGTTTCTAGACCAAAAATATCAAATTTAAATGATTTTGTGCATAAAACAAGCAACATAAATCTGCCAAAGGGGTAAGCAAATTTTTCTTGAATGTGGTCTTTAAGAAAAATGTTCAAGATTGTTTTGCTTACCTCATTGGCAGATTTTTTCCCTTGTTTTATGCACAAAATCACTTAAATTTGATATTTTTGGTCTAAAACCTAGACTTCTTTTCTTGGGTCATTGTGCTCATCAAGAAAAAGCATCTTAATTTAAGAATTTTTAGAAATCACGGTACATTCACACAGGCGCAAGCATTAACGCTTCCCATTCACTTTCAATGAGTGACGTCATGCATTGCCGAACTGAATTGTGGATCCGTCGGCGCCATGTCACTGCCGTTGCTCGCGGCAGAAGTTGAACATTTCTCAACTTTTGAACTAGCAACAGGTGCGTCAGCCAATCAGATCGCCTTATGCAAATAACCTAGGCAGAGCCAGTCAATTACGTTTATGGAAGACCGGAGCATGTGTTGCGGCCACTGTGATTGGCTGTTGGCTACGCTTCAGAAAAGCCTTCCGTCAAGCAATAACGCTTTCGCCCCGTGTGAATGTACTGTAAGAACATTTTTTCTTGAAAATATTTTTTTTGCAGTGTAGGATGAAATGTTTTTTCCCCGTTTTGATTGTTTGTTATTGTTTGTTTGAAAACAGAGGGTCTGTTCTTTCATTTGATATATTTGTATGTTTATATATTTTTAGAAGGCATTTTGTGATACTTTTGTGAAAATCACAAAAAATGCTGACGGGCAACTTTTCAAAAAATGGCTGGCAGGGAATAAGTTAATTTAAAACACACCAATCCTACTTTCACATATATACTGTAGAATAGATATGCGAGTTGGGATGCTGCATAAGATCTATTAACCAACCTTGTATTAACCAATCTGTAGAAAATTTACAGAACACTATGTGAAAAAAACATTCAAATAAGCTTGTATAATTATTTAATACCTTGAAAACAATTTAGGAGCCAAGGAATGCAATTTCCAGTTCTTTAATATAAAACTTCTGGGAGGCAGAAAAAAGAATTAGTGATACATCAATTCTCTGTATATACGGTTTCATTCTCTGAGGATAAATCCTTGTTTATGAATCAAACACAAAACTAATCACAGGTATCTCACAAATCCTAGGAACTAGAAAGTCTTTTGGTGTTAATGGAAGGATGTATCTACTTCAATCAAAGGACAAAGAGAAGCAGCTCATCAGCTCAGACAAACACTGGACACATGAGGTCGTCTTTTTACTCGGAGTTTCTATCTTTTATTCATTCACTTATTCAATCAGATTTTCATTATGCCACACGCCACCCGTGGTCAGGGGTCACTTTGCCTCCAGGGACCCTGCGGTTCACCCCACCCATGAGTGATGCTCAAATCACGCTGCTTGAAAAAGGGGGTCGCTAGACTACAGGGACCCAGAGTCCCCTAAAACAAAGAGGCTAGACAAACACGATCTGCGCGTCATCTCCAGACAAACGCGCAGGGCCAGATTTGAATGACCCTGTGCGCAGCTTGTGCAGAATGAAGAGAAGTTATACAAAGACCTTTAGCTTGACTCTGTGATGGATGATGTCAGCGCTGACCACATGTGCCACTGACACATGAGTTTGTTGACTGAGAGAAATCATATTTAAAACTGTTACAATGATCGCTATTTTGGTTCTACAAAAAAACTATAGAAAATTATGACAAAGCAGATGTAAAATTGACACTTTTTCTAATATGTTTGCTCTGTCACAATGTATTTCAATAATTATTGCAATCTTTCCTCGTGAAATACTGATATAATCAATTAATTTCCGTATAATCTGATAAAATATTCAGTATAAAATAAAAATATTACAATGTTTAATCAACTGACAGCCCTTATTTTAGAACTTAAGCAGCCATCATTATCAGTGGCGGCCGATGACTTATTTTTTCGAGGGTGCTCGATGCGCAGTCCATCACAACATGTATGTAGCCGGTCATGTGTGTGGTTCGTAATTTCAAAATATGTGTTCTGCGCGTCGAGTGAACCTGTGTGCATCACGTGTTATGTCAAAATAAGTGCATGTTGCAGACGCGTCTAAAGGGTTTATGATAAAAGAGACGCTCGCGTTTGCCAGATACTCGCATAATCTCATGTGTAATCAGAGTTTACTGTTAAGGGAGTGTCTTGCGTGTATTTTTTGAACGTGAGCGTCTCTTTTATCATAATCGGTTTTGACGCGTGTGCAGCAGGCACTTATTTTGACGAAACACGTGATGCACATGGTTAGAACCTAACCACGTCAGACGTCCAGGCAGATTGACGTGCTAGAACGACGTCATTGCCATAGAAATGGTGCAGATAATCCAGAAAAAGGCAGAATCCTACAGGACGCACAGATCGGATCTGAACAGTTGTCATACACAATATTGACAGCGAGTCTGTCAAATCGGATTTGGACTGACAGTGTGAACAAGCTCTATGTTCCCCTTACGGAAGTCGCACCACTAGGCGCCCATGTTTGCAAAGCCTCTGCGCAGTTATTTCAGTCATGCAATACTAAATACTGTACTTCAATGGGGAAAGAGAGATTTCTTTTAAATCATGTGATAAAATCAGAATTAAACAACAGATTTCTGACCAACAATTAAACTTGACATCAATTGTCCCATAACTTTTGTTTAATGTCGTTTTAGGTACTACACTGCAAAAATGACTTTACAAATATCTAAAAAGTCTTGATCAAGATGCATTTTCTTGATGAGCAAAATGACCTAAGAAAATAAGTCTAATTTTTAGACAAAAAAATATAAAATTTAAGTTAACAAGCAAACAAATCTGACAATGGGGTAAGCAAAAACAACAAGAAATTTCCCTTTATTTATTATGACTCAACTTGTATACTTAAATGTTCTGATTTCTTTGTATAAATTCAATATTTGGCTTGATGGCTACATCTGGTGGAAATTTTGTGTCAATAGCCCACTTAGAAATCCCCTTACTGATAAAAATGCTGATGTGTCAAATACTTATTTTCCCTGCTGTAAGTAAAAACCTTTTTTTAAACTTAATTTAAAAAAATTCAAGAACATTTTTCTTAATCCACTGGCAGATTTTTGTGTGCTTGTTTTAAGCACAAATTCACTTAAATTGTATATTTTTGTCAATTTTGCTCATCAAGAAAATACATCTTGATTTAAGAAATCTTTGATATACTGAAAGTCATTTTTGCAGTGTACACACATTGTGCACAGATTGGCAAGCCCCTACCCCAGAGGGTCATCAGTCTTTATCATTTGATGATTGGTTCTTTTAATTGGAAGGCGGGACTTCTGTCACCAGAGCGGCCATATTGAGCACTCCATTGTACACTATTCCTAGTAATAGGAGTGTTTAATCTTGTTAAATCCAACATCTTTGGGACAACACCTATGGTGTGACTCTGAAACATGCAGTGCTGCTGAGCTGTTGAGTGACAAGTTCCTGTGTTTTGTTTGCATGCAGCTAAATGCATAAAAATCAGACTAATTAATTTGCATGTCAGACAGAGCATTCATTTGAAATGCAAATACCTGCATGTCCTGGATATGCAAAAGAAGAAAAAATGTGAGAGGCAGCGATAAGGAACCTAATTTTTTTTGGGGGGTGAAGCAATTTCAAGCTGTAGGGGTAACTGTAAAATAGAGGGCAGGAAGAAAAAATACACTGGATGTCATAAAGCCAGGATTGAATTAAGAAGATGATTATTATAGGTAGAGTAGAAACTGGTGGGATACGCACACATATGCAAAATAAACCCTTTAATACCTCAAATATTGACTTTTGATTCAGCACATGAGACAGAAGAGACGCAAATACTACAATGGTAAAAGAAACATTTGCTGTACAGACACAACATTGACTTATCGACTTACAGCAAAAGATAAAAATATAATAAAACTAGCAAAACATAACAAGATCACTTCGGTGTTTGCAGTTGGCAGATGCTTTTATTCAAAACAACTTGCAGTGCATTCAAGCTATACTTTATCAGTATGTGTGTTCCCTGCGGATCAAAGTCAAGACCTAATGCAATGCATTATCGATGGAGCTACTCTACAGGAACAAAAGATATTAAGTTATTAAAGATATCAATTATAAAGTACATGCTTCTTGCTATCTAGCATTCCTGACTTATACATGCATTCTATAGTTAAAAGCAGTTTGCATGGAAATATCTTAAGACACATAAACTTGTTTAATAAAAAATGTTTTTGTGATTGTGCTCTGTTTGCCCTTGAGAGTAGGGTCTATGACTTCAAGAACATTTCTATTGGCACTGATGTTGGCATAGAGAAGGGTGGCATCATTGACGTCCTGGCAGCTCTTTGCTTCTGTCCATAATGATGTTTAGGGCTATCTGCATTCCGGTGCCAAAAATCTGTTCTATAGCATTTGCTGAGGTCTCATGTGGATATCATCACGGAAAATGAAACCTGGATTGTCCGCAGATGATAGAGCGTGCAGAGGAGGAAATGGGACGGGGGATCAGTGGTCAGATGGTGAAAACAGAAAGCAAATGCATAAAGCCGATATACCATCTGATCTGGAAACAGTAGTTCTGTCATGAATGGATCTGGACATAAATTTGGCAGATTACTTTTTTGGTTTTTTTGGAGAATGTTTAATTATGCTTTAGATGTCACAGTTGTAAATAATCTTCTTTTATCCCTTCATAAGAAACAATGTGTCAAACTGTGCTATGAAATACAACACAATTTTTGTGTATATGTAGGATGCTTTGGCAATATTGTATGTAAAACAACCATGCCAAGTCCTTTTTGAAATTAAAGAGAACAGATGAGACTAGTAAAAATGAAAACAGATGAGACGAGACAAAACGGGAGGAAAACAGATGAGATAACAGTATAATTTATAATATATTGATATAAGAAGAAGAAAAAAGAAAACTGATGAGACGGGAAGAAAACCAATAAGACAAGAAGATTAGAAATGAAAAAATAAAATGATGAGAATCGAGAAGAGAACAGATGAGGCAAGAAGAGCAGAAATACAAACAGGATGAGAAAAGAACAGATGCAATGAGAAGAGATGAGACAATAAAAGCATAAATGAGAAGAGCAGAAATGAGAACAGCTTAGATGAGAAAAGAACAGATGAGATGAGAAAAGCAGAAATGAGAACAGATGAGATGAGCAGAAATGAGAAAAAAAAATGAGATGAGAAAAGAACAGATGAGATGAGAAGAGAACAGAACAGATGAGACGAGAAGAGAACAGATGAGATGAGAAAAGCACAAATGAGAACAGATAAGATGTGAACAGAACAGATGAGATGAGCAGAAATAAGAAAAGATGAGATGAGAAGAGAACAGATGAGATGAGAAGAAATTAGAACAAATGAGACAAAAAAGAACAGATGAGATGAAAACAGATGAGACGAGAGGAGAACAGATGAGATGAGAACAGATAAGACAAAAAGAGAAAAGATAAGATGAGATGAGAAGAGCAGAAATGAGAACATATGAGATGAGAACAGACAAGACGAGAAGAGAACAGATGAGATGAGAAGAAATGAGAACAGATGAGACAAGAAAAGAACAGATGAGATGAGATGAGAAGAGAACAGATGAGATGAGAAGAAATGAGAAGAAATGAGACAAGAAAAGAACAGATGAGATCAGATGAGACGAGAGGAGAACAGACGAGATGAGAACAGATAAGACAAAAAGAGAAAAGAACAGATGAGATGAGATGAGCAGAAATTAGAAAAAATGAGATGAGAAGAGAACAGGTGAGATGAGAAGAAATGAGAACAAATGAGACAAGAAAAGAACAGATGAGATGAGAGGAGAACAGACGAGATGAGAACAGATAAGACAAAAAGAGAAAAGAACAGATGAGATGAAAAGAGCAGAAATGAGAACAGATGAGATGAGAACAGATAAGATGAGAAGAGAACAGATGAAAAGAACAGATGAGACAAGAAAAGAACAGATGAAATGAGAAGAAAACAGATGAGATGAGAAGAAAACAGATGAGATGAGATGAGATGAGAAGAGAACAGATGAGATGAGAAGAGAACAGATGAGACGAGAACAGATAAGATGAGATGAGCAGAAATAAAAACAGGTGAGAAGAGAAGAGCAGAAATGAGAACAGATGAGATGAGAAGAGAACAGATGAGAAGAGAAGAGCAGAAATGAGAACAGATGAGACAAGAAGAGAACAGATGAGATGAGAAGAAAACAGATGAGACGAGATAAGAACAGATGAGACAAGAAGAGAACAGATGAGACAAGAAGAGAATAGATGAGACGAGAAGAGAAGAGAACAGATGAGACGAGAAGAGAACAGATGAGATGAAAAGAACAGAAATGAGAACAGATGAGATGAGAAGAGAACAGATTAGATGAGAAGAAATGAAAACAGATGAGACAAGAAAAGAACAGATGAGATGAGAACAGGTAAGATGATATGAGATGAGCAGAAATAAAAACAGATGAGGAGAGAAGAAAACAGATTAGACGAGAAGATAACAGATGAGACGAGAAGATAACAGATGAGACGAGAAGAAAACAGATGAGATGAGAAGAGAACAGATGAGACAAGAAGATAACAGTTGAGACGAGACAAGAAGAAAACAGATGAGACAAGAAGAGAACAGATGAGATGAAAAGAAGAGAAATGAGAACAGATGAGACGAAAAGAAAACAGATTAGATGAAAAGAACAGAAATGAGAACAGATGAGACGAGAAGAGATGAAAGAGCAGAAATGAGAACAAAGGAGACGAGAAGAGAAAAGATGAGAAGAGAAGAAATGAGAACAGATGAGACTAGAAGAGCAGCAATAAGAACAGATTGAACAAAAAGAGAAGAGAAGAGAAGAGAAGAGAAGAGAAGAGAAGAGAAGAGAAGAGAAGAAAAGAGAAGAGAAGAGAAGAGAAGAGAAGAGAAGAGAAGAGAAGAGAAGAGAAGAGAAGAGAAGAGAAGAGAAGAGAAGAGAAGAGAAGAGAAGAGAAGAGAAGAGAGTTAAAAAGGCAGAAATGAGAAAAGATGAGACTAGAAGAGCAGCAATAAGAACAGATGAGATAAAAAGAGAACAGATGAGATAAAAAAGGAGAAATGAGAACAGATGAGACGAGACGAGAATAGAACAGAAGAGAAGAGAACAGATGAGATAAAAAATCAGAAATAAAAAAACAGATGAGACAAGAAGAGAACAGATAAGATGAGAAGAGAACAGATGAGATGAGAACAGCAGAAATGAAAACAAATGAGATGAGTAGAAATGACAACAGATGAGATGAAAAGAGAACAGATTAGACAAGTAGATAAGAAATAAAACAGTAAGTAGAAATAAAACCAGGTGAACTAAGAAAAAAATGAAAATGTGTAAATAGAAGATAAGAGAACAGATTACAAAGGAAATGAAGAGAGATGAGAATGAGATGAGAACAGATGCAATGAGAAGACAAACAATGACAATTTTAACAGAAGAGATGAGAATGGTTAGAAAGGGAAGGAAGAGAAAGGGCAGGGCTGAGGAAGAGCAGAGAAAGCAGCGATGTGAGAAAGACGGGAAGAAGGAAGTGAGATCTGCACGGAGCAAAGAAAAGTTCAGTTTGTTACTAAAGCAATTTGAAGACAGATTTGGCCGGCAGATGGTTGGCAGTGCCGTGTTTGTTAAACCAACTGGTCGGGTACATTAGGATGTCGGGGAGCAGCATGCATTGAGTCTCCATTTAGAACAACCACACATGGGGGAAGGGAAGAGGGGCTGCCGGCCTGGCAAGCTGGTCAGGAAATAACGGAGAGATGGAGGAGCAGCCGGGGAAAAGCTAATTAACCCACGCATGGCCTGAAGTAACACATACACACACCGCCGCTCTATAATGAGACTGAGTGCCACTCAGGTATATTTGACACCTCACACAGATGGAACGGTCTAGAAAAATGCTCGTCCAATCACTTTGGTCGCCTTGTGTACTGGATTTATTCTTATTGGCCAACTGAAGTCTATTCTTGCATTTATTTTCTCTCCCAGTCTGTTCTAGTGGTTGTCAATAACAACAGTATTTCTAGCATGGACCCCTGGATGCCAAAATATGGAGACATCATCAACTTGGTGAATTGTGTTATACTAAAGCAGTTGTGTGTGTGTGCACATTGTGTTTATTACTACCACATAAACTACTAAAACACACTACCTTCACGTTAACAATGAAGGTGCTACATGATAGCACAGATAGAGACCGTTTTTGGCATCCTTTTGGAGCATCTTTATTTTTAATAGTGTATACAAAACTACACGTCTTTATATCATACAAACATTTCGGAAATGGTGTGAAATGATTGAGAATCCATTAGCTGTCTTTTGAAAGCAGCGCAATTACATTTTTTCAAGTAAAAAATGCACAAATGTGCATTTCTGTTACACGTCCTCCTTCGAATTTCTGGCCACATTATCCATGGGAGCCTGGTGACTAAGTGCGAGAGTGTGAGCGTGTAATAGAGAGGATCTGCAGGAGCTAATTAAGGCCATTGTGATTTCTTGCAGACATTGATGGGGTTGTGTAATTGGTGGAGTGCAGTCAATCACCTGGATTTTGCTCAGGGCACACAGAGTCTAGGTAAACGGGCACATGTGGAGGCCTCAGAGGAAAAAACCTGTCTTTTGTTAGCCCTTAATTGAGATGCTAATAGATTGGAACATGCCACACTAAGTTCTTGAGACGTGAGGACAGTGAGAGAGAGAGAAGAAGAGAGAGAGAAAGAAAGAGATAGAGAGAGTACAGGAGCACAAAGGGAGAGATGGATGTGAACTGGACATGGTGCCCCCTTGTGGTTGCCTCTACCAGACAAATTGTAAAAATCTGTAGCAATATGATGCTATGCCAAAACAAATGATAATTACAACTTCCAATGAGCTTAAGACATAACCAAGGAATTTGGTAATTTTATGTCATTTACATTTCTCAAAAGTTAAAAAAAGTTGCCATTCATTTGTTTTTATGTAAACTTTAATGTATTCTTGTGATGAAATAGGATAACAAGGGAAATGTAAAAACATGAATCGGACAATAAGTGCTCTTGAATTAAAAATTAAATATTATTTGTTTGTTTTCTCATGAAGAAAAGATATCATATATAAACTCACCTAAAGGATTTTTAGGAACACCATACTAATACTGTGTTTGACCCCCTTTCGCCTTCACTACTGCCTTAATTCTACGTAGCACTGATTCAACAAGGTGCTGAAAGCATTCTTTAGAAATGTTGGCCTATATTGATAGGATAGCATCTTGCAGTTAATGGAGATTTGTGGGATGCACATCCAGGGCACGATGCTCCCGTTCCACCACATCCCAAAGATGCTCTATTGGGTTGAGATCTGGTAACTGTGGGGGCCATTTTAGTACAGTGGACTCATTGTCATGTTCAAAAAACCAATTTGAAATGATTCCAGCTTTGTGACATGATGCATTATCCTGCTGGAAGTAGCCATCAGAGGATGGGTACATAGTGGTCATAAAGGGATGGACATGGTCAGAAACAATGCTCAGGTAGGCTGTGGCATTTAAACAATGCTCAATTGGCACTAAGGGGCCTAAAGTGTGCCAAGAAAACATCCCCCACACCATTACACCACCACCACCACCACCCTGCACAGTGGTAACAAGGCATGATGGATCCATGTTCTCATTCTGTTTACGCCAAATTCTGACTCTACCATCTGAATGTCTCAACAGAAATCGAGACTCATCAGACCAGGCAACATTTTTCCAGTAATCAACTGTCCAATTTTGGTTGAGCTTGTGCAAATTGTAGCCTCTTTTTTCTGTTTGTAGTGGAGATGAGTGGTACCCGGTGGGGTCTTCTGCTGTTGAAGCCGATCCGCGTCAAGGTTGTGCATGTTGTGGCTTCACAAATCCTTTGCTGCATACCTCGGTTGTAACGAGTGGTTATTTCAGTCAAAGTTGCTCTTCTTGAATCAGTCGGCCCATTCTTCTCTGACCTCTAGCATCAACAAGGCATTTTCGCACACAGGACTGCCGCATACTGGATGTTTTTCCCTTTTCACACCATTCATTGCAAACCCTAGAAATGGTTGTGCGTGAAAATCCCAGTAACTGAGCAGATTGTGAAATACTCAGACCGGCCCGTCTGGCACCAACAACAATGCCATGCTTGAAATTGCTTAAATCACCTTTCTTTCCCATTCTGACATTCAGTTTGAGGAAATTGTCTTGACCAGGACCACACCTCTAAATGCATTGAAGCAACTGCCATGTGATTGGTTGATAAGAAAATTGCATAAATGAGAAATTGAACAGGTGTTCCTAATAATCCTTTAGGTGAGTGTATCTCAGACGTCATGAGGGTGAGTAAATTATAAGAGAATTTTCATATATAGATGAACTATTCTTATGAACTAAGCCTCTATAAACAATATAAAGCGTATGACCTGCATGCTAAATCCAACAATCTTACTTTGATTAACATTTAAACCCTGAGTAATCTTTACTCTTCTCTTTATCTAGTGTGATATCAGACTGTGGTGATCGTAGCTATTAGGGTGTGACCTAAATGGAGACACAAGGTTCACAATTGAATGGTGTTGCATTAGGAATGTGACTGTAGCACATGACTCAGATGAAGCGAGATTTATACGGTAGATTTGCTAAGCTGAGAAGAAACTGGACTGCTAATTTTTGTTCTGGTCTTGTTATTTTATCCTTCCTCTTTGCTATAACTTTGTATTCCTATAGTAAAAACTACCAAAATTTGTATGCATGAAGGTTCTGTGGCTATTTGCATTTTGTGTAATTATGACATGCATGGGATGTATGGTTGCCTAGCAACTAGCGGTTAAATCTGCAATATTCAAAACCCTAGCTTCGCTACACGTTTGAACTAAAGATTTGACATTTCACACAAGAGTCTCTCTCCTGGGGAAGATATTTCGCCTCAAGGATCCATAAGTTCCTCTATAAAATTTTGTCAGTATTTGACAGTTTATGTAGCCTAGAAATTTTAAAATATAATTTTTTTGTAAACTGCTTGTCCTATAGAACTGAAATTTTGTTTTTCAGTTT
The DNA here is from genome assembly GCF_027580225.2 of Misgurnus anguillicaudatus. Taxonomy (NCBI): domain Eukaryota; kingdom Metazoa; phylum Chordata; class Actinopteri; order Cypriniformes; family Cobitidae; genus Misgurnus; species Misgurnus anguillicaudatus. The sequence continues at coordinate 30,006,478 of NC_073354.2, read as the reverse complement.
CCCGTTTATTTATTTTATCATTGAGAATTTTTTAAAAAGTGTAAAAATCTCGTCTCGTTCTCGTAAACCCAATCTTGTGTCTCGTCTCGTGGAGTAAGTGTCTCGTCACACCCCTAATAGTTATATGTATGTGCATTGTGCATCTTTCAGAATTGTCATGTCTGTAACAGAAAAAAATGTCACATCCATAACATTATTTCTTCTTCATAAATGCACACACAAAAATAAATAAATACATACATTTTTTATGTTATTTGAAGAGCCACATTTGTTGGATATTATTGCTTCTGGTTTGTGCATAACCAGTTCAATTCACAGAAATGTTATTTTTTTGAAAGATGTATATTGTATATATCCATATTTCCTTTTTTAATATTATTGGTTACCCAAAGAAAATTTCAGTCAAAGGTTCTTATAAGAACCTTTTTTTTCTTACACTTTAGTCGAATCTTTGTCCAAGGATCCTTTGGCGTTTTCGGATGTTAAAGATTCTTTACGGGACCATATAGCCAACAATGACTGTTCTACGGCATTATTTAGCACCTTTATTTTTAAGAGAGTTCAGTCCTCCGTATCCCAACATCCTCCATACAAAAAGAGTCACTACAATCCCACAGCTTTCATTTCACCCTTGCAGACAAGATACATGGTGACATCAAATCTTCCCTTACGCAACACAGACGGCCCCCATCCCAAGATTTGTGCCCATCTCCCCCACCATCCCAGTCAAGCGACCCCCCCCCCAAAAGCAAGCTCCCCCCATCCCTCACTCATAATGGACCCAGCTGCCAGTCAGAGCGAGCTTTATTAACCCCTTGCCTTCTGACACTCATTTCATTGTGGCATGAGGTCAACAGCTGATTAGAACACCAGTGAGGCGGCACTCTACACATGACCTTCGACCCCAGCAGCCTCTCCGTTCGGGCAGCGGGCCAATAGGAGGCTGAGCGGCCTCCCCTGTTGCCATGGCGACAGGGCCTGCCGAATCGCAGATGGCTCGGCAGGGGGTGGAGTGGGTGGAGAGCGAGAGCAGACAATGGAGGATGGAGCGAATAAGTGAGAGTAAAGGGAAACAGATATGAATGCAAACGCAGAATGGCCAGTAGAGGGCGTCTGTGAACCTGCGACTGTCTAATAACAGGAACACAATGAGACATGCAGCACATAATGCAACTTTAAAGCTAAAACCAGTGTTGCCATGTCCACTTCTCATACTGTAAGTGTTTATTGGGGAGGTGGGGGCTTGGGTATTATTTGCAGTTGTCAAATATCCAATTTATAATTTGAGTTGCACACTACATAACACCATTGTTTATTGCCATATAATTTGTTTGGCTTTTTCTCTTGTGATTTTGTATTTAACACTTCATCTCCCACTACAATGACACATATGCCAAGTGTTTTAATCACTGATTTACATGGCCAATTGTGTATGTAAATTTTTTTTGTAATTTCGGACACAATTATTAAAAACATGCAATGCAGCAAGTAACGTTTTCACACATTTAAGGGCCGTTCACATTATAACGATAACTATAACTATAATAAATATAGTTTTTGAAAATCGTTTGATATTAAAGACAAAAGCGGAGTTCACACCATAACTAAAACGAATAAGATACAGCGAACGATATCGTTGGGATCACTTTCTGAGTGATTTCCCCCCAACCTGATGAAAGATAAACCATTGACAGCCTATCAAATTTATTTGAATCTGCATGGTTACCCGCTGTGTAAATGCAAAAAGCATATTTACATATTCAGTGACAATTGCAACAGTTTTTATTACAAGACATATCCAATAAATGTTAATGTCATTAAAGGCAAATATCTGCACGAGTGCCCTGCGCATGAGCGAATTAGCATAAAGTTATCTTTATAATGTGGACGCTATCGTTATAGTTAACGTTTTATCTATCGTTATAATGTAAACGGCGCTTTATGCTATATAATTTATACATTCAATTATATAAACTAAGCAATTTTCCTTTTTCCAACAAACACACAAAAACTCATTTTAGTGAGGAAAGTTGCTGTTTTTTATAGGAAGGATCTGGCAACACTGGGTCTAACCTAAAAGTTTGAAAAGAGGTTTTGCAAGAAAAAGATGATTTAGGCTACTGTTTTAAAAAAGTTATAGCAAATCTCTTCTCGGATATAAACATTTATCCAAAAAACCCTGCACGAACATGCATTCAGCCATGCAACTTGCGAACTGGAAAAGATCTGTTTGTCCAAAAACACACACGCACAAACATCTGAGCCTTTTTTGTGACCTATTTTTGGAACACAGAGTTATTTGGAAGCAATAACTCGACTTCCCAATTTCCAGAACTACAAAATAAATCACTTTACATTGAAAAAAATGTGTTTGGTTGTTTATTAATATGGGAATGTTTAATATTGCTAATAAAGCCATGACTATACATTCAGAATATACAGTCATGGGTACCTTATTGAATTTAATAAAATATCAATTCAAAAATCAGCAGATATTAAAAAAGGGGCAGCTGAACAGAAGGTCAAAAAGCTTTTTTGGGCAGCAAAAGGTACAGGGCATAAGGGGGGGGGGGGGCATCATCAGCTGGAACCAATGCTGCATGAAGAGACAAATCGCACCCATATGCTTTTCCTATTTCGTTGGCTCCCACCCCTTCTTCTCATCCTGTGGGCTCTAGCACACGTTGTGTGTCTGTGAGTGCGTGTTAGAGTGTGTGTAGTCAAAATATTGTCAAAAATAGATCAAGAATCAAATCATATCAAAGGAAAAGCTATTAGATATTGTGTCAAACATTTGTTCAACATTGTGCACCTAGGCAAGACCACATCGTGATAAAGACAAACTGTGCCGTTCATTTGGATTCTTGTGAGATAGAAAAGAAAAGCTGCGGAAACCTTTCGTATCGGCACAAAAGCGGGTGAGATATGTCTGCTGTGATGCATGTGCAGAACAAGAGAGGACACTGAGACAGTCAAGGTTATCTTATCAATAGTCCAACGCGTCTCAAGCGACACCGTCTGTAACGTGTCCGAGCGCGACTCCTACGACCAGGTACGGAAGACTTGTAATTTCATTTCAGACAGACATTCGATCTGAGAAAATGAAAGTGGAGAATGTAAAAGGGAAACGCCATGAAATACGGAGTACGATCATACACGAGGGAAGGGGGGAGGGTTTCAAGGAAGAAAATGAGACTACAGGGGTAGATTAGTAGCTGCAAGAACCACAGTCAATTCCTCTGCTTCTATTGTTCCAACAGGCTATGCTTCGACGTAAGGGTGGGGTTGGTAGCGTGAACTGCATGCATGCAGGTCTCTATTGCGATGCACCACTGAGAGCAAGAAACCTCAAAATCTTTCGCAATTATAAAAAATATATGCATAATGCAGATGGAAGGTTCGCCGTCTATTCTGAAAGGCTTTGAACCTCATCATGCTCGGATTTGGAGACTCCTTTCTCTGTCTAAAAGACAAACCTTTCTTAAAGACAAACCAAATTACTATTTTATGTGTAAGATCATGTGGATTTCTGCTTAGTAGGAAACCCATTTTGTCTGGTATGGATCTGCAGGTTATCTAAGGGAGATTGAGGCATTGAAGGCTGAATTCACCAAAAATCTTGAACCTGAAAGTTACACTGACCAAAATTATAAATGCAAGACTTTTGTTTAAGCCCTCATTTTTAACTCATTCGCAACCAATCTTTTTTTTAAGCTGACTGCCAGCATTTTTTGTCATTTTCACAAAATTTTCATAAAATGCATTACAGAAAAATATACTAAAAATACAAAAACATACAAATATATCAAATGTAAAAACAGACCCTCTGGTTTCACACAAACAATAAACAAACAAACAAAATGGGGAAAAAACGTTTCATCCTATCTATATTTTTTCCTCTGCTTATAAACTCTTAAATATTGGTATTTTTCTTTAAAAAATATTTTTTTTGCAAAAAGATGAAATAATTGCATTTTTGTAAAGGAATTTTGTTAGAGATCAGATTCAGAACGATTATCAAAACACACACAGTTTAAAATTAGTAAAAAAATTTGCTTCCATTTTTTTATAAATTGGGTTAGTGCCGTGAATAATCTCGGTATTACAGATTAACATAAAACCTCACCAGGAACACTTTTTTTTAATGCAAATGTTTTCTCTTAATTGATGAGATAACTCACCAATGGCAGAGAAAGAGTTAATGAGCTGAAGTAAAAGCTCAAAGACTTTTTCTATGTAACAAAAGGCCTATTTCTATCAGATATTGTTCTCAAAACTCTCTAAATCTGTTAGTGAGCACTTTTTCTTTGCCGAGATAATCCACCCACCCCATAGGTGTGGCATATCAAGATGCTGATTAGACAGCATGATTATTGCATAGGTGTGCCTTAGGCTGGCCACAATAAAAGGCCAGATTTGTGAACAATTTTTTTCTTACCATGGGTTCATACCAGGCATCAAATTTGCGTGTACGGCGTCTAGTTTGCCTCTTGAACATGTAACCTGTAATCACGTCACTCCTAGAGCAAGCTCCTGATTGGTTAGCGCGGTGCGTTTTCCCGCCAAAGGTCGAATTTTTCAACTTGCGCGTTACCCGCGGAAAAGCTTCAATTCGCGCCGTGAACTAGATGCGCAAATAAGGCGGAAGCGCGACTACCGCATCGCGCTAAACACCTCATTCGCACCGCGAGACCTCCAGACGCACATCAATGCGTCTTCACATTGACTTAACATTAAAATCGCTCATGTTTGACACCTCTACCACGGCTGGTGTGAACGCAGTATTAGATCTTTGAGTTCAGCTCATGAAAACTGAGGGCACAAACGAATTTTGTTCAGTGTATTTTTAATTTAAAGTGTCGAAACAAAATTTAAGATAAACACAACAAGATCAACCCTTTCTCAACTATAATCATAGCATTTATTGCTATTATGTATTAAAACTTGCAGAAAACTTTTCAGATAACTCCTATTGTGTAAAATGTCACTTTTTGTGAATACGGGTGCCGAGGTGTTTGTATTCAATTAGCCGAGTTTGCAGTCAACACAAGCAATCTTTGTTTTGTATCTGGACTGGCGTGTTAGTGCGGATCACCCGAGGGTCACTAGAGGCGTCACTTCGTGCATGAAGATGATAGAAATGAAAGTTGCTGTTGAGATACCTTTTGATATTCGTCCTTTGAGCACGATGCGTGGTCAAGCTGTTCGCGTGTGTATGCGTAGATGGCCGATCGGTAGGTCGTGCCGGCGTCGTTGCCCTGGCGCATCCCTATCAAAGAAAGGACAGAGCTGCGTAAATGTAAAATCATTTCTGCACCGCAGAGTCTGTCATCAAACATTGTATGTAGTTAAAAGGAATAGTTAATATAAAATTACATTTATTTTTGGTCCTTTAGCTCAGTTAGGGCATTGCATTAGCAGCACAAAGATCATGGCTTCGAACCAGGAACACACACACACACTGATAAAATACAATATACGGCTTGAATGCACTGTGTGTCGGTTAAGCATCTGCCAAATGCATAAATGCAAATTTTGTATGGTTAAAGCAAACACGTGATTGGTGAGGTGGGTCTGAGGTAACAATCTAATCGACACCCTTGAAAAAAGAAATCAAACCTGACACACAGTCCTGAATCCTCATCCTTCCAGAAAAAATAACAGCATACAGGTTGTGAATGACGTGAGGGTGAGTAAATAATGATCAAATTATCATTTTTGGTTAAACGGTTCATTTCATTTATATAAGACTTTTTTTCTCAACTCTGAATAGACATCTGAGAACTATAGCAAGGCGTTTGAAGTAATCATGTAGTTCAGTCACTGGGTACAAAATTAGCCTCTATCGGCGCTCAGACTCTTGGGAAACAAACTTCCAATCAGGCAGAAGTGAGCCCATCTAAAATCTTTGGGAAGGGTGCAATTTTAATTAAAGCTCTGTTCTATCTGATCCTGGTCTAGATGTGAATTATAGCTAGCTACAGTATAGCTTTACAGTCGATTCTATAGGGTTGTTTTTTGCACAGATCCTTTTGTTGGCTGGCCAGAAGTCATATTGTACTGTATTGGACCAAGTGCTGTTCAAGAGAGATTTCAGTGGCGGTCCATGCATTTCACACCTAGGCCTTCAGTGGTGTCCTATCTGAATTAATCCATATCGTAATACTATCATTACGATGTTACGGCAATAGAAACACATCAACCGTTTAATTGCGAAGTAAATTAGAAATGACTGTATTTTACACTTCAAGGAATAAAAGTCAAATTTGAGTTTAATAAAAAAAATGTCAAAATGAGACGCAGCGAATATTATACAGAAATCCATTTGAAAGATATTTGAAATGAAGTTAATCTCTTCTCTTTTTTTGCTTAAGAAATCAAATAAATAATGCAAAGAGTTTTTCGAAGGTTTACTATTAAAACAGTGATATTCACAAAATGTACATTTTACAAATATTATTTGCTTACTAAACAGTCACTCCAGAAAAACGTGATTATGCGATTGCATGATTCAATGCATAATCAGCCAAAGTTTGCATATTTATGCGGGGCCGCATTTTTTAAATACGCCGCACTTTCGCCACATAAATTGCAGGTTTCTGCTAGCAAAATATGCGGGGCTTTCATGATTTCATAATCTCTGCATTTACGTAGCAAAAAGTCATATTTATCTTTGCAGAAAGTTGAAAAATCTTGCATTTACTTCACACATGCGCAGCCATGTCCCCTGTTGTCATGGGAATGTTAGGAAGTGACGTAATTATGCGACGTGAACAGCAACGAAAAGCTGCAAAAGCTGTAAACATTTTGAAAGTATTTCAATGGGATTTTAATGGGAGTTTATACTCAGCTACCCAGCACCTACTTAAAGGGACACTCCACTTTTTTGAAAATATGCTTATTTTCCCGCTCCGCCAGAGTCAAACATTTGATCTTTACCCTTTTGGAATCCATTCAGCTGATCTCCAGGTCGGGTGGTACCACTTTTAGCATAGCTTAGCATAATCCATTGAATCTGATTAGACTAGCATCAGAGTTGTATAGTACTTAAGTATTTTTACTTTCTACATAAATTTTCAATTATTCGTATTTTATTAGTGTTTTTCTTTGGAAAACAAACATTCCAAAACATATTATCATAATTTTTACTCCACTACATTTCATAATTTCAAGTTTTTGGTTTATATTTAATATTTGAGTACATTAAACATCTAGTAATTTTTTGTACTTTTACTTAAGTAAAAAATGTTTTCGTACTTTTACTCAAGAAAGTAAAAGTACACAATTTTTATGTAATTAGGCATTAAATCAATTTTAATATGCAATATATAATAAATACACAGTATGATTTTATGCTTTAGAATGTAGTGAAATTTTTTTAGTAAAGAAAAGTAAATTTTTTCCCAAGACAAACACTCTGATAAAGCATAGATGCTTGGAAAATGTAACTAAAATACTTAAGTATTACACACCTCTGACTAGCATCACGCTAAAAAGTAACCAAAGAATTTCAATATTTTTCCTATTTAAAACTTGACTCTTAAAAATTTAATTCTGGTGTAATAATCAAGGACTTTGCTGATGTAACATGGCTGCAGGAGGCGCAATGATATTACGCACTGCCCGAAAATAGTCCCCTGCTATTGAAAGTTACCAAGGGGACTATTTTCAGGCACTGCGTAATATCATTGCTGAATTTCATCCACTGAATGGATTCCAAAATGGTAAAAATCAAATGTTTAACTGTAGGGGAGCTGGCAAATGAGCATAATTTCAAAAAAGTGGAGTGTCCCTTTAAAAGCCTATTTGAAATAAAATAATACTGCAGCTTTCACACAGATGACGATGCATTTACATGCGAATACAAGATTTTTTGTAAACTTTACTGCTCACCTTATGTAGAAATATAGCAACAGGAAAATAAATGTAGTGTATGAGTAAATGTTGCCTTTTTGCTCAGTACTTTAACCACAGTGAGATTTTCTACTTAGCATGAGGCCATTACAACAGGTGGTGACTATATATATATATATATATATATGTATATATATGTATATATGTATATACAGTATGTATATATATGTATATATGTATAAATATATATATATATATATATATATATATATATATATATATATATATATATATATATATATATATATATATATATATATATATATATATATATATATATATATATATATATATATGTGTATATGTGTATGTATATATGTATATGTATATATATGTATATGTTTATGTAAGCAATAAGGTACGAGAGGCTGTGCTGTATCGTGAATAAGTAACGGCTGAAGGGCGTTGTTAGGCACGACGCGAAGCGGTCATAGCAGTGCTTTATCGTGAATAAAGCACACCATTTGACCAATCAGAATCAAGGATTGGAACTAACCGTTTTATAAGTATATTTATAAAACGGTTAGTTCCAATCCTTGATTCTGATTGGTCAATAGGTGTGCTTTATTCACGATACAGCACAGCCTCTCGTACCTTATTGCTTACGTATATATGTGTATGTATATATGTAAATTTACGATAGGAAATTTACAAAATATAGTGGAACATGAATCATGATCATTACTTAATATCCTAATGATTTTTGGCAAAAAATATATATAATTTTGACCCATACAATGTATCCTTGGCTATTCCAACAAATATACCCGTGCGACTATGATTGGTTTTGTGGTTCAGGATTACAAACAGCTTTTCTAGGCCACTAATATTACTGGAACCATCGATTATGGTACATACATCAGTTAAATGTTCATTTGTCAAAAGTAATATTGATTTTTTTTCTATATAACTTTTCTTTACATTAGTGGTTTAACTTAAAGGAAACCAGAATGATTTTTGTATAAGCTGATTTAAGAATGAGCACTAGTCATCACCACTGCAGACACAATCAGGCTGTTATACAATCTGGATAAGTCTGAATCTGATTGGATGACTGAGACACTTTAATCTCTGTCCTGAATCCTCTGGTCATGATTGCAGCCACTCCAAATGTTGCCTCTCTTCTATGTGAATTCATAATGGTCCTCTCATGTCTCTCACACTACTGGAACTGTTTTAAGTTAAAATGTTGCTTTTAGCATTTAGCTTTTCTTAAATTAACACTTTACTAATCTGTCTAGTGCACATTTTAATGATTTAAACCTAATCTTAAAGGAACAGTTTGCTCATTGGTCATTTAGTGTGAATGGGAAAGTAAATAACATAAAATTGTGTTTTTTGGAGATTGACAGCTTCCATGAAAAAAAAAATTTTTTTAAAGCAAGCCTGAACATTACCCTAATTTTATGAAATGTTATGAATTTTATGAGATTTTTTAGTTGAAATCATCTTACATAATGTAAGGAATATTCTCCAAAAATATAACCTTGATATCTTCAATACTACACTATCATGCAGGACAACATTTGCTTTGGCAGATGCTTTCTGTCAAGTTCTGGCACTGAATTAAAATATGTAGCAGTGTGTTTTTGTGTTGGGAAATGTTACCTTGTGTGGGATCATGACTTTCCCAGAATACCTTGAGCAACTGCGCGAAGCTGATTTTCTCTGGCTCGTAGACCACACGAACCACCTCTGCATGTCCTGTTTTACCTGCGCGAGTGAAAGAAGCAGAGGTGACCATGAAAACATCATCAAGGAAGACTCACAGTGAGCACACGCGTGGTGTCCTGCGTTCCCATTCCAGTTCGGTCATCACGGGTCGTGTGGTGAGGTCGGTGCTCTATAGTGATTCATTTTACAACCTGTGTCTTTTGACCCCATCATAGCAGTCGACCCATGCTCACAGACTCAGCTGGTTGCGGAAAAATAATTGCAATCGCTCTCAAATCCAGAGAAAATGATAAAAGACAAGTTGAGGGAGGTAAAGGGCACAGGTAAATGAGAAATGAATCGTTTTGGGTCAGCAAGCATGGAGAAACTGTGTATTAAACAAACGTAGATAATATATAAAGCTCCTACGTGGAAAGATTCTTTAAAATGTAAGAGTTTGTGTTAAGATAAAATATAGGATGAGTGAATAATGAAAGAATATTTACTGATAAAGTATTAATATCATGAAAATCAGACATTGATTATGTTTAAAGGATTAGTCCATTTTCTTCAAAATAATACAGATAATTTACTCACCACCATGTCATCCAAAATGAAAATGTTGATGTCTTTCTTTGTTCAGTCAAGAAGAAATTATGTTTTTTGAGGAAAACATTCAAGGATTTTTCTAATTTTAATGGACTTTAATGGACCCCAATACTAAACAGTTTTAATGCAGTTTAAAATTGCAGTTTCAAAGGACTCTAAACGATCCCAAACGAGGCATAAGGGTCTTATCTAGCGAAAGATTGTCATTTTGGGCAAGAAAAATAAAAAATATGCACTTTTAAACCACAACTTCTCGTCTTCCTCCGGTCGTGTGATGCGCCAGCGCAACCTCATGCAATACATCATCATGTCAAGAGGTCACGGATGACGAATGCAAAACTACGCCCCAGTGTTTACAAGTTTGGAGAAAGAGGACCGTTCCCAAGTTGTTGTATGTCGAATGATACTAATTAATGTCTTTGTGTCAGTTTATTGTTTAAAATGGTCCGCAAATGTGCGTTTCATATATGCAACACGTGATCTTTCAACGTCCTTACGCAATTACGTGAGGTCGCGCTGACGCGCCACACGAAAAGAGGAAGACGAGAAGTTGTGGTTTAAAAGTGCATATTTTTTATTTTTCTTGCCCAAAATGACAATCTTTCGCTAGATAAGACCCTTATGCCTCATTTGGGATCGTTTAGAGTCCTTTGAAACTGCAATTTTAAACTGCATAAAAAACGGTTTAGTATTGGGGTCCATTAAAGTCCATTAAAATTAGAAAAATCCTTGAATGTTTTCCTCAAAAAACATAATTTCTTCTTGACTGAACAAAGAAAGACATCAACATTTTCATTTTGGATGACATGGTGGTGAGTAAATTATCTGTATTATTTTGAAGAAAATGGACTAATCCTTTAAGTGCTATAATTGGGCCCCCAGTGTTTCTATCAACCTATAAAATGCGAAAAAGATCAACCCAGTTCTGCAAGCAAATTCGGCTCCCCCTGTGATGTCAGAAGGGGATAATACCGCCCCTTAATCTGCACTATCCAACCACGCCACTGCCATTTAGTGCAGAGCTCAGCTCACTTGCATTTAAAAAGACACACCCAAAACGGCGCATTTTTGCTCACACCTACAAAGTGGCAATTTTAACATACTATAATATATTATCTATATGGTATTTTACGCTAAAACTTCACATACGTACTCTGGAGACACCAAAGATTTATTTTACATCTTAAACAGTATTGTGAAATGTCCCCTTTAAGGAACAAGTACTTGAAATGTGCACATCTTAAATTATATATTTTTTTAAATCATGCTGCATGTGTCTCTCCGTACATTACGGTACATGGATTTATATTATCGCCCAGCTATTTTTATACAGGTATATTTTTGTATACAGTTTATCTTGCAAATAAATCTGAAAACAGCTTTGACTGGAACCCCGAAACTGAAAAAGCGAGGCCCTAATTCTATATCCTCCATCGTTAGTTTATTACCAAAGAAGTCTGCTTAATAATCTCTGCCTTAGTCTTATGGGGAGCCACCCTCTATGTTATCTCCAGTAAATCTATATTGCTGTGATATTAAAAAAGTAATAAAGGACTAACCTGTGGGGTTATTTTCATTACCAGGCAAGACAGCAGAGGGGTAGTAACATTATCAGAGCTCAGATATGGAAAACCAAAGGCGGGCCATTGCCCACACACTCAATTCACAGCAGGACAACATTTGATAGACGCGTCCCCATACAGTACTATCAAAAGTGTAAATATGCATTTAGTGTGTGTGTGTGCATTCTGTGTATTTATCTATAATTTATTCATTGTCAGTGTGATGATGGAAAATCTGTAGGACAGTGGAGGAAAGTTCACGTTTTCTCTGCTGCAGGACAGATACGTGAAAGCGAATAAAATGCAAAACTGTACAGTATGTTTTCTGCACTCATCAAGACCTTTGTCAGTATTTTATGCAAATGTTCATACTGTACATCCAGCGGTAAGACAACAGCGTTCTAATGGAGGCGTAAGTGCGGCAGGATAATCCTCAAACTGTGTTATGCATGTTGGCTTATGGAAGAGTAATGAACTCGCCGAACCCGCTCTCACACTCCCCACTCCTCGCTCTTTACACGCAACCCACTCAGTTTCTCTTTCTCCATCTCGGCGTGGCTTTTATCCCTTCTTCGTTTCCTCTTTAAACTATCTCCCACTTTTTTTCACTCCATCCTTCAGCTTAAATCCTTTCCTCAACCCCCAATATTTTTGGTTTAATCCCCGCACCCTCCTCACTGCTGGGTTGTGCTGCTAAAGGCGTTGAAGGTCAAACATAGGCAGACATCTCGCTGTTTGGATGAAATGGACCAGTTGTAAAAAATGAAAAATCAGCCTCCTTTTAAAAGAACTGAAAAGGCTGGCATTTTGTACCATGACATGATCTAAAGAAGAAACATTATCACTGTTGACTAAATGTTGTTGAAATACAACCTTAAAAACTGATTAAATATTGATCAAATATATAAAAACTGCACTTGCATGCTTATCAACCACATAGTAAATTTAGCATAGCTGCATGGGGTTGCGACCAAGATGGCTGCCGTGTGAATTTAAAGGGACTTTTAGAAAAATGCGACGATCTGCACCGACCAAACTGTCTCATGCAAGGCATCAATAAAAGCTCAAATCGAGTTATATTCAGAGGTGATGGTTATATGTAATACTGGAAGCCTGTGAGAGGTGAGCTGCATGCTATCATCTCAAGCTGTCTCTGACTCAAGCTCACAAAATGGTTGAAAAGAGCAACTACAGCTGCTTCAGTTTTAAAATGTTATTTCTGTAATTATTTATGTCAGTGGCTTTATCTTTAGTGCATTTCTCTGCTTGGTGAACATGTCTGTACCCTTTAATCCCCTGTTGACACAAGCTCCTGTACAGACATGGTTGAGATTAACAGTGAGAGAGAGAGCGAGAGAGAGAGAGCATAGACAAAAGAGAGAGAGAGAGGTTGATAGCCCCCTCTTCTCCGATGTGTGCATAAAATCCTGTGCATGATTCTATTGCTCTGTACTGAAATTTAGTAAGCTGCCTGTGGATGCTGTATAGATGTTTCGAAAGGTAGGCAACCTAATTATGCTGCATCTGAAGATTTTCGCAAATTTTAGGCAGCAGTGCGCAATCCCACAATGCATTGTGACAAGCTCATGCAAACAAAATTTAAGATGGCAGATGAACTGATAATTTTTAATGAATGTATTCGCTTTAATTCCTTAAATCTTAAAAATTAAAGGAATACTCCACTTTCATTTAAAAAATCCAGATAATTTACTCACCCCCATGTCATCCAAGATGTTTATGTCTTTCTTTTTTGTTCAGTTGAGAAGAAATTACTTTTTTGAGGAAAACATTCCAGGATTTTTCTCCATATAGGGGGTGAGTAAATTATCAGGATTTTTAAAGGAATAGTCTACTCATTTTCAATATTAAAATATGTTATTACCTTAACTAAGAATTGTTGATACATCCCTCTATCATCTGTGTGCGTGCACGTAAACGCTGGAGCGCGCTGCGACGCTTCGATAGCATTTAGCTTAGCCCCATTCATTCAATGGTACCATTTAGAGATAAAGTTAGAAGTGACCAAACACATCAACGTTTTTCCTATTTAAGACGAGTAGTTATACGAGCAAGTTTGGTGGTACAAAATAAAACATAGCGCTTTTCTAAGCGGATTTAAAAGAGGAACTATATTTTATGGCGTAATAGCACTTTTGGGAGTACTTCGACTCGGTGCAGTAACACCCACCCTCTCCCATTATGAGAGTGAGAAGGGGAGCGGACTTTTCAGGCGAGTCGAAGTACTCCCAATAGTGCTATTACGCCATAAAATATAGTTCCTCTTTTAAATCCGCTTAGAAAAGCGCTACGTTTTATTTTGTACCACCAAACTTGCTCGTATAACTACTCGTCTTAAATATGAAAAACGTTGATGTGTTTGGTCACTTCTAACTTTATCTCTGTTTGATACCATTGAATGAATGGGGCTAAGCTAAATGCTATCGAAGCGTCGCAGCGCGCTCCAGCGCTTACGTGCACGCACACAGATGATAGAGGGATGTATCAACAATTCTTAGTTAAGGTAATAACTTATTTTAATATTGAAAATGAGTAGACTATTCCTTTAATGAAAGTGGAGTATTTCTTTACGGCTGTGTATCGGCAAGAATCTCACGATATGATATCTATCGTGGTACAATATGTTGCAATAATATAACGCAGAGCAATATATTGGGATATTTCACATGTACAACCCTATTAAAAATATAAAATAGTTTTTTAAATAATTAACATTGGATATTTTTGGTAGGTTTTGAAAAAGAGCAGTGACTGCATGCATACACTCTTAAAAATACATTTTGTGCATCAAGAAAGGTACGGTGGATGTCAAAGGTTCTTTAAAGGGATAGTTCAGCAAAAATTATATCAAACCCATGATTTACACATCCCCAAGCTGTTCATATGTCCGTTGTTTTTCAGACGAACAGATTTTCAGTTATTTAAGTAAATGTTTTAGATCTTTCAGTTAATCAAATATAAAGTTACGGGGTCCACGTCCTTCAATTCCAAAAAATGTGCATCCATCCTTCACAAAATAAATCCAAACAGTTCCACGATGATAAACAAAAGCCTTCTGAGGGTAATCCGTGCAGTTTTGTTGTATAAATATTCACATTTAAAACTTTATAAACGAAAATAACTAGCTTCCGGTAACGGCGCCATTTTAAACTGCTCTGTATTCAGGAGAGAGTATCAGCGTAGCGTACGCACTTTTCTTAGTGACGTATGACAAATTCGGAGGTCGGGGGCACAGAACCCTCCATGAACTGTGTACGCTTTCATCTTGAATGCTAAGATGGCGGCGTTACCGGAAGCTAGTTATTTTCGTTTATAAAGCTTTAAATTTACCCAGATTATCATCAGAATGCCTTTGTTTATCATCATGGAGCCGTTTGGATTTATTTTGTGAAGGATGGATGCACATTTTTTGGTCTTGAAGGATGTGGACCCCGTAACTTTATATTTGATTAACTGAAAGATCTAAAATCTTTTTCTAAAATAACTGAAAATGTGTTTGTCGGAAAAATTATGGGCATATGCATCTCGGACAGCTTGGGGGTGAGTAAATCGTGGGTTTAATAACATGTTTGGCTGAAATATCCCTTTAATGACCCCAATTTCATTTTAGGAACTTTAATTTTTAAGAATATAGAAAGAGCGAGAAAGCTTTAAAGGTCCAGGGAGAATGTCCTTTTGAACACACACATGTAAAAAAATATGTTTAGGGAAATAAAAACAATGAGGTACAATACTGTACATACGTCTTAGGCCACCATGCCAGAATTAGATTTGTTGTTTTTGCAATGTTATAGTGATCATATATTATTATTTCTCAGTCTTTAATAGAACACATCCAGAAAATACAGGAAATGTGTATATAGTATTAAAAACTGTATAAAAATGTAAACTGATGTGTCAAGTTTTTAGGGTAAACTCCCCTTTCACTTGATCAATAGCAGAAAACTGCAGGATCTCTTAAACCTAAATTAAATAAAATCCTAATTTCTAATTTAAAAGAAATGTTTTAGTTCATTTTGCTCAAAAACGCTCAAGATGTGTTTAGTGCCAAGAGAGGTTACACGAAACACCGACGATGCCTAAAGAAGATATTTGGTCCTGAAAATTTAATTTTTTATTTTTTTGTACATATTTCCCGTATTTTGTGTTTGTATCTTAATAAAATAGATTGAAAAATAAATATGGATACACATTAAACGTCTAAAACAACAAGTCTGGTGCTGGTGGCCTAAGACTTTTGCACAGTACTGTATCAATGTCAGGAGCTTTGCATTGCCCACAATTGCAGATCATTACAAATATCTATGAGCATAACAAACTTCCCTTTTCCTTAAAACAGTTTTGAGAATTGCTAGATTTAAAGGTTTGTGACATTCAAACCCTGTGGATGAACAGACGGTGGTAACCACAGGGTTGGCAACCATTTCAGCACCAAACAATGGACAGCTCCTCCCGAGCTTACTCTCTTAAAAATAAAGGTGCTGCATGATGCCATAGAAGAACCATTACATCCTTTAACATCCCAAGAACCTTTGTAGCATAGTAGCAGCATAGTATCCTGTGAGAGACCATTACAACAATTTTACTTGATAGGAAATCGTTGAGACTGAACTAGTGCACAGGGAAAACTAACACTAAGGGGTAGTTTCCTGGACAGGGTTTAGATTAAACCAGCACTAGGCCTTAGATATATTAGGACATTTAGGTAGTTTCTACAAACCTACCTTACAATAACCATTACCAACATGCATCTTAAGACAAAACAATGGCACTCATAAAGTTTAAGGTGTCAGTGCAAGCTGTTTTCAGTAAAGACAGGTCAAATATCCATTTTAGTTTGAAAGTAGCCTTAAGCCCTATTTGGAAAGCCTTAGTTTGACTCGAGCAGAAGATCTGCTTTTCCTCAACTGTAGATGTCAGGACATCGGAGCACAGAGACCAAAACCTAGTGAGTTCCCTTACTGCTAAGCTTGTCACAATGCATTATGAAATTATTTTTATGATCTCTGCATTCCTGAGAGTTCAGAAAAAAATTATATAAAAAAAGAAAAAATAATAAATAATAAATAATAATAATACAAATGATAATAAATAATAGTGCTGGGCAAAGATTAATTGCGATTAATCGCATACAAAATAAAAGTGATTATTGGTATGATATATGAGTGTGTGCTGTGTCTAATTATGATGTATAAATATATACACACACATTCATGTATGTATTTAAGAAACATTTACATGTTTATATGTATTTATTTATATTTTTATATAATCTATATTAAATATTTTAAAAAAAATGATATATAAATAAAACAATTCTGAAATGAATATATGAATGTGTGTGTGGTTAAATATACATAATAATTAGACACAGTACACGCACATATATTATGCAAAAAATCACTTTTATTTTGTATGCGATTAATCGTGAATAATCTTTGCCCAGCACTAATAAATAATAATAAAATAATTAATAATAAATGATAATAAAATAATTAATAATAATTAATAATAAAAAGAAATAAAAATTACCTGGTTACAAAAACATATTATAATGTATGTGACCCTGTCTGTGAAATCCAGGCAAAATTCTCAATCTGTTATTTAGGGGCATCAAAGTCAGTGATTTCATGATCTTTGACATGACCTTACTCGAACAATTTTAGATATTCCAAAAAAATGCAATATCAGTATATTTTTAATAAAAATCATACAAGATTCATGGCAGTTGTTTCGTTCGGAGTTTACATCCCGACCACTAGATAGCATTCTTCTTATCTGCCCCACAATTTTTTGCCATTGTTTGCATATGATGGTGTGTTCTCAATGACAGCTTTCCTAAAATTATATCCAATTATATTCCTAAAAAAAGAAATATCCCAATATATTGCTCTGCGATATAGTATTGCAACATAATGCCGTGCAACCCATGTACTGTGATAGGTATCGTATCATATCGTGAGATTCTTAAAAAGATACACAGCCTTAAAAAAGACACTCCACTTTTTTGGAAAATATGCTCATTTTCCAGCTCCCCTAGTGTAAAACATTTGATTTTTATTGTTTTCAAATCCATTCAGCGGATCTCCGGGTCTGGCGGTACCACTTTTAGCATAGCTTAGCACAATCGCAATGATATAAAGCAGCAGCCGAAAATAGTCCCCTTTAGTTACTTTCAATAGAGTGGACTATTTTCGGCTGCTGCGTAATACAATTGCTTCTCCTGCAACCATGTTACGGCAGCAAAGTCCTTGATTATTACGCCAGAATGAGAGTATAGTTCCTAACCATATCTGCCTAGAAAATCACAACTTTTAATTTTCCTTCGTTCTAGTGCACAATGTAGCTACAGAAGAGTCAAGTTTTGAGTGGGAAAAATATCGAAACGTTTAGGTTACTTTTTAGCGCAATGCTAATGGTCTAATCAGGTTCAATGGATTATGCTAAGCTATGCTTAAAGTAGTAGCGCCAGACCCGGAGATCGGCTGAATGGATTCCAAAACTGTAAAAATCAAATGTTTCACTCTAGGGGAGCTGGAAAATAAGCATATTTTCAAAAAAAAGTGTAACGTCCCTTTAAAGGAATACTTTACTTTCATAAAAAATCCAGATAATTTTAGACATCAAGATTATATTTTCACACAATGTTCTTTACATTATGTAAGATGAGTAACTGTTTTTTTACAAGCAGGGTCACTTTTTTTTTTGCTGTATAATATGCACTGGCTATCATTTTGCACCGAGGATCGGTTTTTCTCTTTCATTACATTTTAAATCCTGCAACACAGGGTTTGTTAGAGGAAGCTTGAATTAAAAATAATAGGCCAACAGCTGGCACAGCTGGCGCGATTTTACCCATGCCAAAACTGCTCATCTTGATTACTGCATTTAGGTTAAAGCTCTGTGATGATTTTTGCATAACCAAGCTGTACAGTATGACCATTTGTTCATTTGTACTGGTATATTAAGCAATCTGATTACTGAAATATGACGGAGATGTGTTTATATTGTAAGCATAAGCGTATGTATGCCACCTGGATATATGCAGATATTAAGACCAGTGTGGTGTAAAAGGAGAAATGTGACTTGTCTGGTTAATAATTTATGAGTGTCAAGAATCTCTCACTCCCTCTCTCATGATCTGTGTGACTCTCTTGTGGATAGAGATTTCTGTATGCTTTTCCGGGATCTGCTAAATCTTACTTTCACCCAGCATTTCATCACCTTTCACTGTCTATACAGTAACATCAGTAACTCCCTCTTGTCCTGGGATTTCAACATCCATGTACATATATACAGTGAGGAAAATAAGTATTTGAACATCCTGCTATTTTGCAAGTTCTCCCACCTTTGAAATTATGAAGGAGTCTGAAATTGTCATCGTAGGTGCATGTCCACTGTGAGAGACATAATCTAAAAAAAATCCAGAAATCACAATGAATTATTTTTTTTACTATTTATTTGTATGATACAGCTGCAAATAAGTATTTGAACACCTGAAAAAATCAATGTTAACTCATTCACCGCCAGCCTTTTTGAGAAAAGTTGCCCACCTGCATTTTTGTGATTTTAACAAAATTTTCACAAAATTCCTTGCAGGAAAAATTTTCTTCTATAAATATATAAACATACAAATTATATCAAATTAAAGAACACACCCTCTGCTTTCAAACAAACAATAAACAAACAAAAAACAAACAAAATGGGGAAAAAACCTTTCATTATAAATGTACTTTTTCTACTTAATTTAACCACTGAAATATCGATATTTCTCTTCAAAAATACAACATTTTGAGCAAAAAGCTTTAAAAATTGCGTTTTTGTAAAGGAATTTATGTTAGAGATCAGATTCAGAATGACTATCAAACATAAAGGCAGTTAAAATAAATCATTAAATCTTTTTAACTTCCGTTTTTGATAAATTCGATTTGGCCATCTAGTGGATAAAAGCGGTATTACACTTACACTTTGAAATTCGTCCAGAAAGGCATATTTATTAGTTAAATATGAACTCATAAATGACGAGATAACTCGTCAATGGCGGTGAATGAGTTAATATTTGGTACAGTAGCCTTTTTTTGCACTTACAGAGGTCAAACGTTTCCTGTAGTTTTTCACCAGGTTTGCACACCCTGCAGGAGGGATTTTGGCCCACTCCTTCACACAGATCTTCTCTAGATCAGTCAGGGAAGGAGGTTGTTCCCCAAAATCGCACAATACATGGCCCCAGTCATCCTCTCCTTAATACAGTGCAGTCGCCCTGTCCCATGTGCAGAAAAACACCCCCAAAGCATGATGCTACCACCCCCATGCTTCACAGTAGGGATGGTGTTCTTGGGATGGTACTCATCATTCTTCTTCCTCCAAACAGGTTTAGTGGAATTATGACCAAAAAGTTCTATTTTGGTCTCATCTGACCACATGACTTTCTCCCATGACTCCTCTGGATCATCCAAATGGTCATTGGCAAACTTAAGACGGGCCTGGACATGTGCTGGTTTAAGCAGGGGAACCTTCCGTGCCATGCATGATTTCAAACCATGCGTCTTAGTGTATTACCAACATTAACCTTGGAAATGGTGGTCCCAGCTCTTTTCAGGTCATTGATCAGCTCCTCCCGTGTAGTTCTGGGCTGATTTCTCACCTTTCTTAGGATCATTGAGACCCCACGAGATAAGATCTTGCATGGAGCCCCAGTCCGAGGGAGATTGACAGTCATGTTTAGCTTCTTCCATTTTCTAATGATTGCTCCAATAGTGGACCTTTTTTCACCAAGCTGCTTGGCAATTTCCCCGTAGCCCTTTCCAGCCTTGTGCACGTGTAAAATTTTGTCTCTAGTGCCTTTGGACAGCTCTTTGGTCTTGGCCATGTTAGTAGTTGGATTCTTACTGATTGCATGGGGTGGACAGGTGTCTTTATGCAGCTATCGACCTCAAACAGGTGCATCTAATTTAGGATAATATATGGAGTGGAGGTGGACATTTTAAAGGCACAATAACAGATCTTTGAGGGTCAGAATTCTAGCTGATAGACAGGTGTTCAAATACTTATTTGCAGCTGTATCATACAAATAAATAGTTTAAAAAATATAAATCATATATTGTGATTTCTGGATTTTTTTGTAGATTATGTCTCTCACAGTGGACATGCACCTACGATGACAGACCCCTCCATGATTTCTAAGTGGGAGAACTTGCAAAATAGCAGGATGTTCAAACACTTACTTTCCTCACTGTATGTCTTTTCCTTGGTTCAATTTGAGGATCAATGCTTACCTGTACACACTTCTTCATATGTAGGGTTTGGGGTGTAACCCCCAGAGTAGCCCACTTGAGTAGAGTAGACCCCTTTCTGCCTCCAGAACTTTCTCTCTGCCCCCCAGAAACAGCCCATACCTGTGTAAAAACACAACGTTTTTACTCAAAATAAAATAATTCACTTTCGCCACTTAGGAACGTCTTCCTTACAAAACCCATTGCATTTTTGCTGTTTGCGTGTGTATGATCAGCTGGGACCCAGCGGAGTTAAATCAACCGGTAAATTCAACGCTTTGTATTTTAGCTATGAATTTACAATCCCATAAAACTAAAGACTCCTCCATCACACATTTATCCCAGGCCAATAAAAACATATCAACCATCATAAAAATAACATTCACTGTAAGCATTTATTACCAAATAATACTTTTCCCTCTATAACAGTAAAAATAAATTAGGGGGTAACTACTATATCGTTATCTACCTCAATGTCCCATGGGCGGAGAATAATTCAATAGGATAAAAAATACGTTCTCGACTGTCTGCTTGACCAGATTTCACTGATTTACAAGCTGCCGAGGAGAAGCGAGCATAAGGCGTTTAAAGGAGAATCTAGAACCTGGAGCTCTATTACATCGGCCCAGGGGAACGCCCAGACTCCTAGATCAAGCTTTTGCATAGGGACGTAAATGTTTCTTAAATAAGAATGAGTGCTGATTCTGCTCAAGTATACGTAAAAAAAGGGACATTTTTGTAATTTTCAAAATCAATTTAAAAAAGCTTACTCTTATTGTATAGCCTTTTGTGCAAAAAAATTAGGAAATGCACTGCATGTTTCAAGATTCAAACCCATGCATACTTTGAATACTGGTGCACGGTATAAAAGGCCATTTAATTCCTGTCTGCCATTATGAATTACACGGTTTGAGACCTAAGTATAAAAAAAGAGGCTGAACAAATGGATTTATTAAAAAGATCCTTATCGCGCTTCTGCAATTAATCTGCGCACCCCTCCCCTTTATTTTCCTCAACCTTTTTCAGTTTTGCTTTTGCACATCTTGGAGGTGATGGGGGCGTCTAATTACCTTTCACTGCTGGTCGCCATTGTCGGATCTACCCCCATACGAGATGACACACACACACACACGGACATCTCCAGCTCGGATCACTTACCAAATAAGACCATCTGCAATCCCTCTGGGAACGGAGGCACTGTCCTGTTACCATTCACATCGTGCTTAGCTGCAGGACACAGGGGGAGACAATGGAGAGAATGCCCTTATAAATCAACACAATGTCAACAGGATTTCATAATGCACTTTTCCCAAAGCAAGATGGCACACTTCACTGTAAGGAAGAAACTCTCAGGGGGGCAGCGGTGATATTTCTCTGCACCTCATTAAATACAACACAGACGACCTGGGTTGATTCTGTTATCTTCTCACGTTAGAAATAGGTTAAGGTGGGAAGATGACAATGGGAAGGTTACAAGAGTGCATTCATTCAGGAAACTGAATACAAGGTCAACTTCCTAGTCATTTTCTACACGCTGTCGGAAAGCATCAATACCTTAAAACAATCAACAACTATTTTTGGAGAGGAGATTGTGGGGGGTTTCTGAAATAAAGAGTATAGATTCCTTTCTTATATCTGTAAATTATAAATGCACAGTTAAATTCAATTCTTATGTTATTTGAATTTAACATTTTGGGTTTAAAGCTTTTGGGATTGCATGTACATACAGTACACTATTAAAAACATAAAGGTGCATTATGATGCCATAGATGAACCATTTTTAGCTTGAATGGTTCCCTAAAAAAAACTTTAAAATTGTACTACATGTTCATTGAAGTGAAAAAATGGTCTTCAGATTATAAAAAGGTAAGAAAGAAATGGTTCTTCTAAGAGCCTTTGACTGAATGGTTCTTTGAGGAACCAAAAATTGTTATTCTATGGCATCGCTGTAAAAAATATTTAAAGACGCTTTGTTTTAAAAAGTGTGTCAACTGCGCGCAGTACTATAATTATATTAACATTTATTTTATTATATTATTTTATATTTAAAAATGTTTGCAATGCTTAAAGGTCCAGTGTGTAGATTTTTAGCAGCATCTAGTGGTGAGACTGTGAATTGCAACCAACGGCTCAGTCCACAGCTCACCCCTCCCTTTCGAAACGCATAGAGAATCTATGGTAGGCGCCAGGTTGATCCAAAATGAGTGGGTGCCTGCGGTCACCCGCGGTTGCATGTGCAATTCATCCAAAAATATTTTTTATGACATTCGGGTCGCGGTCGGTCGGGTCGTTTGAAATAAAGATGCCAATTAATTATTTTAAACAATTACTACTTTTATAAAATGCAGGGCAGGAAGCAGGCCGGGTATAATAAAATATAATACATTTTTTTGCGGTCCGAGTTGCAGGCGGGTTAGTTGAAAACATTGGTCGGGTGCTGGTTGTTTATACATTGACCCGCGCATCACTGGTAGCCGCCACAGGACGAATACATCATCGCCTGAGACAGTGACAAAACACGCTCTAGAAAACGGTTTGTACGTTTAAGGCTAAACATGGCGGCACGAAATGATGACTTCCATGTAAGGGGACCCATGATGTATGTAGATAAAACATCTCATTCTAAGGTAATAAAAACAATACAGTTCATTATGTAAAGTCTTTATACACCACAGATAATAAATATAGTTATGTATATTATATTGCATTTCTGTCAAGAGACCTTTTTAAAAGTTACACAATGCACCTTTAAAAAATTATTTAAAATGAAAATTTTGTGTAGCTTTTTTCTGTTACTTCTAATAATTAGCCATCAAATTCTAAAAAAGCGCGAAGGGCTGCAGTGCGTTGTGTTTAAAACGGTCGTGAAAGGTCTACAGACACTCGAGTTTTATACTCTCTTTTTAAGAGTACTTACATTTTACTTATGTATTGGTATATAAAGACAGTTTAAACAAATTTGTAAAAACGTTTTTTAGATAATTCCTGCCTATCGTGCCTTTAAAGGAACAGTATGTAGGATTGTGGCCAAAACTGGTACTGCAATCACAAAACTTGTGGCTAAAACTGGTACTGCAATCACACAACTGGTGGCCAATACACAAAATGAAAACATAAACATCAGTTGAGGGCTGCAACTCTACTTTTTAAATGACAATATCCTGGCCGGACCACTGTTGTCAGTGACTATTTGAAATTAAAATGAACTCTTAATGTCTAGTGACATATCAGAGCCATTTTATGATTAATTGATATAAATTTCTTACATACTGTTCATTTAACAAAGCTGAGTGCTAGCTGATGTGTGATGTCTGAATGGGGGAGTTTGAATGGGTCTATTTTTAGTACTTTTATACATTCATGTCAATTTTCAAACATAATAGACGGCCATTAGTGGGGCACAATGATTTACACACTATTTTATCTTACGTTTCATAATATTGCATTATCATAATTTTCAAACCAATGATTATTCTTTCATCTGAATTATTTTTAGAGGGCTCCGCCTCTCACGTCTCCTCTGGGAACATGCCCTCTGAGAGGAAGTAAATGTCACCTGGCTGGATTAATGTATGTCAATGCGTCGATTCAGCGTGTGACAGGGATACAGATGGGCCGAGGCGCAGGAGAACCGCAGCGTGGGTTAGAATAGATGGAGGGTACGGAGTTCAACATCTGGGCGCAGTCATGCGGTTCATGAGCGCATAAATGCATGTAGGGTACTGTATGAGTATGTTGCCATGGCAGCAGTGCATGCCAATACATTCAGATTGATGGCAGACCTACAGCCATGGCATGTAGCGGCTCTCTAATTCACTCAGGGCTCAAATTAAGAAATTAACTGCTTTGAATTGTGGGAAAAGTGTCCACAAGTAACAATCCATTATGATTTGCAGTATCCAGTTCTCAAGAACAATTAATTGTAATTGGTTCAAATGAAAAAAAAGTGTGTTGTCAAGTCTATTCTCTGCCATTGCATAATAATATCCTCCTCCATGTGCTGCAGTCTATACATGCAGTTATCTATAAAACTTCCTGCAGCTTAAATGCATAAAAGATGAACAAAATAACCAAACTGATGGCAAAACAGTGTGAAAATCTTCATTTGGCACAGTAAACCTCTCCATTTGAGGATTTTAACGGTACTCAGATAACACTGTGAATGGACAGGCTTTCTGTGGAAGCCAGAGATTTAATTTAATCTTTGTAAGTGGACTGAGCAGAAGCATTATAAAAGACTTCATTAAATCATTTTTTACAGTCTGAGTGTCAGTGCAGATCTGTTTTAGCACTATGCTGTTCAACACTATGGACGAAAGTGTTCGCGTATACATGCATTTCTCATTTGGCAAATGCAAAGCCGTTTTATTATTGGTATACTTAGCGTAGACCAGGATTAGACTGCAAGTCAATGTCCATGTTTATAAATGAATAGTATACTGTTAACTTTCAAACTGTACAGTAAACTGCTTTGAGGATAAAACCACTTAAAGGTGACATAGAATGATTGAAAGGAGTATTTATCCTTGTTCTGTGATGTGACATGTAGACAAAAAAATTTTGTTTGGGTCTGTAATGCCTTAGAAGCTTCCTAAAAACCTCTGTCAGATAGCTCTATTAGGGTGGGGGAATTTAAACAAGTGGTTTTGCACCTATTTGGCTCCCCCTACTGGCTTAACTTGCAATCTCATTACTGATTGGCTGACTTTGCTGCCACTCAAAAAATGTAGCCAATTATTTTAAAGTGGAGGGGCAGTTAGATGCCTGTGATGTCATAAGCATCAGTTTTTCAGATTGGGCTGTTTTCTGGCTGACATTTCTAAAAGAGGAATTTCTATGAGACTGAGATGTTTAGCATGTTTAGCACTTTTTGTATGTTTGTGAATGTGGGTAGACTACCATTATTCAACAAAGACAAGGTTAACATGGTTTTTCATTCTCTGTCCCCTTTAATCAGGATTGCAGTTATTTAAGAAGAACCGGGTAAATCGGAATAAAAGGGTGATGTGAAATCCAGGATAAAGTCTGTCAAAGATGAAATTTGAAGCATCAAAGTTTGATTTCAATCTTTAACATGGTCTTACTCAGTGAATATTAAAGATATCAAGGTTGTATGCTTTTTATATTATGTAGGATGATTATAAGCCCAAAAATACTTATTAGGGTCACATGTTAGGGTGATCGTTTGTTCATTCGTCCCAAATTTCCATATGCACAGTAAAAAAAATGTTGTTTCAGCTTAAAAAAGTAAATTTTCTACTAGAGTTCATTCATATAAAAAACATTTGTTGAAAAGTTGTTATCTTTACTAATGTTTTTAAGTTGAATTAACTTGTGCTAATAGTAATAGTAAGTCCATGTATCTTTTTTATTAAGTTAAACTAATCTTTTTTACAGTGTGGTGCACAGTAAACATTAAAGTATGCATATTTGTTTATAATTTATTAGTATCAATATACAAAATTGTATAATGTGTGCATATGGTGCACAGTATATGATATACAGCAACAGTGTATGTTTAGCCCTCCAGGACCGAGTTTCAGCATCCCTGGTGTAAGTAAATGAATTGTAGGACATTTTGACATTTCACTTAAAGAGCACCTATTTAATTGCTAAAAAACAAAGTTATTTTACTTGGTATAATACTACCGAGCCCCTAAGGTGACGTTGAGTAAAAAAAATCTAAAGTTAAGTTTCATGTGCTCACACGAAACCTTCATGTGCAGAATTTTTTTTAAAGTTTAGTTTCGAAACGCGTGAAACTATCACGTGCGCCCGTGAAACTATCGCGTTTAGTTTCGCGTACGCCTGTGAAACAATCGCGTGCGCACCTGAAACTATCACTTTCAAGTGCGCACGCAATAGTTTCACGTGCGCATGCTAAAGTTTCAGTTGACCACGCAAAACTAAATTTTTTAAAAAAAATTCTGCACATGGAGGTTTCCCATGAGCACATGAAAGTTTCACGTGAGCACATGAAACAAAACTTTCGATTTTTTTACTCCAATGTCACCTTAGGGGCTCCGTATAGACCGTTTCATCGTGCGCACGTGCGGTGACGCGATAAGCATCTGGTCCGAGCTATACTACCGTTTTTTTGTTTGTTTAATGGTCTGACTAGTTGCTGAAACTGAACTCTTAAACAAATTCCTTTGTTCGAAAATAACAAATGTTTTGCGTTCTTATATAATCTACGTGTTGTTTATTTTGCTTGTTATATAAATAAACTACTTTAAAAGGACTTTGTTGTTACTTATTCTTCGCAGAGTTTACCAGAAGTTACGTGATGACCACAAAAGCCGGTTGTTTATGTTGTTACTGCTGAAACTGTCTATAATACAATTTGTTCACTCTCTTGCTGAAACGTGCGGATTTGAAAAGCTCTGTGTCCCTGATTGGCCAGCTAATCTGTACTTTGTGATTGGCCTGAATACCTCCGACGTCAGCCGGAAACGTGACGCTCCTTACCATGTTTGAAAAATTCGGTTGCTAACAGGAGTTACAGGATGTGAGTCCGAAGCGGGAGAAATTATGTCGGTCTTGTCTACATCACCAATCCCAATAAGTAAACTGTTGCCTACAATCCGTGTGTTTGTTGTAGTCCAAGAAAAGTGATTTACGTTGGAGACGATAACTCGCTTCATTGTTTACTTTGGGGTTTGTACCTTTTGCATATCCTTAACATGAACTAATACACACTTACACACCAAAGGAAATTTAAAAACGTGAATCGGAAAATAGGTGCTCTTTAAAACACCCTGAGCATTTCCACTAAAATGTAATATCTAATTCCATTACATTCATTTAAAACAGTAAATGTACAGTATTGTAGCATTCAGTGCATTTTTGTGCACAGTAGCATTTAAAATATAAACATCATAAATTATTCAGATTCTTGCTTTGGGACAAGAGGAAAGCAATAAAATATATACAGGAAATGCATTTTAATAGCCAAAAGAATTAATATTATAAGTATTGCAAAAATTTTCTTGTTTTACTATGACCTTGAAATCTATAGTTTTTATAAAAACCAAGCCCTGGTACATACAGTACAGTAAAGGCTTCCATAGTTAAAAAAGAAAATAACCAGTGGGTAGTAAGCCGCTCTGAACATGCACCATATGTTGCTAAGGCCTGTATGAGATGGAACGGTATAGACGTATTGATCTGCAGGACATCATGCCAAGAAAGTAGCCCTGAAACCTCGCAAGAATTAACGGCAAGGGTCGAGGGGTGGATCGCTGGCTGCACTTTTGACTTTTAGTGTGAGAGGAGTGACCAGGTCACTGCCCACGCCGAGTTAGAGAGCAATCTATTACCCTCTCACCATGCTTCTGCTCTCTAATGGCCAGCACTCACCTCAGCTGTATTTCACCGCTATAGTCTACGGCTATAGCTCAACCCATTCCATCATGTTGAATCCAAAGCACTCAGCTCCCACTGACTCTCTGAGTAGATGTTTGGAATGACAGATGCATGGAGGCCGAGATTGTAAAGAAAATAATGGAGTTTGTCTAAAAAAGGAAGAAGGAATAGTGGAAACAGGACAAAAGCTGTCACTGGCACAGTATCCTTCGGAGAGGTCCAAATACAGGGTATGCACCGTTTAGGTAGAAATGTACTTCTGAGGAATCAAATTGTACTTTTGAGGTACAAATATGCACTATTTAGGTGCAAAGGTGAACTTTTTAAGAAGCTTTTGTACCTTTATTCGGTGGTGTTAAACCTAGTGTTTGAACAGTGTCTGAGTTTTGGGGGCATCAAGATACAGTCTTAAAAATAAAGGTGTTAAAATGGGTTTTTAACAGCAATGCTGGTTCCCTATAAAACTTTAAAAGAACCATTTTTTTCTTATTTTTTATAATCTAAAGAACCTTTTCCCACCACAAATAATCTTGTATGTAATAGAAAAGATCTCTGGATGTTAAAGGCGGGGTGCATGATTTTTGAAAAACACTTTGGAACAGGGAGTCATTGCCTTGGTTGCAATTGTGTGGGGCATGTCTATCAAAAAAAGGTCCAGATTGTATTGGGGTAGGGGCGTGCTTGTTTAGCTGATTTCAAATGTCAACAGTCAGAGATCATGCACCCCGCCTTTAAAGGATTAGTCAATTTTCTTAGAAAAAAATCCAGATAATTTACTCACCACCATGTCCTTCAAAATGTTGATGTCTTTCTTTGTTCAGTCGAGAAGAAATTATATTTTTTGAGGAAAACATTCCAGGATTTTTCTCATTTTAATGGACTTTAATGGACCCCAACACTTAACAGTTTTAATGCAGTTTCGCAAGACCAGAGGATGAGAAGTTGTGGTTAAAAGTGCATATGGGTGATTCTCACGAAAACTTGGTTTTAAAAATGTCAAGCATGAAAATGTTTAAAAATTTTTAGAAAATTGCTTAAATTTACTTTTTTTCCCACCAGACATTGAAAAACAAAGTCTGGAGTAAATGGGAACATTAATTTAAAAACTTTTACTTATCATTTAACACTTTGTAACATAATTAAAAAAATTAGTCCTAAAAAAATCTCATTACCGCAACAGTCAGAAAACATCAACACTGACATATTTTCAAAATGACATGACAAACCTGAAAGAACATCATTTGGAGATTCTGCACATGCATTTAAAATCAAAGTATTATGCTTCTATTAATTAAATTAACATTTAATAAGCATCTGTTGCGGTAATGATAATCAAAATGTCGTGTAAGCATTCTGACAAGACAATATTTCAAATTAACTGTAAAAAAATGATCTTACCTGGTAGCCATCTTGAAGTAACTGGTCCATGTGCTTGGTCACTCAAAATCAAACTTTATTAAAATTCTGTATGTGTGCTTAAACTGTTCTCAAAAAGTGTTGCGGAGGATGAGAACATCAGGCATGGACACATCATTTTCCTAATTTTTCTTCATTATTATTATACATGAATATTCAGTAAATGTTTTTTCTGTCATCTAAAGTAGTCTAGCAAAACATCCATTTTTTTTCTTAATTTGTTTTGTGTTAATTTGATTAAATTACAACATAACGCATGTTCAAACACAGCCGGACACATTGCGGTAACGAGAATTTCAGCAGAAAATGAGAAAAAACTTACAATTATAAATTCTTATGTTGAAATCACACATTGTGCAAGGTAGAACACAGTATTGTTTTAATTATGATGCTTTTTAATGTTACTATATTACACATTTTAAAGCTAAAATCATTAGTGCCATGGCGGTTCAATGGTTTCGTGAGAATCACCCATATGTTTTATTTTTCTTGCCAAAAATGACAATCGTTTCGTTCATAAGACCCTTATGCCTCATTTGGGATTGTTTAGAGTTAAAACTGCAATTTTAAACTGCATTAAAACTGTTAAGTGTTGGGGTCCATTAAAGTCCATTAAAATGAGAAAAATTCTGGAATGTTTTCCTCAAAAAACATAATTTCTTCTCGACTGAACAAAGAAAGACATCAACATTTTGGATGACATGGTGGTAAGTAAATTATCTGGATTTTTTTTTTTCAGAAAAATTGACTAATCCTTTAAAGGTTCTTTATGGAACCAGACCTTCAACATCTGAAGAACGTTTCCTTTTCTCCAAAATTTATTAGAAAAAAGGTTCTTTAGACTATAAAAAGGTAAGAAACTGAAATTTTTTTAGACTCTTTGACTCAGTGGTTCTTTGGAGAACTAAAAATGGTTCTTCTATGGCATAACTGGGAAAAACCTTTTTATTTTTTTGTGAAACAGGAGCTAGTTAGGTTCCATTTTCCTGGACTCTATAAAAACACAATGCAACCCTGCATTATATAGAAAGCATGGCAGATAAAAGCTGCAAACCCTCATTATATCTAACCAAGAGACCGGGACTTGGGCAACCGTCTCAAAGGCCACTCTGTTTCTCTTCCCTCACTGCAATAGGGCAAAAAAGAACAACCGTACTGAGGCCTTTTCTCTGCCGTAGCTAATGCCCACCTACCACATCTCTCCACTTTCATTATCTTAACACAGAGCCAGTAATTGCCGCCTTTCTGGAACAACAGAAGCATATTCATTAATGGTCGGACACCCCCCACAGTCAGATAAACAATCTAAATGTAAATGTCAGCAGGCAAAGACAATGAGTCAAGACAGAATATTAATGACTCAAATCTAAGCGTGGCACGCGGCACGCTTTCGCTTAGCCCAAGAGGTTGGTGGAGAAAGAAACAACGGAGGGGTGAGCGAGTGGGGGGGTGCATTAGAACCCCCCCCCTTTAATCCAGTAACATGTGCCATGCTGGTCCTTTGATTTGCCCAACCCACATTATTCAAAATTGTGCATACGAACCAGAAAAAATTATGATTCTGGAAAGGTAATTTTTGAAGACATTCAAGTATGACTATATAAGGGTGGAAGGATACGCATAAAATATCAAAAAAATTTGGGCAGTAGTGCTTATTTATCTATAATTATTCTCACTCAAGCTAGTTTGGGTGCCAAGGATTTGGTGTATTTGGTAAATATATGTATAGCTGTAGATTTGCATAAATTACTTATGCACTGTGAACGTTAAAATATACATTACAACAGACCCAATAATGACCTGAATGTAAAGGTGACACTATTGAAAGTGTCATTGAATGAATGCGCCAAAACTTCTAGTACCATCTGCTTGAGTTTATGTGTACTAATATTTATTTATTTGTAATTTTTAAAGCTGAACTACCCAACTTAACTCTTTCCCCGCCATTGAAATACGCCATCCGTATTTCCGTTATTATAACTTTCAACTTTTGTGAAAATCATAAAAACTGCTGGCGTGACTTGCAACTTTTTTCAAAAACGATGGTGGGGAAAGAGTTAAAGGTGCTGTGTGTAGATTTTAGCGGCATCTAGCATTTACATTGCGAATTGCAACCAACGGCTCTGTCCACAGCTCACTCCTCTCTTTCGAAACCACAGACTAAGATAAAAAAAGATGGACGACGTGATGTTGCTTCCTTCCATTGTAATGAATTGAAGCCAAAAATGTCCGACCATGGGCACTGCTATGTTACGCAAAACGTCATTTTGGAGCCAGGGCATGTGCAGAAGGAATCGTCCGTGGTGCCAGAGCCGGAGATGCGGTATCAAACTTCCTCCCAAACTCTCACATGCCCATTTCAACTACGCCAATCATAACAACACGCCCCGTTTCTATAGCATGACATTACTAGCTAAAATTAAACTTATCCCAAAAATTAATAATCGAACATACACTCAATTAAAGGATTTTTATAGGAACAACATACTAATACTATGTTTGACTCCTTTCGCCTTTAGAACTGCCTTAATTCTATGTGGCATTGATTCAACAACGTGCTGAAAGCATTCTTTAGAAATGTTGGCCCATATTGATAAGATATTGATAAGATAACACATCCAGGGCATGAAGCTCCCATTCCACCACATCCCAAAAATGCTCTATTGGATTGAGATCTGGTGACTGTGGGGGCCATTTTAGTACAGTGAACTCATTGTCATGTTCAAGAAACCAATTTGAAATGATTCGAGCTTTGTGACATGGTGCATTATCCTGCTGGAAGTAGCCATCAGAGGATGGGTATATGGTGGTCATAAAGGGATGGACATGGTCAGAAACAATGCTCAGGTAGGCCGTGGCATTTAAATAATGCCCAATTGGCACTACGGGGCATAAAATACAATATAATAAACATTACACCATTACACCATTACATTAATGAGAAATTGAACAGGTGTTCCTAATAATCCTTTAGGTGAGTGTATATCAGCGTGATAACAAATACCTTAAAGGACCAAAACCATCTTTTTGAAAATTTTTTGGAAGTGCATATAATTTTTTTATTTAGAACGAGTTCTGTTCATTTGCATGGAGAGGGCGGGGTTTATAACTGCAGCCAGCCACCAGGGGCCGCTCAAAGAGCCAGCGGCTTCACTTTTAAAGATGTATGAGGCATACCCGTTCCGAACGCATAGAGAAGCTATGGTAGCCACCACGGGACAAACATGTCATTGTCTGAGACAACGTAGTGACGCAATGCGCCCTGTAAAACAGTTTGTCCGTTTAGGGCTAAATATGGCGGAGCGAAATGGCGACTTTCATGTAAGGGGGACCAGCGGTTTTGAAAAAACAGCTCATTCTAAGGTAAAAAAACATAAGTCATTATGTAAGGTATTTATACATCACTGAAAATATATGTATATCATACTGCATTTCTGTCAAGAGATTCTACTAACAATAACACAGTGCACCTTTAAAGTTTTGTGACACAAGAAACTGACTGAAAAGTACTTAATAAAAATTTTAAAATGCATGATATCCATAATGATGCAATATGCTTTCTGTAACCGGCCATTTTTTTTTTCATTTTAATTCTGTCACATTGGTAGGCTGTTGGGGTAACATAAAGTCTAGAACCTAAAATATGGGTTAGGTTAGACGCTGTCCCTAAAGTACATTTTCCAAAAGGACGCAAAGAAAAGTTTACGCAAAAATAACTCTGTGGGTGTTTGACAACGATCTGAAACGTTATTAACCAAAGTGGCTGCTCTCTTAAAAGCCCATTTTCATGAATAACCAAATCACTGACACGTGAATCTAACATTTACAACATCATAAAAACGGTACAGCACATAGGGTCTAATACGACCGCGCCATGACAGTACTAACCCTGAAGCAAACATTTCTGCTCTTCAACTCTTCTGTCCGGGTTTAGGATGAGTAACTAGGCTGCCTAGGAGCCCTTTTGGTAAAGCCGAAAAATCTGTCGGAATAATGAGGCTAATCATAGGCAAGTCTTTATCCGTGCTGGCATTTGCGCTCTCGGGCATCCTATGCCATTCCTCCGCAACGCTCTGCGAGTTAGTAATGCTCTATTTCACCACAGCTATAAATATTATATTAAATATGTAGAGATCCTTAAAGAAAAGCCAACTTGAACTGTCAAACAAATTAATTAGTATTTAAGTCATAATAATTAATGGGTGTCTTCTCTTACCGTCACTTTAAACTCCACGGGCACGTGTTTGGGATTTAAAACCAACAATCAAAGGAACTGAATTAATACCTTAAAGTGAATATTTGAAAACTGTACAGACTTGACTAGCAGCTCATTTAAAAAATACTTTTACAGACCTCAAATAAATCCTGTACTTGCTAAAAACGCATATTCCAATAGAACCTGAATTACTTTAAATATCATCTTCACATCTCCATGACCTAAAACATTGGCACAAAATCCATCACTCGCTGGAGACCAATCTTAAATCTGATTGTATAATATAATGAATGCTCTTTTTAGCCAGTATCTGCTCTCTCTCATCTCTAGCAAGATAGCTAGTTAGATACAGTAGCGAGACGTATTAATCTATAATAGATGGAGTATTGAGTGATCCGCTGACTGAAAATTCAGACTAGCAGCGTGATCTTGCCTCCCTCTCGCTTTGAAGATCCTGCAAGCTTGGCTATATTCATTTAAACCCATCTTCATTTCTTTAACATTCCTTCATCAGGTCTCCACTGACGTTTTCTCGCTCTGCTCTCACTATACCACCATCAGTTCTTTACTATATCAACTCTTGCTTATTCAAACGAATGCCAATAATGCCAAGTCACAATTATTTAAAAAAATCACCAAGCACAAATGTGCTCAAATAAAGAAGCATGTCTCATTAACAATATCTCAATACTGTATCTCAGTGAACATGCTGAGCTGTCCTGATGCCCACAGGAAGTAACAAAAAGACCCAGACCCAAATCTAGCCAGGGCAAGTCATTGATTACTCTGCGGTGACTGTAATGAATGAGGAAAATGTGGTCAAAACACCCAACAGCACTTTAGGCAGAGTCCCAGTAGTGAAACCGGCCAGCCAGCTATTAGTCAACAGCATTCCCGTAACACTTTATAGTAAGATTACATTTGTTAACATCAAATAACATAAACTGACAATGAGCAATGTATTTTGCCAGCCTGATCTCACAAAAAACGTGAAATAGTCACGCATTGTTTTGCTTAGTTTTTCGTGGCATTGTCATGTATTTCCACCATTTTACGTGCCCATGCCACGCATTGTTACTCAACTGTTTTTCCTATTTTCTTACAATTGTCGCTTCGGTTTGGGATTAGAACAACTTTGTTACATAAAATGACATCCTTACCCAAACCCAACTCTAACCCTAACGTCAGGCGACAATGGTTTAAAAAGCATATGAAAAAATAGTGTAAAGCAATACTTAAAGTGACATCCTAACGCAACCCAACTGTTGTAACGGTTGTAAATAAACCTATTCTGGGTTGTTTAATCCCAAAGCTGGGTTGTTTTAAACCTTGGTTGCCTCAGATATGGACATTTTCAAGGTTAATTTAAACCAAACGGTTGGGTTTGTCCATATTTTCAACAAAAATGGGTTAAAGGTGCAGTGTGTAATTTTTAGAAGGATCTCTTTACAGAAATGTAAAATAATATATAAAACTATATTATCAAAGGTGTATGAAGACCTTTCATAATGAACCATTATGTCTTTATTACCTTAGAATGAGACCTTTTTATCTACATACAAAGAGGGTCCCCTTACATGGAAGTCGCCATTTTGTGCCGCCATTTGTCTACAGCAGCCCTTAATGGACCCTTTTTTTACTAAGTTGTCTCCGACGATGACATGTTTGTCCGGTGGCAGCTACCGTAGCTTCTCTATGTGTTTCAAAAGCGAGCAGTGGACTGAGCCGTTGGTTGCAATTCGCAACCTCACCACTAGATGCCGCTAAAATTTACACACTGCACCTTTAATGCAACCCAAACAGTTTTAGAGGGTAATGTTAAAAGATACAAGGTATATTTTCGAAATATCTCTCATCGTGGCTGTATCAACCCTACATCGGGGACAGTGGAAAACTGTTAATCGAGAGTTTGCTGTTGGGAACGGGTCACAGACCTGTGCACTGCAAAAAAAATTATTTTCAAGAAAAAAAAATTTCTTAGTATTTTTGTCTTGTTTTCAGTAAAAATATCTAAAAATTCTTAAATTAAGATGCTTTTTCTTGATGAGCAAAACGACCCAAGAAAATAAGTCCCAAACCAAAAATATCAAATGTAAGTGATTAGGCACATAAAACAAGCAAAAAAATCTGCCAATGGGGTAAGGAAAAATATCTTGAACATTTTTCTTCAACACTAAATTCAAGAAAAATTCAAGAAAAAATTTGCTTACCCCATTGGCAGATTTTTTTGCTTGTTTTATGCACAAAATCACTCACATCCGATACTTTTGGTCTAAAAACTAGACCCCCCATCCTGGGTCGTTTTGCTCATCAAGAAAAAGCATCTTAATTTAAGAATTTTTTGATATTTTTACTGAAAACAAGACAAAAATACTAAGAATTTTTTTTCTTGAAAATCATTTTTTGCAGTGTGTAACTACAGGAACAAACTGGAAGCATACAAGATGTACTTATTTTCGAAAAATGTTTATTAAAGAGCACCTAATTTTCCGATTCACGTTTTTACATTTCCTTTGGTGTGTAAGTGTGTATAAGCACATGTTAACGATATGGTTAACGATAAAGGTACATACCCCAAAGTAAACAATGACGCGAGTTATCGTCTCCAATGTAAATCTCTTTTCTTGGACTACAACGAACACACGGATTGTAGGCAACAGTTAACTTCCTGGGATTGGTGATGTAGACAAGACCAACATTATCATAATTCTTCCCGCTACGGACTCACAGCCTGTAAGTTAACTCCCGTTAGCAACTGAATCTGGTAAGGAGCGTCACATTTCCGGCTGACGTCTGAGGTATTCAGGCCAATCACAACGTGCAGATAAGCTGGCCAATCAGGGACACAGAGCTTTTCAAATCCGTGCGTTTCAGGAAGAGAGGGAAAACTGGAGCTACAAAAATGTGGTATGTAGAAAATAATGTTTTTTAACGATAAACCACGCAAACACATTGTATTATACCAAATACACAAAATAATGTTGTAGCAATGTGTTTTGAGGTATCGAAGACGTAAACATTTGAAAACGGGTTTACGTTTTTGAAAACAGAGTCTTTATCATTTCCATGTAAACGGCAAAAACGCAAATCTGTGAAAGCGATGACGTGCATGCGTGTTCATTCTTCCGTCTACAGGCATGTGCATTTTCACCTGCACACACAACAATGGCGGACTATGATTGTGTTGCAGTAAGAAGTTAAAGTAACAAACCGTACTGTACAAAACTGTCAGCTGCTTTCGGAATGTTGTTTGTTTGAAGTTTACTTTCCGCAAGCTGCTTCTTTATCATTTCCCTTACTCGCCAAATAGCACTAAAAGTGATTTACTGGCTCGTAATCATGGGGAACCATTTTGGGTGCCATATTGCACTTGTGTAGAACCATAGTGTGCCCTGTAGAACCATAAGTGATGCTATATCACCCGGTATGGTTCTTCATACGTGCTATATGGGTGCTATACTGTATAGCACAAAAAATTGTTCCTCTATGATTACAAGCTTTTAGCACCAATTTTTTTTAGGGTGACAAGGGCCTTTGGCAGTGTTAAGTGACATCGCCACCCACTGGCCTGGCATGCATTATACAGCATATTTAGTTGTTTTAACATTTCCATGTAAATGCGGATGGTTTGGACAACGTTTTTTTTATTTTATTTATTTATCCTTTATTTTACCAGGAAAGTCCCATTAAGATATAAAATCTCTTCTTCCAGGGAGTCCTGGCCAAAATGGCTGCACACAAAGTTTCACAACATACACAAAGTGACTTTAACGTTATCCTTTACATGTGAAATTTTCACAAACACAAAGGGAAAACTTAAGTTTTCAGTACAATCGTTGTACAAACGTAGCCTCAGTGGTTGTGTTTGTCCATATTTTACCCAACCTTGGGGTAAAACAACACAGTATATGTAACTACGGCTAAAAAACGCTGTTGATGCTAACTGTTGAATATTCCCTCATTTGTAAGGCTTGTTGGACAAAAACCATATGGTAAATAAATAAATGCAAATGTTTTGCTTATCGTTTGTTCATGTTGGCAAATGAAACCTTATTGTGAAGTGTTACAGCATTCCCTTATGAAAAGCAAACAAAGAACAACACAACTCTGTGATCTGCTATTGCAATCTTTTGACAGTTCGACTTTAAAGCTTAAAGCCGAGCGCACAACACAAGACCAAAGCTCTTTCACCCGTTCGTGTTCCAAGTCTACAACAAGAAGCCCCAGGTCTCCAACGTTCCTCTAGCACGCACACTTCTATAACACCTGCTATTGCCCGCAGGCACTACAGGAAATTTCAAACTGTGTGGAAATCTGGCCGACCAGGTTTTGCGCGCTGTCCTGATTGCTGATTTTCTCAGCATTGACAAACGTCCTGTGAGAAAACAAAATAAACAAACATTTCCAGAGAAAAAGATTGAAATTTAAGGATCACAGGATTTATTTTGTATCCGTAAATGACTTGCGAATCTCATGAATTGACCTTCATACTGTGAGTCCTTAAAGGAATATTCCATTTTCTTAAAAGAAAAATCCAGATAATTTACTCACCACCATGTCATCCAAAATGTTGATGTCTTTCTTTGTTCAGTCGAGAAGAAATTATGTTTTTTAAGGAAAACATTGCAGGATTTTTCTCATTTTAATGGACTGTAATAGACACCAACAATTAACACTTAACACGTAACAGTTTTTTTTTAACAGAGTTTCAAAGGACTATAAACAATCCCAAACGAGGCATAGGGGTCTTATCTAGCGAAAGATTGTCATTTTTGACAAGAAAAATAAAAAATATGCTCTTTTAAACTACAACTTTTCATCTAGGTCCTTTTCGCTAGACACTTTTCGCGCCTGCACGACCTAACGTAAATGTGTAGTGACGTAGGGAGGTCACGTGTTATATATATAAAACGCACATTTGCGGACCATTGTAAACAATAAACTGACACAAAGACATTAATTAGTATCAGTTGACATACAACAACGTAGGAACGGTCCTCTTTCAACGCACTTGTAAACACTGGGGCGGAGTTTCGCGTTCGTCTTCTGTGACCTCTTGACATCATGACATATTGCGTGGGGTCACCTGGCGCATCACGACCGGATCTAGACGAGAAGCCGTGCTCCAAAAGTGCATACCTGTCACTTTTCCTGTCAAAAATGACAATCGCTTTGCTAGACAAGACCCTTATGCCTCGTTTGGGATTGTTTATAGTCCTTTGAAACTCCGTTGAAAAAAACTGTTACGTGTTGAGTTAAGTGTTAATTGTTGGTGTCTATTAAAGTCCATTAAAATGAGAAAAATCCTGCAATGTTTTCCTAAAAAAAGGATAATAGTTTCTTCTCGACTGAACATCAGCATTTTGGATGACATGGTGGTGAGTGAATGGTCTGGATTTTTCTTTTAAGAAAATGGAATATTCCTTTAAATGAACATAGCATGCTTAAAGTGTGGCTTAAAGAGACTACTTCAAATGAAGGATGGATTAAAATGTTTAATATTGAATAAACTGCTGGCTCACGGCTCAAAATAGCAAGCCAAGCGACTTCAAAAATAACCCTGACGGAGGTAAAAGAGCCGCGCATCAAAAAGAAAACCGAAGAATGGAGCATCAGTTTTCTCATTCGCGGATGAAGAAAGCTTGTGAAAGGCGATTGGAAACGGTCGTGCCGGAGGGATCGGTCTGCGGCGAGCACCGCGTGCAGGAGGCGATATGCTATCTCTGCCGTGCACCTCTCCTCCCCCCTCCGACGTCCTCCCCGCGCCTGCAGATTAGCAGGCCCAAGAGGCCTGGGAGTCAGAGTGCACACGCAGCCAGACGACAGGCTCGGGGACTTGGGTACCGCTCGCCTCTCCGCCCCTCCCCCTCGATCCCCTTCCTCCCCCATCATGACCGCCTCTATTCAGAGTGACAGTGATGAATGGGCATGCTAGGCTAATGGCGGTCTGCGGCTGATTGGAGCAGCCTCCTTTCTTTTTAATAACAGACCCAGTGGCCATCATCAGCTGCATCATTTCTTCCCGACGAGCGTTAGCACCATTACGGCTATTGTGAGCCATAATAGCAATTATCTTAGCGAAGTGAGAGCGTCTTGATGCAGGAAACAGCCATTATGATCTGAGAGTGCCGCATCGCAGACCTGTGAGTGGCAAACACAAACAGCAGGTAAACACTAAGAGAAATTAGGTGAAATTAGCTTGGCTACCTACAGTTCTGCTTAAAGCAACATTAGTGCTTCTTCGGAGAAAAAGGAAAGGCGACGGATGAGATTAAACTAAAGAGACGTGTTATGGTGCTTCTTGGAAAATGCGTGGAAATAGTGTGGAAAGCGCAATTTGATCAACTTCCAACTTATTTCAAGCCTTAAGACTTTCAGGTCTTATACAGTATAAACACACACTATATAAATGTCTCCACATCCATTATGGTCTTCGTTCAAATGTGACCCTGCCTGTGAAAAGTCTCAATCTCAAATATGAGATTAGGAGCATCCAAGTTTGATTTCAATTATTGATTTCACATCGATTTCAATCTTTGAAAATGTAGACTATGTAAATCACAGAAAATGACTTTCTTATACAGGGTCACACAATACAATCATATAAACGGTTCATTTTAATTACAATAAAATAAAGTCTCTTATCACTCTGTTGTTATATCTTATATCTTTAATTTCTCTGGATGGAAAAAGCATCGAAGGGTTCGCAGTAGGAGGTTAATTACTTGTACTCAACCGAAGGCCCTTCGGAGAACCCGGTCACCTTCAGACCCTGCACACTTTCCGCCATATATAAGGCCTGTCGACTCGATATTCAAGCACATTTTACTGCTATAAACTAATGGACTGCTAATGGAGATGACAAACTATGCAGAGAGCCACAATTATCCATTCACATGCAAAGTGACATCAATTAATAAACAAAACATTCTCAGACGGGTTTATTTATTGTCACATCTTGAATTTCACACGCACTATATCTAAATGCATTCATTTTGATTTTCCGAAAAGTCTAGTTAATTACACGTTTTCTGGAATGACGAGAAGAGTGGATTGTAAGATAAATAGGCCTGAATGTGCTATTAAAATACGTCATTGAGTCAGGATGGGCAATTTGTAGGCACCGAGCATTCAAACAGATTAGACCCTGCGGTATTTTGCCGCATTGATTCCTCGGCAGGGGCTAGGATAGGAAATGAGAATGTGGTCAAACACCGCAAAACATTTAGGCGTAGACCCAGCGCTCAGGAGAGTCATCAGGCTTTGACTTAATTCAAAAAAGACAAATGATAGATTGATCTCCATCGACAGGCCCAAGATTAAGTTTGATGGATCTTTTGCAAAAATGAGTAATTTCGCTTGTGTTCAGGGGTGTGAAAACCTTTATAATTTTCTTTAGTATCTACAAAAAAATGTATTGGCTCTGCTATATGGCAATGAAAAGATTATATTCTGTTTTAAGTTAGACACCTGTCTCTGACATATTTACATTTCTATATTTTACCCCCAATTTTGGAAAGATAATCAGATTTATTTTTAATTGTACCCCCACCCACTTTTTAAATAAGACTGGCCACACACATGAAGATTTTAAGTCCGATTTCGACCTTCGGCAATCGAAAGGGGGTTTGACCTGATTAGTGGGGGTTTTTTTCATAAAAAAAAACTCTGGTGTGTTGTGTCATTGCGATTATTTTACTGCCCTCGATCACGTTGGAGTCTCCCCGAACCCAAATCGTAAATATTTACAACTCTTGATCGTGCTGCCTTTGAAATTACCACTGCAACAGCCAATGAGAGCGTGCAAGCTTCAACCTGGATGTTGCATGCTTTAAAGGGGACATTTCCACAAGACTTATTTAAGATGTCAAATAAATCTTTGGGGTCCACAGAGTATATGTATGTGATATTTTTTCTTAAAAAACCATGTAGATAATTTATTATAGCATGTTAAAATTGCCACTTTGTAGGTGTGAGCAAAAATGTGCTGTTTTAGGTGTGTCCTTTAAAATGCAAATGAGTTGATCTCTGCACTTAATCGCAGTGCTGTGGTTGGATAGTGCAGATTAAGGGGCGGTATTGTCCCCTTCTGACATCACATGGGGAGCCAAATTTCAATGACCTATTTTTTCACATGCTTGCAGAGAATGGTTCACCAAAACTAAGTTACTGCGTTGTATTTTTTAGGTTGATAAAAGCACTGGGGACCCAATTATAGCACTTAGACATGCATAAGGTCATATTTTTATGACATGTCCCCTTTAATAGCTAAAACAAGACACTCACAGTCACAGACAAGACAAAAGGAGTACTGAGAAAGAATATCGACTTGTACAACTATGGCAACAGTATAAGTGCTTAAAGGTGCAATTTGTAAGATATTTGCAGTAAAATGTCCAAAAACCACTAGGCCAGTGTTATATATTTTGTCCAGCTGATTACTATCAATATCTGTAATGTTTTCGTAAATCGTGAGAAAATTTCCATTCAAAACATTGACACGGGGCAGTGCAGTCTCCTGTCAATGACGTTAATATCCATGTGACCCTTTGTCACTGCCTTTACTGACGTAAAAACCACATGACAACAGTGGTCCAGTTCGAAAAAAATAAAATGGTGGCCAAGGAAGCGACTGGAGCACAAATTTAGTGTAAATAAACGTATATTTTCACTTTTTAAGCATTTTAATTGCATTTCTAGCGAGAAATTAGTATTGTAGTTTTCAAATATGTGATTAGTTATCACAAAGGCGCTCTCTGTTTATATTTCAAACACGCTGCCTTTGAAGTGCGTCTGAAAGTCTTTCTCTGAGCTGCCTTCATGCCTCTGAAGTCCTTTCCTCATGAGGCAGCGGGGCAACAAGTCACTGCCTTGAGTTTTTAGGACGCAGCCAGTTTATGGACTTATGGATTACTCTTTACCGTCTGCCGCTGGTTGTGTCAGCAAAGACAGCTCGTACGGGCCAACCAAACGACCCAAGAAGAGTTTGGAACAAAACGAGAGAAAGAATGAGGATCAATTTGGTGTTGCATAATCTGGATGGAGAGAGCTTCGCGACAACATATAACTAGACCGAGATTCTGATCCTGCTTGTGTTTTACGCGATGGGTGAGTTGTTTTGATTCGTAAACCCTTCAAAAAACGTATGCTATTGATCACAACATTGGTGTGTAGATTGTAATCAGCACGTCTTCCCGCGGACGATATGCACATCAAGAGGTATTGTACAGCAATATAAATGGTCATTTTAAGACACTTCACAATAAGATTTGTACTGTCAATACATTATGTGAAAATCATTGTAGATTGTAAGTTGAAAACGTAATTCTGTGCTGTGTTAACCATCGAATACTGTAACATCTATGACTAACAATTTCGTTTTGAACATCATATATAAACTTACATAATGAAATAAACAATGTCATCAAACGCAACATTTATAAGGCTTGATTACCTTATCCATCAACGTGATTTCTCGTTCGCGTCTGATTGATGGCCATCAGCGGTTGAGTTAAAGACTACAAATCCCACAATTCCATGCTGCTTCAGAGCATCATTAAACAATGTCATTGTTATTGATTTGATCTGGCGCCATCTAGCGGCGCAGATAATACAAATTGCATCTTTAAATTATGTGTCATGCAAGAACTACCACGTTTGTTTTCCTGAAGTCACATTTAATTTCGCGTTTCTGTGAGATCTCGTGTCACTTTGAAATCGTTACTACAGTCATGAGTTAT
This sequence comes from Misgurnus anguillicaudatus, assembly GCF_027580225.2. NCBI lineage: Eukaryota > Metazoa > Chordata > Actinopteri > Cypriniformes > Cobitidae > Misgurnus > Misgurnus anguillicaudatus. Next base: position 29,962,713 of record NC_073354.2, on the reverse strand, counting down.
GTGGTCTCACGGTCTGATCGAATTATCCAGTGTGTGCATTCTGAGGATTATGTTGTTAAAATTGTTTGACACTGTCCCCAAATCTGTGGTCTCCCATAGATTTAAAATAATTTAAGATGTAAAAAATCGCCCAGTGTGTTCCCGGCATAAGTTAGTTGCTAAGGTGTTTGAGTGCTTTAGCATGCTTTTATATGATTGCTATAAAAAAGGTGCCATAGAATAACCGTTTTTGGCTGAATTGTTCCATAAAAAACTTTTAACATCTAAAGAACCTTTCTGTTTCTTCTATGACATGGCTGTGAAAAACCTTTTAAGCACCTTTATATAACAAGAGTACTATCCTACCTGAATGCTTCACGTGACCCCCCACCCAAAACATGTTTTTCCAAATATGCATAATAGCCCAAACATTAAGTAAGGGATAATGTAGAGGCAGCCGGTAGTTATTGGGAAATAAGCCCCGACAGTGTGATCAGGACCCGACGCGAAGCGGAGGGTCTTGTATCACACTGAAGGGGCTTATTTCCCAATAACTACCGGCTGCCTCTACATTATCCCGCTTATTACACGGCTACTTGCCACATAAGAAAAAAAACTGGACATGAATATGAATTTGAAACGTTTTATTGGCATATTTGTTTTAAATTAACATTTTTATCCTTCCGCGAAACTTTGCACAGATGCATAAAATGATCGTAATACCTTATTAAGATCCGCTGCTTCATACTTGTCTGTCTCCATTTTTTCTCTTTTAGCCAGTCTTTGAGAAGTTTTAATGCCCATTCTGTATTTTTTTGTGTGATGGCTTTGTAGCTGTCATGCTCTATTTTGTCAAGTTCAGTCTCAGTAAGCTGTCTGTGTCTTGTCGTGGTTGTCGAGTGTTTGTCACAAGATGGCGCCAAACAGACAGTAATCTTTATTGATCTTTATTGGCGCGGAGCGATTTTACTCGTGCAAGTAGTCCGGCTATGCGTTATTAATTTGGAGCGGTTATTATTTGAAAAGAACGAACCTGCAAATGTCTCAACTGACCAATCAGAATCAAGCATTCCAGAGAGCCGTGTAATAAATAAAAATAAAATGTAATAATTCAATAATTGACTGTTATAAGAACTAAATACATTTTCTAGTAGGAGTACAACAAGCTACACACAAACCCTGTTCAACCTCACTTGCTTGATTTTGGGTAGATTTCTAATTGTTTGAAGAGAAAGATAAACGGCTAATTCAAGGCGACATAGGATGGTCATGAAGAAAACCCCATAAGACATTCTATCAAATATTTTTTGCTGCAGTTATTGGTCTTTGCTTGATGTATTGCTCTGTATATCTCTCAAAACTATACACAATTTCCAAGCAGTAGCAATAACTTGTACACAGGAGGATCCACAAATATATTGCAGAAGTCAAGCTTTCTAGAAAATATATGGTTGAAACACACACAAACTATAGACAATCTGCAATGTGATGGAAAGTCATACAATCTTGGATAGTGCTCAAAGTCAGACCCTCCAGCTCCAAAAAAGACCAACACGACAAAGGACTCGTTTTTAAACCATGTTCAGATGGAACTAGTTTTCAGTTCTTATCCCCCAACATCTGCATTTTATTTACCAATTTGCCTAAGAGCTCAGTTATTATTGCTGCACAAAGGTGAGACTGTTCGTTTTCTACATCTGGTCTTTGCAGAAGATCAAGTGATCTAAATGTGTGCGTACATATGAATTATATATGTTTAGGCAAACAAAATTATAGTTTTTAAATAGTATTATTTTAACTATCGTTTTGCATAAAATTACTTTTGTTGACCATTGTTGGGTCAAATATAAACATTTTGTGGGTTAAATTAACCCAGCGGCTGGGAATTGTTCCTTTCTGACCCAACGCTATAACCCAGCATTTTTTAGAGTGTATAAAACCAACTGATGTAAACAAGATGCGTAATTAATGTTTTCATATTATAAATTAGATATCTGGTAGATTTACTGTTATTTATATGGGCCAAAATTCATACATGGTAAACACACCATCTGCAATTACGGACATTCACATTAAAGGGATAGTTCACCCAAAAATGAAAATAATGTCATTAATGATTCACCCTCATGTTGTTCCAAACTCATAAGACCTCCGTTCATCTTCGGAACACAGTTTTAGACATTTTATATTTAGTCCGTGAGCTTATTGACCCTTCATTGAACATCTACGTATGGTATACTGTCCATGTCCAGAAAGGTAAAAAACATCATCAAAGTGGGTCAGTTAGAATGTGTTGAAGCATCGAAAATACATTTTGGTCCAAAAATAACTCAAATTATGACTTTATTCAGCATTTTCTTCTCTTATCTTGACGTATGACACGGCTGACGTGTTATCTGGTGCGCCCCAGCTGTTATTTTTGTGTGCCCGGGCTTCATTTACAGTCTAAGGGAAACGCACGCTGTAAGTTTGTAAAAAAAAACTTTGCAAACATGTCTGAGGATAACACGTCATCCGCTTAACTGCAGCCACGTGACTCCAGTCCCGCGCATGCGCCCCACAACAGACGCGGAAGAGAAGACAATGCTGAAGAAAGCCGTAATTTTAGTTATTTTTGGAACAAAATGTATTTTTGATGCTTCAACACATTCCAACTGACCCACCGATGCCACATGGACCACCCTGACGATGTTCTTATTACCTTTCTGGACATGGACAGTATATCCCACGCAGATTTTCAATGAAGGGTCAACAAGCTCTCGGACCAAATACGAAACATCTTAAACTGTGTTCCGAAGATGAGTTTGGAACGACATGAGGCCGAGTCATTAATGACATTATTTTCATTTTTGGGTGAACTATCCCTTTAAGACAAGAAACAGAAATGTTATGTGTTCTGGCACTTTTACCGATATAATCGTAAGAAAAACTCACTTGTCATATTCAACTGGATTATTATTACAAAGTACGAATTTCAGAAATTTCTCTAACCTCCTCCGGGAAAACTATATCTGTCTTAATAACACTTATATAAAATATACGGTTATGAAACACACAGACACTATAGAGGATCTACTGTTTGAATGTCACTAGGAGTCATACAAGCTTAGTGCTCGAGGGCAGAAGTTCCAGTCCCTTATTATTACCCCTAAAAGGATCTCAGTTTAACCTGATGGAGGACATTTTCTTTCTGTCTTCATCTATACCAAGAGTTCAACAATTTCCTCTCCAAACAAGCTTTCTCATAAGGTCAGAAACGGGCACAACAAAGACTGTTTTCCTTGACTTGCCCCTAAATGCATTTTTGTTGTGCTTGAATAGGTAAAATAATAAGAAAATAACCCTAGTCTTCTAGTTCAAAATGGGACTCAGAGAGGATGAACAAAATAATCTGACATAGAACATTCTTGGTAGCTAAACCAGATTAATTCAATACACAATAAATACAGCATTTCGGGTCCATGTATTCACAGTGTAGTAATACAAATGCAAGTATATCCTAAAACACCATATTTAAGCATATGTATGTCTGACTCCATACTGTCATTTAAATAAAGTATTATTTCTCTGCCCAAGTCTGGAGTGATTTGATTTGTACCCAATGGTGACAAATTATTTATCGGATGCTGCTTTGTAAACCAGTGTCCGTTTAGCAGTTATTATTCTGTCTGGTTTTGATTGACAGATGCTTGAAAGAGAATCAAGATGCAGTAGTGATGGTGCCACATGAGTTCAGACCGTTACTGCTGTGTCTCTTGTTAAGGGTCCCTCCGGCTCCCTCCGGACTTGCCCTTTGGTCCCTCAGTGGTCTAGCGGCTTCCCTGTGGACTTGACTCGATCAATGCATGGGGAAACCCATTAAGAGCCACGCCATCGCGAGGGGACGGGGCCAAATGCACCCTTAACAAAAGGAAGAGCGTCCGGCATCAGTTGAGTTAAGGGTTAGTGAAAAATCTGTGTGCTGTAAGGGGGGCGGGGGTAGAGACCTCACAATAACGTGGCCCTGCGGAGCCAGTTTTGTCAATGGCTGCTGAAGAAAAGGGCTCTGAATGCACTCGGTGCAATTAGCCATCAACAGATCCAAATATATCTCCAGATTCTATCAAGACAACTTGCATCCCATTCAATATGTGCTCCCCACAAACAAGCTTTTGTCCTGCCTTAGGTACTGTAGATGCATACTGGGCCACTATGAATAGATGGCCTAGTACATTTTTTGGGGTCTGCTTGATTTCTTAAAAAAGAAGAACATCAAGTGATATTTGATTGGCTTGCTGTGTCCGGCTTAAGAAAGGTGCCTTGATTTACGTCCTTCAAACTACATTAAGCACAAGGATAAAAAAGGAACATATGAGGTTGAATCGAGTCCTCGAATTTAATTTTCAATTAAAATGTCAGATTTTTTTTATTTTTTTTGTAACCCAGCTATCGCTGGGGTGATGGTATCCTTTGAAAAAGTACAGCTTTGCATCTAAAGAGTTCATATTAGCACCTCAGATGGTACCAAAGAGAGCTTATTAATACCTTAAATATAGCCTACATCTCAAAGGTACATATTGGTACCAGATGTATGGGTTAATGACGTGACATGGGCCGGTTACCGGTTTCAATGTATACCGAGGTTTTAAACAGTCAAGGTTTCAAAACCACTAAAATATTCTGTGATACCGTCTCCAAGGTATAAGCTGTGTTTATACAAAAATAATTAAATCATTAGATCATGTGATTGATTTTAAGTTTACATTTAATAGACATTACGAAAATATAATATATTTTTTGAAAGCATATTATAATTTAAAGTTTTTTTTACCTGGCATTTGAAAATAAGACATTTTAGTGTTGCGATGTGTTAGTGTTAGTGTTAGTTTACCACCAGAATCTTATACCGGCCCATGCCTAGACGTGACGTTAATTATTTTGTATCCATATGGATAAATTAAATGTAAAAGGGTTAAAATTTTAAAATAAATTTGCATACATTCTCTTTTTGAGCACCAAGTCAAAAATGTCTTGTTTATTTCATTTTGAAAGAATATTTGAATAATTGCAAAAATGTCAATGTGGTGTAACCGGTCTGTGTCAATTGGTGTAACTAGTATTTTTTTTATTAAAATATAAATACATTCATAAAACATGTGGAATAAAATATAATAATCTAGAATAGTGTAATATGATTTTTTTACATACATTTTTACATCATTTGTCAAAGATTTTTTTTTAGAAAACAGAGCTGTTTTCAGCATATGTCAGGACAAATATTACAAAAACGCATTAAAATTTACATTTAGAAAAAACGAATAAAATTATTTTTTATGATTACGCTTACATGCCATCAAGGTGGATAAAATATTTAATATTTCTCATTCTTTGGTGCAATTGGTGGTTACACCATTTTACATATTTAGGTCCATTAGTCTTAACTTTCATAAAAATTGTGCAAATGTAATTTTTTATTGCGTAAAATTATCATAAATACACTGTACATTAAAATAAATCTGATGCATGCTTTTAAAACAAGTTTAAAAAAATTAATTTCTCATCTCGCGAAACCGTTTTTGTCACTGACCCTATTAGTACATACAGTAAAGGTTACTGTCCCAATGACAGCAGTGGTGCATAAAGTTTTACAATTTTTTAACAATGCACAGTGATAAAAAAATAATATTTTCATAACTGCATACTAAACAATGTGTAATATTCATATTTTCATTTCATTCGTTTTAAAGCAGCTGTACAAATCAAATGCTTTAATGCCCATAGTGACTCAATTATAATTTCCAAAAGACATTTGGAAAGACATTTTAGCCATGTTAATGTGTTATTTGGGGTGCGAGATAGTATACACTACAGTATATACTGTCTGTAAGGCTTGCAACTAATATTCACTGTTGAGTGAAGTATGTTGAATCCTTGGAAATGGACAAAGTGCTAAAATGATTACCTGTAAATAGTTTTGAATAAAAGCCTTTGCCAAATGCATTTCCTAATTTCTCACAAATATGCAATACTCAAAATGTTTCAAATGTTTTTACATAAATTTTTCCCTCCCTGTTTGAATTCAAACATTTAAGCAAGCATACAAACACAACTTGTTCCTGTAACTCAATTGGTGAATCGCTGCAATGATTATGGGTTTGAATCACATACTAATAAAACATATATACCTTGTAAGTCGCTTTGGATAAAAGCATCTGCCAAATACACAAATGCACATGACCACTCTCATGTATGTCCTCAATCAGCAAAGAAAGAAAATCTAACGTAACATCGCCACGGATTTACTACTAATATTAAACACATCACACAAATAACAGATCCGGTAAGTCTAGATGTTGACTCAGCGCCCATACTGCTCAAGTGCTAATAAATGCCTGCTAGTCTCTGCCCAGCAATCAGTAGCTCAATAAGTAATAACCATTCACCTTGGCTAGTTCCACACCATTACACCAGCAGTGCTGATGAGTCTGGAGACACTGCAGACGCGGCAATCACTGACAGATTGCAACCGGGGGGTTGAAAGGAAACGAGGAAGAGGAGAAAAAGAGAAAGAAAGAGAACAAATCTGGGAAAGACAGAATAAAAGATGGAGACTGAGAATGCTGAATTATTGGATGGAGCTTTTCAAAGGAAGAAAACACTGCCTCAATGTAATTGCAATGCTAGCAGACTTCGAAATAAGCCTTGTATTGAGGTTTCTTTATCCTGCAAATGCATTCAGATGCATTCCCACACTAACACCCATGTTCCTCCTCCCCATCTTTCATTGTATCCTCAAGTAAAACCCCACATAAGGAAAAATAAAATCCTCTTAGGAGCAAGTCAGTCTGCTTGGCAGCCATCTTGGTCATGCTCTCATGCAGCTATTTTCAGCCAAGTGAGTATAGCTCTTTGCTATTGCTACAAAAATTGGTCAGAAAATGTGAGAAATAGCAAATAGTTTAGTTCTGTTTGTGAAATCCAGGTCATAAAGGGACATTCCACTTTTTTTGAAAATATGTTAATATTCCAGCTCCCCTAGAGTTAAACATTTGATTATTACCGTTTTGGAATCCATTCAGCCGATCTCCGGATCTGGCGCTAGCACTTTTAGCATAGCTTAGCACAATCCATTGAATCTGATAGGACTATTAGCATCTCAACTTTTAATTTTCTGTTGGTCTTAGTATACAATCTAACTACAGAAGAGTCATGTTTAAGATAGGAAACATATCGAAACTCTTTTGTTATTTTTAGTCGCAATGCTAATGGACTTTTCAGATTCAATGGATTGTGCTAAGCTATGCTAATGCTGCGTTCACACCAGCCACGGTAGAGGCGTCAAGCGCGAATTACTTCAATGTTAAGTCAATGTGAAGACGCGTTGATGCGCGTCTGGAGGTCTCGCGGCGCGAATGACGCATTTAGTGCGGCACGGTCTAGTTCACGCGAATGCTGCGAATTGAGCGTTGCTGCAAAAATTTGAACTTTGGCGGAAAAACACGGCACGTTAACCAATCAGGAGCTTGCTGTAGTAGTGACGTAATTACAGGAAGCGAGCGCAGAAGCCCACGTGAATGTTCAATTCAATTCAATTTTATTTATATAGCGCTTTTCACAATAGTTAATTGTTTCAAAGCAGCTTTACATTAATAGAAGCAGTGAAAGCACATAAAAACGACAGATAGCAAAACATAATACACGATAGCATAAGCAGTTAAATTTGCTGCGGCTATGACTCAACATTATAAGCGAGCGTATTACTAATGTAACGTCTAGAAGAGGAAGCTAAGTTAAGCCGAAAAAGGCTGCCTCCCCGGGTTAAAAAAACCCCTAGGAGAAAAAATGTCTCGATGACTAGAATTTCATGCGTGAATGAAGCGAGTAAACTCAAAATGTTCAAGCGGCAAACTAGACACGGTAGTTTTGACGCCTCAAAAAGGGGCTGGTGTGAACCCACAGTCAAAGTGCTAGTGCCAGAATTAGAGATCAGTTGAATGGATTCCAAAACGGTAAGAATCAAATGTTTAACTCTAGGGGAGCTGGAAAATTAGCATATTTTCAAAAAAGTTAAATGTCCCATAAAAACACGTTTGATTTTATGTAGAAATCAGTAAATCACAAAAAATGACTTAAGCTGTGTTTTCCCAGACTGCATTACAGATAACCCAATGGTCATGTTTGGCCGACACTACTTTTACTAACAGACACAAGAATAGGGTGACCATATGTGCCATTTTCCACGGACACGTCTTGGTCAGGATTTCGGGTGTGTCTTCTGGAAGTCGCAATTGTGGACCACATACGTCATTGAGGTACTCACATTTCAGTTACAAACATTATAAAATTAAGATTTATTTCTCTTAAAACTACAATCATTGTAGCTTTACTCTTACTTTGAAATGTAACGGTTGCTTTTCTAATACAGAACCTAATATATTAATCCTCGATGACGTATGTGGCCGACGTATGCGGTCGAAATCCTGGCCAGGACGTGTCCGGGGACAGTAAGACAGTACTAAGGGCTGCAGTAGCTCCCCACATCCCACTCCACCCAAAAAGCCTTATTAGTTAATTAACTTAATTGAACAACAAGCTTTATGCACAGTTCTTATGGTCCATATAGCTGCATATTATCAATGGTCAACCAAACACTCTTGTCTTTAACATACATTAACCTTATAGGAAACTAAAGAGTCTGATTGTTTATATGCATGTCTTTTATGCCTGGTCCAGTCGAAAGAAAATACATCACTGGTCAACCAGACTATCAAAACAGACCGCAAGTGCTGCTGATAGCAGCCATACGTCTACAGCACAATAAACTTTCAGAGCATGATGTCATCATACACGACTCCCAGCATGCACTTTGATCGTGTCTGTGTCGTCTAGAGTTTGCAACACGGCGTCTGTGTTTATAATGAGAGCTGATGAGAGGAGCGGGTACGCTCTCAGCCATTACGGCACATTGTTTTAGCTGATTATACCGGCGGCGCGTCTGTGGCTGCCAACACAACATAATCAGACAAAAAGACGCGACAACACCGGCAAACATATGCAGGGGAAGAAATCACTGTGTGCTAACTCCACCTGCCACTCACCGCCTAAACCCAGTGCTGCTGGTCGTCCGGAAACGGATGGCGTGGACAGAATAGTTTTTGCATTAGTTTGCTCTAAAACTCAGGGAAGATTTAGTTCATGTGGGTCTTAAGAGCACTTTGTCTGGAGGTGAGTTGGGTCTTTTTGTGAGTAGAGGAAATGGTAAGATGAGACTCAGACCGGGCCTTTATCCATTACAGGGCTTAAAGGCACTTGGAAAGGCCATGTCATCCAGGATGTTTTTAATGTGCTGCCATTAAGCTGGTCAATAGGTTCCCAGATGTCCACCTACTCAAGAAGGAGATCCTCTTCTCCAGCAGTTGATCGTATGTGGTTTGTGAGGAGATGGTGATTTAGAATACATCCACGGAACGTTGAGGTAATGCCCTCGTTCGCATAATCGGATAAAAAAAACGAGCGGGTTGAACGCGTTCACGTGCAGCTCTGTCCGAGAACATAAGATCGCATTCGACATCGATCCATAACACTTTCAGAACACTTTAGCTTCTTCTGTTACGCTGTAAATTGCATCCATTTAATGAAGCAAGGGCTCTGACGCCTCAATCAGACAGCAGACGCTCCGTCACATACAGACTCGCGCAGCTCGGACGTAAGCTGGCTGGAGAACCGCTGGAGAACCCGGGTCGCATAGACTCGGAGGAAGTCTGAGGTTTCACTACAGGACATCATTTGTCAAACACACAGTTAAAGCTCACGCGAGTCGTATTACAGGAGGATACAAGATGTATATACACTTGCTGGGTTATTTTCATCCCAGTATTGGGTCAAAATGACCCAGAAAATTAACCCAGAAAAGGTATATGGGCCATTCCACCGAATTGGTGCCGTTTGCATTGTAACTCGTCAAAATTGAAGTTGAAGTCTTTTTTTAACCCCTAATCTAATAACACAAACGTTTTACTTTTCAAAATGAGTATTGGATAATCTCAGGTAATTAACATGGTTTCTTAATAGAGGATGGAGGCATTTTGATAACAGGACTGAAAGTAACAGGACTGAGTTTTTATCATAGATTTAACAAATACATGAAATATAGCTGCAGTAAATATGTGCTAATAGCATAAAGACACTTAGCAAATTCTACTGATTTACCAAAATGTTATTTTAAAATAATCTGATAACATCAAAGAAATAATATATGTAACAGGACTGTACATTAAGATTGATATTCACAGTCATAGCATCAATATCGTAAAATATACAGAAAATAAAATGAGAAAAGTGACTTTTGATCTTCACATGACCTTCAGAAGATCCAGATGATGTCACTACCTCTTGAAAATGTGACTTGTGGGATATTCCTACATTTTCAGAGGGGGGAACGTGTTGGGTAACAGGACTGAGGGAAATGTGCATTAAAAATATTATGACTTTTCAAAGGTAAAAAATATTTAAAGCAAAGATAGGATATGGACCTAGCCTGGGTGCCAGCCGATCTTAGCCCCGCCCACCACATTTTGAAAAACGGGAAGATTGGTCTGGCGTTTTTCCGTTGAGGAGCTACTATGCGAGTCCCAAAACTGGCCGACGAATCAAATTGTGAGGGCGGGCTTTATAAGATGATGGACAGATGATCAACAGTAACGTATCAACCACGTCACCAAAGAGCACGTGTGTTCAATATGTTTACAATGAAATGGCTGCCGCTGGAGAATTCAGATGTGTGGAACCTGACATTGAGTCTGTTCTAAAAGATATCGACAGAGCATTGATTTAAAAAGAGGAACAGAGAAACGCGATCAAGGCATTTGTTTATGTTTTCGCCATCCTTCCTACGGGATTCGGCAAAAGTTGGTCGCACTTATGGAGGACAAAGTTAAAGAAGCAACTGAAATGGGTATCACGGCGATGCAACTCGGCGTGCATGACAAGATGGATATAATTAGCGGTCGTTGCCAGCTTCTTTTCGGAAGCCCGGAATCGTGACTGCTGAATAAGTGGAGGGACATGCTAGGCTCCGATATTTTTCAAGCCAACGTAATGGGTAGCTATCGTCGTGGATGAAGTTCACCTAACGTACAAATGGTAAGAGATAGTCTTACTGTATGACTTAGTAAATACTTAATGTTGTGATATAAATGAAATGTTGTAAACATAGTAGGTGTTGATGTACCTTCGCTAACTCAGACGTAGTATAATTACAATGATGTTAGTATCATTGTAGCGAAATTACTAGCAGTTCGGTCAGGCTGCAAAGGACGACATTTCAACATACGTCACACACTCCGTTGCTCTGATTGGTCATAGGTCTATCCAATTGAGTGGAGAGGCATTTTTCGGTTGAGACACGCCTCATAATTTTAGCTCAATGGAGTGGTATCAGATTCAAATTCTGACTAGAATTGAGTATGACAACGTCAGGCTAATATGGACCCACAAAAAATGCAAAAAATTAAAGATATCTAAATAGGGGTGCACCGATATATCGGCCGATGATGCTTGCTATGCTTCTCAATGGATTACGATGAAATTCCGCTACACATCCAAAAGCCAGGGGGCGCTCTCGTGCAGAAACTCAATATGCGCTGCAGACGAAGAACCATCACGCAGCTATGACCATAGATATGTATAATAAAGGCTAGATGTCTCGCCCGCGGTGCTGGCCAATTGAGTGAAACGTCCGCATTTGGCGGCCATCTTACCACAGGGCGATCGCTCACTCGTTTCAAACGGTTTGGTTTGTTATAAACGTCAAAGATGTACCTATGACACTGCATACTTAAACTTAAAAAAAAAAATGTCATGAAACATGTTAAAGCCAAACCATTTGAAAATCAGTAGAAAATTGAGCAAGTTATGGTCATTTAAAAGTACATGCTTTATTAAAACACAATGCTATAAGTGAGCGAGCGCCCTGTGGTAAGATGGTCGCCAGGTGATGACGTTAGAGACTCCACCGTAACACATCTAGCCTTTATACATATCTATGGCTATGACACGCAGCTCCAGGAAATGTCTTAAGGATAAATTTATATTGCTGTTCTTCAAACCTTTTCAGGTATTTCCATGATAATAAAGAATTTGTATAATAATTATGTTTGACGAGTGTTGCCTTTTCAAATGCATGTTATAAAGACTCAAACTAACAGCTATTCAAAATCGATAAGGACTTAGTGATCAAAAACCGTAGTACATGAAATAGCTGTGAATAATACTGGCTGTGGGATTCAAAATAGTTATCAGTCACGTATTATTGGTGTATATCGGCATTTATCTGTGCACCCCTATATCTAAAGACTTGTTTGCGTTATATTTAAAGGTAAAGTATAGAGATAGAGAGCAGGGACATATATAAAAAATAATAATTTTCAGTGTTCTGTGTAGTTTTTATTAATGTTTTAAAATATTTAGTTTAAATTTGGTGTTAAATTATCATGCATGACACTTTGCTTAATAATAAAATTTATTTTAGAGTTAGTTTTATTGCATTTTTAGACGGACATGGGGACAAAAATGGCACAGATTTGGTGGAATGACCCTTGCAAAAATGTTTAATTAAAAATATGAACATCTGTGTCAGTGACGTTTATCCTTTTCCTTATCTCATGTGGTATGACGGGACAAATTAAAGGTCATTGCGGGCCAACTTTGGCCTGCGGGTGCTAGTTTGGGCACCTCTTGTGTATGGCTTCTATGTGTAAGAGAATAGTTTTGGAAATTTTTTGATATTTCCCAAGTAGACAGAAGCTGTACTTGCATGACTGGAAATTAAAGCCCGTTGGTGTGACCAATATTGCCACAAAGTAAAAATATGATTCAGCTAAACATCTGTGAGCTAACCTGACAAAGAAACAAAATCATGCATTCGTATAAGAAATAAAACCAAATTGGGAATGTGCCTGAATACGTTTGTGTATTTTCGCGACACTGAAGTCCTTTGATAGTGTGTGTTCGTGCAGGAACGCATTCTGCTAAATGTCCACGTGTGTGTGTCTCTTCACCGTATATGGGAATGTGAGCTATTCAGGACCTTTTCTCATGACACTGTAAAAGCTTTGGACTGCCTCAAAGACAGAGAAAGGGCTTATTCACTACCAGTGAAAAGGACAAAAGCATTTCTGCATGTCCCACAGGGACGGGCCACAGCGGCGTTTGTTAATAACGGAGCTTAGTAGTGCAATAAAACCCACTCAGCTAAAGAATCATTAGAAAATAGCCTGAGTCCCTTTAATTGTAAATCACCTTTAAGAAGTACCGAGAGAGTCATCGCTCAGCACATCCAATGAATAAAGGAAAAGTCCATTAGCTGGCAACTATTTTATAGGAAATAGAAATTCCTCAACAAAAGGCTGCTCGAGGGCAGGGGGGACGGCGGTCTGGCTGAGCTGACGGGGGGTGAGCGGATGATGAGGGCATGGAGGTTTTGTGAAGGGAGGGATGATATCCCCAGCAGGCACCCTGGCATGTGCTATCCACTCATGTGTCAGCCCTGCATGCGTCGCCCTTCTGGTCAGGGGGTCTGATTTGGGGCAAGACTTCCGGGGCGAGCCAGGCCTGCTTGGAATGAGCACAGGGAGCTTTTAGAAAGAAACAGACTGCTCTCTAGCATGCCAGATTTGGGATGTAAACAAACACGTATTAATACACACACCAAGGCTTGTTTGAACTGAACGTTGATTATTTATAAATGCTGGGGGGTTAACCCAGTGTTGGGTCAAAAAGGGACAAGCCCAGCTGTGGGTTAAAACAACCCAGCACACAGTAGGTTAAATTACAACCCAACAGGCTTTTTAGAGTGTCATAATCATAATTATGGCAATAATACTATAGGTGTTTTGGGTGGTTGCCAAGGTGTTGTGATGTGGTTGCTAGGGTGTTGTTAGGTAGTTGCTTATCGGCTCTGTAATATTTTGGTTCTGCATAGGACTGTCACAATGATTAAATAATCGTCTCATCACGACTGTTCGACCTCATCACGATGATTTCAGATCACCGCAATGATTGCACATCTCTCTAAAAACACAAGGGGGAGCTGCAAGCGCATTTAGTAACGAGACACTTTATTGAGTTTTTTTCTCATGATGAATTTTTCAGTTTTTAAAGATATATTCATTAAATAATATTAATATATTATTTAATATTTAAATAATATTTTTAATAGTCTATTAATATTTACTGCCAGGTTAACCTTGCAAAAGATTTAATTTTTAATAATCACAACAATGTTTGAAAACTATTTCATGAACAAACCAAAAAATAATGAGAATTAAATGTCAAAGCAATACAACAGACAATCGTCATTACCGTCAAAGCCCTAAACAGCCAATTAATCATCATAATCGACACAATTTATTAGACAATTAACCGCCAGCCAAATTTTATAATCGTGACAGTCCTATAGTTCTGCAGGATTTTTGTGACCTACTTTAAAAAAACATTAAAATTCATAAAAAATGATTGTCATAATTATGAAAATTAAAGTAACTATACAATATAAAACATAACAATTATAAAAAAGTAATTATTAAAAAAATACTAAATACATTTTTTCAGGAAGCTGCACAATACGCTACACAATCATTTATAGATTTATCACAAAATTTTAATGTTGGGGATGGGGAGTCTAATACATCGAATTGGGGGTCTGTTCAAATCTTTAAATCTAAATATTAATAATTGTAGTGATGCTTACCTTACCAAATATCACAAATAAGCCAAAAAGCTTGCATCAGATGTTCTATGACTGTTTTAACATGACCATTTTTTGTAAAACTATCTTATGATTTGTAAATGTATTAATGAGGTCTTTATAGTACAAAATACATATATCTAGTTTAAAAGACGCAAATCAGGTGAGTTGTTCAAATAAGTACAAAAAAAACGGTAAAAAGCAACCAATATTTTGTGATTGGTCTAGCGCAGGGGTTAGCACAGCACGACAAATGTGTGTTTGAAGTCAAGAGGAAGATTGTTTCAGTTTGTGACTGTGCCATTATCGTAAGCTAAAGATGAAAGCCTCCAATGCTTGTTCTCTCATCCTCCTACTTGCTATTGTGTGGCGCAGCTAAAACCCTGAATAAAAGATGTCTTGTGTTGGGAAAGTCTGCTGCTTTCCTCTGCCAAAGAATGGGCAGATCGGTGGGGCTGTTTTACCTGCAATTAAAGGGAACTAAAAAGATAATTGTCTTAAAAGCACAAGTCAGATGCATAAGTTGATCTTCACTGCGGTGGGCTTAAGACGCCACATTCCATTATCTGTATGATATATGACTCTCTCTTCTGGCATGAGGATAGACAGCAAATGTACGATGCAGTAAGGACTGCGGTATATAATGTAACGTTTATCGTATTATACCACGAAATTACACCAATACCGTAAGCAGTAACATACATGTCTGATCAAATATATATGAAATGACATGTAAAAGGTGAAGTGTCTGTGCCATTTTTGTCTATGTTGAAAAATGTTCAGAAAAATGAGTGGATTTAGTCAACCTGATCTCACATGAAAATGTATTTACATTGTACGTGGTTGCGATTTCGCATGAATCTGTAAGAAAAATGTATGATTATCTAAAAAAAGCACAAACGAAATCCCACCTCTAACCCCAATGTCACTGAGGACAAAGCAGATCATACTAAAACTGATGCAAATTATAGGTACGTATTTCCATCAATATTCTGTTGAATTTTGTATAGGTAATCTATAAAGTGTAAGCAAGTGGCACGACAAAAATTTTTTGACTAGACTAGACCTACACTTTTTTTAAAAAATATGATAATTTTAAAGCTCCCCTAGAGTTAAACATTTGATTTTTAGAGTTTTGGAATCCATTCAGCTGATCTCCGGGTCTGGCTGTACCACTTTTAGCATAGCTTAGCATAATCCATTGAATCTGATTAGACCATTAGCATCGTGCTAAAATAACCAAAGAGTTTCGATATTTTTCCAATTTAAAACTTGACTCTTCTGTAGTTACATCGGGACTAAGACTGACGGAAAATTAAAAGTTACGATTTTCTAGGCCGATATAGGAACTATACTCTCAAACTGGCGTAATAATCAAGGACTTTGCTGTCGTACCATGGCTGCAGGAGGCGCAATGATATTACGCAGTGCGCAAAAATAGTCCCCTGCTATTGAAAGATACTAACAGGACTATTTTTGGATGCTGCATAATATCATTGCGCCGGCTGCAATGGTACGGCAGCAACGTCCTTGATTTTTTTTACTTTCCGTCGGTCTTCGTACACAATGTAACTACAAAAGTAGTTTTAAATAGGAAAAATAGCAAAACTCTTTGGTTATTTTTGAGCGCAATGCTAATAGTTTAATCAGATTCAATGGATTATGCTAAGATATATGCCAAAAGTGGAACGCCAGACTAGGAGATCAGCTGAATGAATTCCAAAACAGTAAAAATCAAATGTTTAACTCTAGGGGAGCTGGAACATTAGCATATTTTCCAAAAAAGTGGAGTGTCCCTTTAAGTTCCCATATCTCCAAAATCCCAGTCTAACCTCTGCCTATACTATAAATAAAAGTGTTACAGAAGCCAAACCATTATTAAGGCCAAACCATAATTTGCATTTGGATTTACCCATCTGGTAAACCCTATTATCCAAAGTGACTTACAGCGCATTTATTTATGTAAGCTCCCTGGGAATCAAACCCACAACCTTAAAGCTACTAATGCAATGCTCTGACAACTTAGCTACCAGATTCCATGTAACTACGTAGGGATGTGCAGGTACGTCGTTTTTTCATTTCGATTTATCAAAAGGTTTGAAAAACTAGTACTCGATTCATTGGGGGCGGAGCAAATCAAAGGGGCGCGTAAAAAATACTTAAATAAAACTTAATTTTGAAGAAACTATGACAGAAAAATAAACACTTACTAGATTATTTATGATGGTAATGAGGTGTGTTTGGCTTTACAGCGGTGCGCAATTCGGCCGGGTTGCCACTGCACAGGTACGCTTTGGGAGCGAACTTATCTGTTTACTGATGTCATATGCCTGTCTGCGCAGCTAAACAGTCTTTACTACCACAGGCGCTTGTGACGCTAACCAGACCTCCAAATGCCACCATAACCACAAAAAAAATTATAAAAAAACACACTATCATCGTTTTTGTGATTGATCGTTGTTGCCCTGTTCGAGTACTCAAGCACATCCCTATAACTAAGGATTCAACAAATAGAAAATTTAATCGTACGCACTTGTGGTGACGCGATACACGTCTGGTCCGACTTTTACTTTTGGTTTCAGTTTTTTGATGGTCTGACTATTTGCTAAACTGAACTCTTGAACAAATACCTCGTTGAAAATAACACATGTTTTGGTTTCCTAGCTAACCTACGTGTTGTTGTTTTTTGTTTGTTATATAAATAAACTACGTTTAAAGTACGTTGTTGTATTTATTCTTAGCGGAGTTTACCGGAAGTTACGTGTTACCCACGGACACTGCTTGTTTATGTTGTTACTGCTGAAACTGTCTATAGAGGCCGTGAACCGTGTTTATCATATTTAGCCACGATAACGTTTGAAAATCACTCCGACTTTCTGGTATGAGAACATGCACATGCTGTTCTCGAAGGTGCCGGTGCACTCCACCCACCCTCAGTCAGCCAGCTAAGCACTTTCTCCCACAGTAATATCCTGCAAGATGGTCCAGCTGTGCTTTCATCTGCTGATTTCATTAGGTAGAGTAGGTAGATATCAAGGATTGCATTATGCTTTCCTGTAATTCAATTCCCAGTGTTCCCAGCTGACACGTTCTTTGCATTTCCAAAGACACTTCAGCCTCCCCCACTGACGTAACGTACCTATTCGCCAGCACATTTAAAGCAATTTCCATCCTAGGGGAAAAGCTCAAGTCTGATTGGAAAGCTATTTATAGCGCTCATAAACGACAATGCATCTCGACATTGATGCACCAGGTGGGCAACTTCCATGTTGTTTCATTGCCAGCATGGGAGCCCCACGTTGCATTTAAAACCCTCTGCCACAGAGCGGGAGTGACGTGGTCTGTCTGCAGGGCTGAGCCTTTGAAATAGCCGATATTCAAACATCTAAAGGTGAGGCCCATGAAAAATTAATGCAAAGGTGCCAAGTCATTTCCATGTGGCCGCACTGTAGAAGCCCACTTGTGTGACTAGAACATTTTTGACAGGTCGGCCGGGCGGAACAGAGGGGTGCAGGCATGTGGTCCACTAAGGACATCAAGAAAGGCCAGAATGTGTAGGACATGCTGATTCTCCAACCTGTCAGACTGTCCAGAGGTGTCCTGCCATTTTCAGAAGACAGAAGTGAGGAGATGGTGTAGCTTAGATCGGTTCAGAAACAAAAATATAGGCAAAACCTCTGTTTTTCTTATTAAAAAAAATAGTTTCACCGTTATTGATTTTTGTTATTTACTCACTTCAATGTCAGTCCAAACTAAGTATAATTTCTGTGAAACACAAAAGGTATTAGGCAGAATATCCAAGCAAGTTTCCATACAAATAACCTGGTGTGGCCATAACCAGAGATTTGGGGGGGGCAGGGGGGACAATGACCCCCCAGACTAGAGCCAATTATTTTATTATTATCGACCTCGGGTGCAGTAATATTGACGGAAGTTTAAGCGAAAGGTGGAGAGGTCAGGAGTGATGATGTTACTGTGTGCCGAGGTCGAAGTGCTGCAAACCAAGCGCTCCTCCGCCACACAACACAGCCCTCATCTTCATCCGCTTAAAAAAATCGCCATGTGTTATTTTGTGCCACCATACTTACTCGTGTAACTACTCATGTAACAGTCTTTAAATAGGGAAACATGTAAGTGTTTGGTGGCTTCAATATTCATCCCTGTTTGGATCCTAAGGAATGAATGGGGCTAGGCTGAATGCTAACACATTCACAACACGTTGGACAAAGATTAAGTGCACGCATTGAAAAAGAATAGGTAAGTATTAATCTGTCTAATTTGAGGTAAGAACATAGTAAAATATTGAAAAACAGTGGTGTTTTCCTTTAAACAATATTTTAAAACCATGAAGCTGCAATCTCTCGCTAATCTTAAAGTGTTGCAGTACCCTTGTTTGCCAGTAGGTGTCCCCCAAACACAAACATGAAACTCAAACTAGGTGTGGCATGTCCAAAAGTTTGCAACTTGCAACGTTTTTGGTCATACCCACGTAAAGAAATATACATTAAGCTATCTGCAACTTCATGTTTCAAACAGAGATGGCGATAGAGAGCAAAGAGTAAGAGATTGTGGATTTAAAGGGGACATTTCACAATACTTTTTTAAGAAGTAAAATAAATAGTTTGTGTCTCCATAGTACGTATTTGAAGTTGTAGCTCAAAATACCATATAGATAATTTATTAAAACATGTTAAAATTGCCACTTTGTAGGTGTGAGCAAAAATGCAAATGAGTTGATCTCTGCACTAAATGGCAGTGGCGTGGTTGGATAGTTCAGGTAAAGGGGTGGTATTATCCCTTCTGACATTACAGGGGGAGCCAAATTTTAAATGACCTATTTTTTTTATGCTTGCAGAGAATGGGTTACCAAAACTTAGTTACTTGGTTGATCTTTTTTTTAATTTTCTAGGTTGATTGAAGCACTGGGGACCCAATTATAGCAATTAAACATAGAAAAATCTGATTTTCATGATACGTCCCCATTAAACAAAGCCTTTTTATTTCTACAGATATATAAAAATACATATACTTTTATATAAGACTTTACAAATACATTAGTATAAATATATAGACTAAATATATAGTGTTTAAGTCATATGGATAGTGTTTATGGAGAATTTGTATTTATGGTGTAGATATTCTAGCTAACATCTCTTTGTGTTCAACAGACAGAATACAGACAAAAGAAAGTCAAATGGACGAAATGACTCAAGGATGAGTAAATGATTGCAGTTTTCATTTTGGTTGAGCATTTGGATGCGTTTTTGCTGTTGTCATGACAATCTTGTGTATCTTGTCAACTACGCACCAGTCAGCATATAAACATGCAATACACCATTTCATGCTTTATCCAACCAATTACCGTTTTGTGCCGCGTAAAGACAAAAAAGTGAAAGTTAGTTATTCGATCTGACCTCATTTAGTTTTTCAGTAGGTTTTCTCAGTGGTTGACAACACGGCAACAGACATAATATATTTGATTGTATATGTATATGTTCTCTTCAATTCAAAGCGTAATACAGCATTCAAGATATACATTTTAGCACTATGTGTGTGTTTTCTGTTTGGGTACACCAGGGGTCTCCAAACTTTTTGTGAGCAAGGGCTACCACAATGAATAAAACAATCTGAAGGGCTACTTTTTGATATAGTCTACACAAAACTTTTTTTAGTTTTATTTGTTGATTTTATTTTACTTGTTGCTATGTTTTATTGTTGTTTAAAATGTTAATAATATACATGATTGATTGATTGATTGATTTTATTTGACCACTTAAATATAAAATATGAAACAGTACTCCGAATCATACATTAAAATACATAAATAGTCAGGGATAACACAATAAAGCCCAAAGACTTATTTCCATTGTACATAAAATAAACCATGCTAATATTAAAAATATGTAATAAATGAATAATAAAATTGAGGCTATTAATAGAATGTGCTTTGGCGGGAAACTCACATACTTTGTGCGGGCAACCTGGTTTGGAGACCACTAGTGTACACACTGTATGTGGATGTGACAGGAAGACAATCTTAAGGAGAAAATTAGAAAATAATGGTTAAAAGAGGATTTCTGAGGGTGTGCGAGAGAGAGAGAGAGAGAGAGAAAGAGAGAGAGAGAGAGAGAGAGAGAGAGAGATCCGCATTGGATCAAAAGTAATTATTCACAACAGGAGGCTGCAGAGTTAATTCGACCAATCAGAAGGAGGGTGGGGGAAGGCAACAGAGATACGGAGATGCTACAGAGAGGCGAAATCAGAGCAAGAAACCACATAAAATACAAAGCTATATTTACATGACTAATGTGTTTAAAATATCTCATATATAGTTGTGGAATGAAAGAGCTCATTCCGGCTCATTTGATATGGTCGCCGTGGGTAACGGCATCTGGTGACCCACCGAAACAGGGACTGCCAAAAGACTATCATTGTCTATAATGTTCATCACTTAAATCATGTCCTTTGTCATGGTGATTAAAAAGACAGTGGTTATGCTTTAACTAAAATACTAGAGTGTTCATGTTGCGTTCATGTTGTTTTTGGTTCATGTGTCACTGAAAAAGAAGGTTTAATGTAAAATATGGTATATCTTTTTAGGCCATCTGGTAATCTTGTGCAAACTATATGCACAATATGCATACTGCATTCTGCCAAAATGCTTTCTAGATTATCGAACATCCACAGCTTCAATATGAATCACATACACTCACCTAAAGGATTATTAGGGACATCATACTAATACTGTGTTTGACCCCTTTTCACCTTCAAAACTGCCTTAATTCTACGTTGTATTGATTCAACAAGGTGCTAAAAGTTTCTTTAGAAATGTTGGCCCATATTGATAGGATAGCATCTTGCAGTTGATGAAGATTTGTGGGATGCACATCCAGGGCACAAAGCTCCCGTTCCACCACATCCCAAAGATGCTCTATTGGGTTGAGATCTGGTGACTGTGGGGTCCATTTTAGTACAGTGAACTCATTGTCATGAATATGAAATCAATATGATATGATTCGAGCTTTGTGACATGGTGCATTATCCTGCTGGACGTAGCCATCAGAGGATGGGTGCCTGGTGGTCATAAAGGGATGGACATGGTCAGAAACAATGCTCAGGTAGGCCGTGGCATTTAAACGATGACCAATTGGCACTAAGGGGTCTAAAGTGTGCCAAGAAAACATCCCCCACACCATTACACCACCACTAGCAGCCTGCACAGTGGTAACAAGGCATGATGGATCCATGTTCTGTTTACGCCAAATTCTGACTCTACCATCTGAATGTCTCAACAGAAATCGAGACCCATCAGACTTGGCAACATTTTTCCAGTCTTCAAATGTCCAATTTTGGTGAGCTAGTGCAAATTGTAGCCTCTTCTTCCTATTTGTAGTGGAGATGAGTGGTCCCCGGTGGGGTCTTCTGCTGTTGTAGCCCATCCGCCTCAAGGTTGAGCGTGTTGTGGCTTCACAAATGCTTTGCTGCATACCTCGGTTGTAACGAGTCGAAGTTGCTCTTTTATCATCTTGAATCAGTCGGCCCATTCTCCTCTGACCTCTAGTATCAACAAGGCATTTTCACCCACAGGACTGCCGCATACTAGATGTTTTTCCCTTTTCACATCATTCTTTGTAAACCCTAGAAATGGTTGTGCGTGAAAATCCCAGTAACTGAGCAGATTGTGAAATACTCAGACCGGCCCGTCTGGCACCAACAACCACACCACGCTCAAAATTGCTTAAATCACTTTTCTTTCCCATTTTGACATTCAGTTTGGAGTTCAGGAGATTGTCTTGACCAGGACCACACCCCTAAATGCATTGAAGCAACTGCCATGTGATTGGTTGATTAGATAATTGCATTAATGAGAAATTGAACAGGTGTTCCTAATAATCCTTTGTGTGATTTACACATTTTATCAACACCAGTTAATATATAACATGCAAAGCCTGGCATATTTCACATACGTTAAGATTCTTCGTTCTTACAAAAAACAGCAGCCTCAATGTTACTGTGATCAATCGGCCCGACGGCTCTCGTGTTGCAACACGGGGCATGTGCGACAGACAGGGCTTTACCCTCCTGATCCTATACTATCACTATAAAAGAAGACAGGATCACTAATGAGGCGTTAATGGGCGGACATGCGGCCGCAGAGGTGAAGGTGTGAGCAGGTCTCTTTGTAAGTGAAAAGGCTTCCTTCAACCTTCATCTTGCGATTATGTGTCAACATCAAACATGGCGACTGGCGCTCTACACCTGCTCGGCAGTGCAGTGCTTTGGAGCTAAGATTAAAGGGGGTTTTGCTCACCAGAGGTAAAAACAGAGAAATGAAACACACTCCAGGACCCTGGACGCATCACATCTTTCATTCCTTCAGTTCTTTGTTCACACAAACAGTTGGGGTGTTGCTTGCTCTGAGCAAAGGAAGTGACAAACTGAGGTTTTTTATATAGCTTGTGCACATAAAAACATTTTTAGAAAAAAATATTTGGATCTCTTAAAGCGTCTTAAGAGTTTCATCATATGACATCACCAAATAAACATACTGCTATTCTAAGAAATTCCAGCATATGCTCCATATTGCAGAGAGAGATCAATCAAAACTTTAACAATGATGATTTTTAGGTTGATAAAATATGAACGTACAAGTTTTTAAATAAAATAATTAATCTGAAAGTAACTTGAAGGGCTGTTTAACATTAAAAGCACCATCATCTAAATTTTTCAGATTACAAAAAAACTAAAGCCCTGTAAAAAATACTTTGCTGCCTTAAAAATTTTGTTGAATCGGCTCGGATTTACAAGTCATTTCAACTTACTATTATTTATCTTGACTAGAGATGAGTTGTTATAACTAAAAATAGTTACTAAAATTAAGTAGACTTTTCTCAACTATATTTTATAAGTTGTGACAACTGATCTCTGTTGACATGACTTGTAAATCTGAGTTGATTTAACAAAAAAAATTTGGGGCAGCAAAGTATTTTTTACAGTGTGTCAATAGACGGTTTCATCGGACGCACGTGATACACGTCTGGATCCGAACTTTACTTCCGGTTTCGTTTTTTTAATGGTCTGACTAGTTGCTAAACTGATCTGTTGAACAAATGCCTCGTCGAAAATAACAAATGTTTTGGTTTCCTAGGTAATCTATGTGTTGTTTTTTTTTTTGCTTGTTATATGAATAAACTACGTTTAAAGAACTTTGTTGTTATTTATTCTTAGCGGAGTTTACCGGAAGTTACGTGCGGACCGCGACAGCCACTTGCTGAAACGGTCTATAGATGTCTATGAAGCAAAGGTTTACACTGTTGTCCACACTGTTGCACTTACATTTTTTAAGTTTAATTCACTTGAATTTACCATTCATTTCACATTTGTTGACTACTAAGGAGTTGCTATAAATTATATAATTATAAATTATAAAAATACATTATAAAAATTAAGTTAAATTAGGGGACATTTCACAAGACTTTTTTAAGATGTCAAATAAATCTTTGGTGTCCCCAGAGGACATATGTGAAGTTCTACTTAAAAATACCATATAGATTATTTATAATAACATGTTAAATTTGCCACTTTGTAGGTGTGAGCAAAAATTTGTCGTTTTTGGGTGTGTCCTTTAAAATGCAAATGAGCTTATCTCTGCACTAAATGGCAGTGCTGTGGCTGGATAGTGCAGATTAAGGGGCGGTATTATCCCCTTCTGACATCACAAGGGGAGCCAAATATGAATGACCAATTTTTTACATGCTTGCAGAGAATGGTTTACCAAAACTAAGTCACTGAGTTGCTCTTTTTCACATTTTCTAGGTTGACAGAAGCATTGGGGACACAATTGTATTTAAACTTGGAAAAAGTTTGATTTTCATGTTATGTCCTCTTTAAGTTATTTCAACTTTATTTTTATCATTTAAATATGGACAAACCCAACTGTTTGGTTACAAATAACCATATGCTGGGATGTTGTTACCAAACTATGGGTTGAAACAACCCAGCATTTTATGTGTAAATAATTTCTTCATTATGTGGTCATGACATGAGTTGTAAAAGTAGATCAACTAATAGTTGATAATGACTAATAAATGTTTTTGCGTTTATGAAATCCAGTGGTTTTGAAACAATTTGAAAGTGTATTCTGCTGAAATATCTTGCCTAATAGACTTCAGTTGAAAGTACATTAGTGTAAACATGATCTCAAGCAGCTTTCCTTCAATACTAATGAAGTACAAAACAGTAAAACATTACGGCGCATTTCACTCCAAACCTATAACAATTAAATTTTTAAGCCAATAAATTAACCATCAACCCTCATTTTTTTTTGTAAATCAGATCTGTCTGGGATTTTTATCAGAAAGCAACAAAGGACCTGTGTGCTACAGCAGCAGGACAAAGAGAATTGTGGGAAAGATGAGGAGTGCATTACAGGCCTTTTAAGTAACTACATACCGTAATAACATCACATACACATACATACACAAACTAAGATTGGAGTTACGCAGGACCAAAATACAATCACAAAACTGTTCTAAAACCAAATCATTTTTAGGGTTTTCTGTCTGCAAATATAAATAACAGGTTCTGTAAAAGCCAGATAGATTCACAAGCCATTAATTCAACCTAACATTGGTTCGACATACACAACAATCCATCAGCAAACCCATCACTGCCTTTCTGCAACAATTTAAAGATCACTTTATAGTTTCGAAACACTGTCTTCCTAAGAAAATCTGTACAAACACATCAGGTGTGCTATCATCTGTGATAAAAGGTCTGAATAATTCACAGCCACGGTTACACATGCATGGCTGGACTCCTCTCTTTGTGTCAGAATAGCCGACAACTTTATAGGAAGTTTGAACAAAACAGTGAGGCTCTATCATATCCAACGGTTAGCTATTCCTTATTTACGGGTTCACCTGCAGTGTCCATCACTATACAAACATTGATGTGACAGGCATATGCTATCCTGAATCTCAAAAAGGCACAAATATGCTTTGAAACACAAACAAGTTGGTCATTTCTATCTATCCAGGTGGCGCATGAATAATCTTGGTGATAATTTCAACATTTTTGAATGTGAATGAAAAGCATTGAAGAGTTTCCAACTGGCTTTCTGCAATCGCCCAAACAGCTGTTATGAGATGCTAAAAAGTTCCATGAAACAAATCAGAAATTACAAATAGAGATCGAATTTGCATTCATCTTTAAAAGGTCAGCGATACTGGTGATTAAAAATGTTTATAAAGGTTTCGGCCTTGAATTTTTTTAATTTAGGGTCCTTTTAAAAAAACATTATCAAAATATAACAGCAAACATCACAATGCACCTGTTCTATCAGGCACGGACACCTGTCGTAGATGAAACACATCTGGCAAATTCATCTTGGCACAGAATCATCCAAATCTCTCTGTCTCTATGTTTTTGCCCTTTTCACAGTTATTACCTGGATGCCTGCCGATGCAGCCAAAATCCTTGTGAAATACAAATAAGCCAGACAAATTTGTATTTGTTTGAAACCAAATATAGTGGTATGATAATAAATAAAACTTAAGATACAGAAGGCGGCTGATGTCTATTGTGTAAGGCTGTCTCGGAAGAAAATGATTTCACAACAGAAACCTCATATATGATATAACCCGACATTAATATAATCCAACATTGGTAAGAACTTCCATAACAACATGTTCAATGAGCAAAATAGTTTTTTGCTTCACGTGGTAAAGAAACACTAAACTTAAAGGGACACTACACTTTTTTTGAAAATATGCTCATTTTACAGCTCCCCTAGAGTTAAACATTTGATTCTTACCGTTTTGGAATCCATTCAGCTGATCTCCAGGTCTGGCGCTAGCACTTTTAGCATAGCTTAGCACAATCCATGGAATCTGATTAGACCGTTAGCATCGCGCAAAAAAATAACCAAAGAGTTTTGATATTTTTCCTATTTAAAGCAACATTATGTAGTTTCCATGTAAAAATGACTTACAGCTACCCCATGTGGTTGAAAAGTGCTAAGCGCAACAGTGCCTGGTATCAGACACTCTTCTGCAGGCAGGGGGAGGGGCGGGGCTGTGTGCTCTACCCTCCACCGCCACTTTCAGAGTGTTCTTGTAGCAGCTAGGAGGCTGCTCAGGTTGCAGCAACAGTACAATTTGTCCAGTTAAAAGTTGTTCTATCACTGAAATAATTTTAAAGACATTATTTAAAGGTTAAAAAACTACATAGTGTTGCTTTAAAACTTGACTCTTCTGTATTTACATTGTGTACTAACACTGATGGAAAATTTCAATTGCGATTTTCTAGGGAGATATGGCTAGGAACTATACTCTCAAACTGGCGCAACAATCAAAGACTTTGCTGCCGTAACATGGCTGCAGGAGGCGCAATGATATTCCGCAGCACCCGAAAATAGTCCCCTTAGTATCTTTCGATAGCAGGGGACTATTTTCGGGCACTACGTGACGGTGATATCATTGCGCCTCTATGCTAAAAGTGGTACCGCCAGGACCAGAGATCGGCTGAATGGATTCCAAAATGGTAAAAATCAAATGTTTAACTCTAGAGGAGCTGGAAAATTAGCATATTTTCAAAAAAATTGGAGTGTCCCTTTAGTGAATACTATGTCATTCTCTATTAAATAATTCAACTAAAATGTTCTTTCTTTAAAAAAGTTGGAACTTACATACAGTAGGCTTGGTGACATCAACATCCAAGGCCTTCTTTGTTTTCCAGACAATCGCTGTTGACCAAGCTTTTGAGTTTGATAAACAAAATGGCTGACCAACATCCATCCCCTGCTCGTAAAACATTAAACTCCATAATAGTTAGAAAAGACTGTAATGTTATTTGAAAAGCAAATGGTTTGGATATATCTCTTGAAGACTGACCTGAACGCAAGAAGATAAACACGTTTGAATGCATGCAGCCAACCTTACAATCTGGTCTTGGTCTTCTAGCGATACAAAGAATTAAGACTTAATCTAACTTCCTCTTCTTTGCCCAA